>NC_079322.1:8581266-8886683 GCF_029931775.1 Euleptes europaea
GCGTTCAGTAGGAGGGGTCCTTTCAGTTACATGACGCTGGCAGCGTTCAGTTGGAGAGGTCCCTCTTTCTGTCACGTGACCCTGGCGGCGTTCAGTTGGAGAGGTCCCTCTTTCTGTCATGTGACTCTGGCGGCGTTCAGTTGGAGGGGTCCTTTCAGTCACATGACTCTGGTAGCGTTCAGTTAGAGAGGTCCCCCTTTCTGTCACGTGACTCTTGTGGCGTTCAGTAGGAGGGGTCCTTTCAGTCACCTGACTCTGGCAGCGTTCAGTTGGAGAGGTCCCTCTTTCTGTCATGTGACTCTGGCGGCGTTCAGTTGGAGGGGTCCTTTCAGTTACATGACGCTGGCAGCGTTCAGTTGGAGAGGTCCCTCTTTCTGTCACGTGACCCTGGTGGCGTTCAGTTGGAGAGGTCCCTCTTTCAGTCATGTGACTCTGGCGGCGTTCAGTTGGAGGGGTCCTTTCAGTCACATGACTCTGGTAGCGTTCAGTTAGAGAGGTCCCCCTTTCTGTCACGTGACTCTTGTGGCGTTCAGTAGGAGGGGTCCTTTCAGTCACCTGACTCTGGCAGCGTTCAGTTGGAGAGGTCCCTCTTTCTGTCACGTGACTCTGGTGGCGTTCAGTTGGAGGGGTCCTTTCAGTTACATGACGCTGGCAGCGTTCAGTTGGAGAGGTCCCTCTTTCTGTCATGTGACTCTGGCGGCGTTCAGTTGGAGGGGTCCTTTCAGTCACATGACTCTGGTAGCGTTCAGTTAGAGAGGTTCCTCTTTCTGTCACGTGACTCTGGTAGCGTTCAGTTGGAGGGGTCCTTTCAGTTACATGACAGGCAGCGTTCAGTTGGAGCGGTCCCCCTTTCTGTCATGTGACTCTGGTGGTGTTCAGTAGGAGGGGTCCTTTCAGTCACCTGACTCTGGCAGCGTTCAGTTGGAAGGTCCCTCTTTCTGTCACGTGACTCTGGTAGTGTTCAGTTGGAGAGGTCCCTCTTTCAGTCATGTGACTCTGGCGGCGTTCAGTTGGAGGGGTCCTTTCAGTCACATGACTCTGGTAGCGTTCAGTTAGAGAGGTTCCTCTTTCTGTCACGTGACTGGTGGCGTTCAGTTAGAGAGGTCCCTCTTTCTGTCACGTGACTCTGGTAGCGTTCAGTTGGAGGGGTCCTTTCAGTCACATGACTCTGGTAGCGTTCAGTTAGAGAGGTTCCTCTTTCTGTCACGTGACTCTGGTAGCGTTCAGTTGGAGGGGTCCTTTCAGTTACATGACAGGCAGCGTTCAGTTGGAGAGGTCCCTCTTTCTGTCATGTGACTCTGGTGGTGTTCAGTAGGAGGGGTCCTTTCAGTCACCTGACTCTGGCAGCGTTCAGTTGGAAGGTCCCTCTTTCTGTCACGTGACTCTAGTAGCGTTCAGTTGGAGAGGTCCCTCTTTCAGTCATGTGACTCTGGCGGCGTTCAGTTGGAGGGGTCCTTTCAGTCACATGACTCTGGTAGCGTTCAGTTAGAGAGGTTCCTCTTTCTGTCACGTGACTGGTGGCGTTCAGTTAGAGAGGTCCCTCTTTCTGTCACGTGACTCTGGTAGCGTTCAGTTGGAGGGGTCCTTTCAGTCACATGACTCTGGCAGCGTTCAGTTGGAGAGGTCCCTCTTTCTGTCACCTGACTCTGGTGGCGTTCAGTTGGAAAGGTCCCTCTTTCTGTCATGTGACTCTGGTGGTGTTCAGTTGGAAAGGTCCCTCTTTCTGTCATGTGACTCATGGCGTTCAGTTGGAGGGATCCTTTCAGTCACGTGACTCTGGCAGCGTTCAGTTGGAGGGGTCCTTTCTGTCACGTGACTGGCAGTGTTCAGTTGGAGGGGTCCTTCAGTCACATGACTGGTAGCGTTCAGTTAGAGAGGTTCCTCTTTCTGTCATGTGACTGGTGGCGTTCAATAGGAGGGGTCCTTTCAGTCACCTTACTCTGGCAGCGTTCAGTTGGAGAGGTCCCTCTTTCTGTCACGTGACTCTGGCAGCGTTCAGTTGGGGGTCCTTTCAGTTACATGATTCTGGCAGCGTTCAGTTGGAGAGGTCCCTCTTTCTGTCATGTGACTCTGGCGGCATTCAGTTGGAGGGGTCCTTTCAGTCACATGACTCTTGTAGCGTTCAGTTAGAGAGGTTCCTCTTTCTGTCACGTGACTCTGGTGGCGTTCAGTAGAAGGGTCCTTTCAGTCATCTGACTGGCAGTGTTCAGTTGGAGAGGTTCCTCTTTCTGTCACGTGACTCTGGTAGCGTTCAGTTGGAGGTGTCCTTTCAGTTACATGACAGGCAGCATTCAGTTGGAGAGGTCCCTCTTTCAGTCATGTGACTCTGGTAGCGTTCAGTTGGAGGTGTCCTTTCAGTTACATGACAGGCAGCATTCAGTTGGAGAGGTTCCTCTTTCTGTCACGTGACTCTGGTAGCGTTCAGTTGGAGGTGTCCTTTCAGTTACATGACAGGCAGCATTCAGTTGGAGAGGTCCCTCTTTCAGTCATGTGACTCTGGTAGCGTTCAGTTAGAGAGGTTCCTCTTTCTGTCACGTGACGCGTTCAGTTAGAGAGGTTCCTCTTTCTGTCACGTGACTCTGGCAGCGTTCAGTTGGCGATGTCACTCTTTCAGTCACGTGACTGGCAGCGTTCAGTTGGAGGGGTCCTTTCAGTTACATGACTCTGGCAGCGTTCAGTTGGAGAGGTCCCTCTTTCTGTCACCTGACTCTGATGGCGTTCAGTTGGAGGGGTCCCTCTTTCAGTCACGTGACTCTGGCAGCGTTCAGTTGGAGAGGTCCCTCTTTCTGTCACCTGACTCTGGTGGCGTTCAGTTGGAGGAGTCCCTCTTTCTGTCACGTGACTCTGGCAGCATTCAATTGGAGAGGTCCCTCTTTCTGTCACGTGACTCTGTTAGCGTTCAGTTGGAGGGGTCTTTTCAGTCACGTGACTGGCAGCGTTCTGTTGGAGGGATCCTTGCTGTCACATGACTTTGGCAGCATTCAGTTGGAGAGGTCCCTCTTTCTGTCACGTGACTCTGGCGGCGTTCAGTTGGAGATGTCACTCTTTCAGTCACGTGACTGGCAGCGTTCAGTTGGAGAGGTCCTTTCTGTCACATTACTCTGGCAGCGTTCAGTTGGAGGGGTCCTTTCAGTCACGTGACTCTGGCAGCATTCAGTTGGGGGTCCTTTCAGTTACATGATTCTGGCAGCGTTCAGTTGGAGAGGTCCCTCTTTCTGTCACGTGACTCTGGTGGTGTTCAGTTGGAAAGGTCCCTCTTTCTGTCATGTGACTCTGGTGGTGTTCAGTTGGAAAGGTCCCTCTTTCTGTCACGTGACTCTGGTGGCGTTCAGTTGGAGAGGTCCCTCTGTCTCACGTGACTCTGATAGTGTTCAGTTGGAGGGGTCCTTTCAGTCACCTGACTCTGGCAGCGTTCAGTTGGAGAGGTCCCTCTTTCTGTCACGTGACTCTGTTAGCGTTCAGTTGGAGGGGTCTTTTCAGTCACCTGACTCTGGAAGCGTTCAGTTGGAGAGGTCCCTCTTTCTGTCACGTGACTCTGGTAGCGTTCAGTTGGAGGGGTCTTTTCAGTCACGTGACTGGCAGCATTCTGTTGGAGGGATCCTTGCTGTCACATGACTCTGGCAGCATTCAGTTGGAGAGGTCCCTCTTTCTGTCACGTGACTCTGGTGGCGTTCAGTTGGCGATGTCACTCTTTCAGTCACGTGACTGGCAGCGTTCAGTTGGAGGGGTCCTTTCAGTCACATGACTCTGGTAGCGTTCAGTTAGAGTGGTTCCTCTTTCTGTTATGTGACTCTGGTGGCGTTCAGTTGGAGGGGTCTTTTCAGTCACGTGACTCTGGCGGCGTTCAGTTGACTTGGCCTGCAGAAGAGGACTGGGAGTGCGAAGGCGTGCATGGGGGTGGGGGAATCTGTGTGCCTCTCTTGTTCATGACGTTGGCTGTTTCGTAGCCTCAGGCTAGCCTCTCTCTCTTTCTCTCTCTCAGAGCTTCAGAACCAAAACCAATTGTTAACCAAGGAGAACGCCAGTTTGAAGCAGCGTCTCCAGCACTTTGACAAGTTGCAGGAGCTCACCCAGATGCTCCAGGAAAGCCACAAGTAGGTGTCATATTGAGTTTCAGGAGAATGAGCATCCAAGGAACATGGGAGTGTTTCCTGTTCTGTAGAACTTGCCATGAGCAGTCCAGCAAATTTTGTTTGGGTCTTTTAGTTCCTATCACCCAAAAAGGGAAATTTATAGAAACTGCTTGACACTGGGGAAGGGGGAATCCTGGGTAGTGCTGTCAAGTTAATGCATTCATTCCCATGATTTGCTGACCTTGGCAAATGTTCTCCTGTAGCTTCCCAAAATTTCAAGCAACCTTTGGGAAAGCACTGGAATGCTTCTGCCTGGCAAGAGTTAGCCGGTCCTGCCTTCCACTCCCACCTCCATAGGGCAGTTTCCCTTTGGGGTATAATGTATAATCTCTGCGATCACGTGAGTATAGTTCGTGAACAAGGAGATCACTTGGAAGGACACTTGGAGGGGCAGTGATCTTGTGCGAGGCAGCCTCCAAAACCCTGCAAGAATCAACTCTCTGTATGACGTAGCAGTTGAGAGCCTCCAGTTTCAGCAAAGCTGTATGTCCAGAATACTGGCTATGGGCCCCAATGGATCCATCTCTGTGGTGGGTGCATGTCAGCAGCCTGCCTGCCAGCCGTTACTCTGGACTGGAGGCAGCATGTGTGTCAAGGATGAGGAAGAGGGGTTCCAGCGTATCCTGAGGTGATCAGTCCATGCTCTGTCTGTACTTAACACTGGGAAAGGTTCATGCCCTTCATTTCCGATTGCATTTAAATATATATTTATATTTAGATGTATGACATTTTTTGGCAGGACGTTGATTTCTACCAATGAGTGCCTTTTAAGAGAACTGGAGGAGGCCCGTTCGCGTCATGAGGTTGAAGTGGAGGAGCTACACTGGAGCTATAATCAGTTAAAGATGACAATGAAGCAACTTCCTTCTGCCAAGGCAGACAGCAGCAAGAGTTAAGAATCAAAATTTCACTGGGGTTGATTTCCAGAAGGGCCAAGTAACCCTCGGGGTCATCTTCCAGCATGAGCAAGCCAATCTTTAATATGGTGGTTGTTTGTTCCTGTCTTGCACTGTACAGTACTTTAACTTGGGTTTTAATATTCACCATAGAGGGACGAATGTGTGTGTGTAATGCAGATTCAAACAATAGCAATTTTTAAAGAGAGCCGGGCCTAGTTAATTTTGTGCCTAGTGTGACTTTCCCCACTCACTTTCTCAGATCCAGGCCAGGCTGGTCATTGAGCCAACTTACGGTCCAAAGCTTTAGCTCTGATACTTGATAATGCTTTCAGATATGCTTCAGTTTTGAGCAGGCGCGCACAAGTTACAAAAATTTAGCACTACATCTGGCTTACCAGGACAAAACCTATTTGCACCATTTTCAGTATTTGGAAGAAACTCTTGATTTCTCCTGGGAGTATCAGGCAAGCGACACCCACTGACCTAGAACTTCTTGGTTGTGCATTTTGTGTGTGAGGAAAATCAAGCAGTGTTAGGGGAAGGGCCTCTTTAATGTGAGAATGCTTAGTGGATCAGGTCAACCCTTTCTGAATGCATTCCAGTGTGGTGTAGTGGTTAAGAGCGGTAGTTTGGAGTGGTGGACTCTACTCTGGAGAACCAGGTTTGATTTCCCACTATTCCACATGAGTGGTGGACGCTAATCTGGTGAACTGGATTTGTTTCCCCACTCCTCCACATGAAGCCAGCTGGGTGACCTTGGGCTAGTAGCAGCTCTCAGCCTCACCTACCTCACAGGGTGTCTGTTGTGGGGAGGGGAAGGGAAGGAGATTGTAAACTGGCTTGAATCATCCTTAAGTGGTAGAGAAAGTTGGCATATAAAAACCAACTCTTCTTAAAAAAAACTTTACCTCTTCAGCTTGTTTTCTACATGATTCTAACAGTGACGAAAAACAGAGTTGCTCTTACCTGTTCATTGAGTGGTCTTCTGTGCAGGCACACACTGGGATTGTGCAGGGGCGGGCCAACCAATCAGAATTTTTTCTTAGCGATTTCTAAGTCTATGTGCACTGAGGAGGGACCCCCCCCCCAATTCGGAGCGTGTGCAGGGCTGATTTCCCACCTAAAGGGTCAGGTGCTCCAGGGAGGCGCTCCCTCCTTCCCTCAGTTCTATGCCGCCATGGAGAGCTAAACCATACAAGAAAACAAAAGAGAGCTCACAGTGGGGCCCGAGGGAGGAAGTGTGTGCCTCCACAGGAGACAACTCAATGAGCAACAGTTACAGGTCCCACACTGGGAGTCCCACACTGGGAGACCAGCAAGAAAACTCACCTGAAGGTGGGGTGAGGCTCTCGTTGAAAGAGAGAATGAAGGACAGCTTTCCCCACTGATGTCTCCCTTCTTGTGTTTATGTCCACAGAATAATGTCTGATAAGTGTCCCTCAGCCATGTCGCTGACTTGCAGATGTCGTGTAAGGGGACACCCCGAATGATAGCTGAAGTGGACTGTGCTCTGGTGGAATGATCCCGTATATTAAGGGGGCACGCCAGTCCAGCCTGTTCATCACATAACTTTATGGAGGAAACCATCCTTCTTGACAATGTCTGAGAGGACGCGGCTCTACCTTTCGAGGGGCCATAGAAGCCAACAAACATCAGTTTCACTTTTCAAAATATCTTTGTTCTGTTCAAGTAAAACAGCATTGCCTTTTTAACATCCCGTGGGCATAATGTCCTTTTCTGATGGTGAGGTGGGCTTAGGGGAGAACTCTGGGAGTTCTAGATCCTGTCCTAAATGAAACTTAGGTATAATTTTCGGCAAAAAGTTTATTCTCATGAAATTTAATAAAGGGTTGGTCTGCCCTGAGGGCTGCTAATTCCCCAACCCTTCTGAAGGAGGTAATGGCCACGAAAAAGACCACCAGCATCAAATGAGATACCAAACATGTTGCTAATGGGTCAGAAGGCGAAAGCATTAGCTGGGGCAGCACTGCTGACAAGGACCGCTGGGGGACTATAGGTGTTCTAGGGGCATAGAATTATTTAAGCCTTTAAGGAACATCCGAGGGGACTTATGAGAAAAACCTGACTTACCCTCGACTAAGGTATGAGAGGCTGATATTGCTGCAAAAAGTGCACCTAAGAAGGAAGAGAAAACTGGAAGTTGCCTGGGAAGGACCCTACGAGATTGTCAGCCGAGCGTCCAAAGGGAACTATGTGGTAAATATGGATCCTGAAGGTGGTCAGTGTAAAATGTTCCAAGTAAACTTTTTCCCAAGTCTCTGAGAGGTGGAGATATCTGGTCAGTGTTAAATTCAGCTGCAAGTGTTCTGCTATCTGGACCACTAAGAGCCAATCATCTAAGTAAGGGTAGATAACATACCCCTGTGATCTAAGGTGGGCTACCACCACAGACATGCATTTTGTGAAGACAGAGATACAGAAGCAAAACCAAATGGGAGAGCTGCATATTGAAACATTTCCCAGTTACAGTTAAAACGTAGGTATTTTCTATGGTGTGCACAGGAAAACAAGCATCTTGCAAATCTTAAACAGAACCAATAATATAAGAAACTGTAAAACTGTAGGCAATGCAATCATAGGAAACTAACTGTGAGGAAATGATTTAATCTTCTAAGCTCCAAAATGGAACATTGTCCTCCGTCCTTTTTGTTTACCAGAAAAAAATCTTGAATAAAACCCATCTGTGCAGACAGGTGTTGGTGCTCTCTGAACTGCACCCTTATCCAATAACGACTGCATCTCCGAGTACAATTCAGAAAAAGAGTTATCAATGGTTGATGTAGCTGTTTGCAAGGGAGGTAGATATCTCAACTCTGATAACCTTTTCTGACAATAGAGAATATCCAGGCATTCGAGGTGATACAGCAGCACTCAGACTGAAAACCTGGCAGGGGAAGCCACCCTTATCTGAGATAGTCAGAAAGATTTTTGACCCTAGGAGGGATCTGTCGACAAAGGTTGGTGCACTGGTGGCTTAGGGCGACCTCTGCCTCTACCCATGTTAAGTTGGGTGGCCTGTGGATATGGCCTTTGAGCAGGATTCGTGTGTGATTGCTGAGGCAGATAAGGCCTCTGATCTCTCTGATAGAGTTGAAATCTATTGGCTACGTTGTTTGTTCTGTGGGGTAGATCCAGATGTGATTCAAAAAGAATGCTCCATTTGTCGTTTTTTCTTGATCTGGGACCAGAATTCATCTGTCCCAGAAGAGAAGAACAAAGTCACCCCTATTATGGGTCTCCATAATGTGCTACAGGGTGGAGCCAAGAATGTCTTCTGAGGACTATTGAGGAGGCTAGTAGATGTATCTGCTGCATGGCGCCCCGCATTTATCTGTTGCTTGGACAAGCTAATGGCTTCCATTTGGATTAATGTTGCCAACGATTTCTTGTCATCCAGTAAAAGGTCTAAATAAGCAGCAAGTTCTTCCCATAGGAAAAGCTGATAGCCTCCACCCCCCATTGTCACCTGTTAGTTGGTATTCTAAGGTTCAGGGCTGCAGAAGGATAGGCTTAACAGCTGATAGCATCAGACTTCCTGTCCTTTTTGCCAGCAAGGGTAGAAAGGGCGCCTTGGCGATGTTTAGCCTGCATTGCCTCTGGTATTAATGATGATAGAGCATGGTGAAAAAAAAGGAATGGCTACAGTTCCAGGTGAGTCTGTGTGCAGTCTACTCAGTATCCCTAGGTTTGGGATCCGTCAAGGTGATCTTACTTTCCAAGGATTGGGCCATCCTCACCATCTGCTTGGAGTAGAGCCTTGGAGAAATGGGGTCTGGATCTCTCATGGTGTCATCTCATGGTGTCATAGATCTACTCCGTACGTTCCCCCCACCCACTGTTGTGCGGTGGGTAGCAGAACTTTACTTTTGCTGAGGTAGCCATGGCCCAAAGGGCTCTCTTCAAGACGTGAACTAAAATGCAGTGCAAAAATGACTCAAACTGATGAACATTAATTGTGTGTGCGCTGTCTAGGAGAGACCCATAACGCCTCCGCATTATGTAAGATCTGCCAGGGCTTTACTGCAGAGGCCAGAACAGAACATACTTCTAAGTTAAAGGCTGAATTTTGGGAAAAGGCTCTCTTAGCAACCGAGAGCCCAACCATACCAATTGTGGGACTGGAGGGCCTTCCCAAGTCTTCCTCCTCGGTCTCAGTTGGGTCACCAATCTGAGCCTCAGTGGCACCGATCACATTCTCCCTCCCCATCGGTTCCGAGATGCTCTTTGGAACCACTAACCAAATGGCCCAAGTTGAAGGCCAAACATAGGATATGCCCTCCTTAACACATAAGAACAATTCAAAATAGCACTCTTTTTCTGTCCTAGGGATAGTACTGAACTAATTAATGGGAAAGCAGGTGACCTCCCCTTAGAGGAGAGGTGGGGAAGAACTTGTATCTGAGCCCACAAAGTGACAGGTGTACAAAAAACTAGGAAATGTTGAAGTTGATTTTTATATGCCAACTTTCTCTACCACATAAGGAAGAATCAATCTACCTTACAATCACCCTTTCCTTCTCCTCCCCACAACAGACACCCTGTGAGGTAGGTGGGGCTGAGAGGGCTCGAAGAAAACTGACTAGGCCAAGGTCACCCAGCTGGCTTCATGTGTAGTAGTGGGGAAACCAACCCGGTTCACCAGATTAGAGTCTACCACTTGTGTAGGAGTGGGGAATTAAACCCAGTTCTCCAGATTAGAGTCCACTGCTCCAAACCACCTCTCTTAATCACACCACCATGCTGGCTCTCTGGTGGACAACACGACAGACCACAGAATGTTTACTTTCTCTTGTAAAGCATGTCACCATAGAGGAGATATGTATGGATTTAAAGGATTTTTGACAAATCCAATTGCCAGAGATTTTTTCAGTAGGAGATGCCAAGGATGGAACCTGGCAACCCGCACATGGAAAAAACGTGCACAGCCCTGAGACACGTTATTTGAAGTAGCGGGAGAAAGAGGTAGCTCTTAAGGATCCAGCAGCAAGACTGCTACTCCCTATAGAGTGTTGTCCAACTGGACTAAAGAATTTATAGCATCTGTGTAGACAACTGGGGAAGGTGATGGCAAACCACCCCGTAAGCATAGTCTGCCTAGTGAATGTTGTGATGTGACATCACCCCATGGGTCAGTAATGACCTGGTGCTTGCACAGGGGACTGCCTTTACTTTTTTTACCTGTGGAGTCACCATAACAACCAATTATTTCTTTTTTATTTTCAAAACTAATTCCTAGCATGGGCTAGGGCAGTATAAAAAGACTGACCCAGATTAAAGGAACAGATTTGTCATGTACACCACTGGCATAGGCTGTGAGACATGGTGTGTCAAGCTCCCAAGGGAATAGTAAAAGGGCCATACTGACCTGTTGATTGGCAACTTAAAGGGAAAGTGTGGCAGAGAAATTCTGCTTCCCACCAGGGGTAACAATTTACAGCACTCACACTCCACAGTGGCTAAAGTAGAGATGAAGGGGTATTTAATCCACGTGTTATCAACAGCAATAGAGATGACTAGGAGAATCAAACATATATTTGCTAAAGGACTCGTAGAGGCTGCAATATCAGCTAATAATTAGAGTTTGCATGTCAAAGACTTTGTCCCGTGGGACACATGTTTTGAGTAGAAACATAAGTTGTCCTTTGAAAAGTTGGGTATAGAGTGTATTTTACCCCATCTTACTCCCTGGAACCCCACAAGGCAGGTCAGGTTGAGAGAAAACAATGAGCCCAAGGTCACAAGCAAGTTTTCAGACATAAAGGCATTTGAACCTGAGTCTCTCAGATCTTAGCCCAACGCTCTATCCACTATACAACACTGGCTTTCACTATAAATGGTGTCACATAAGAGTGACTCCAGAGACAGTCTGAACCCAGTTGAAATAGGAGGTCTCTCCCAGAAGCAGCAGTGAGATGGGGGACCCTGGGTAGAGCCAGTGGCATTTCCTGGGAGGAAGGAAGGTGTGTGGACATATATGAAACTGCCATGGGGAAATTGCCTACAAAAAGATTGGGCTTCGAGGTGCAGGTCTATCAATATTAAAAACAGGAACAGCCAAGGAGCACCAAACCATCACTGATGGTTCAAGAAGGCAACCATGGAACCAAGAGGAGAGGCGAACTGCTCAGGCTTGCCTCCAAAAAGCATGCTGCTTTATCAATTCTGAGCTCCCCACGGAGAAGGCAACAGCAAGCCCTGGCTCTGCTTGAAACAGCACCTGTGCCGAAATCCCCGGGTGCAGTGTCAGTGCTGAGGGACTGCAGCTAGATGGTGGACTGAGGCTACTGTGCTGAATCGTCAAATGAAGTTCAGCAGACCTTAAGCCTGCTTGTTGCCTCCGAACACAACTAACAAGCACAGGAAACTCCACATATTTCAGCAACTCTCCAAAAAATACAGGGGCTGAAGAGGCCCAAACAACCCCAACTAAAAACCACAAGACCCTCCTGAGGTATAAGACCTTTTACAAAGAGCCATTGAGAATTGCAAGGCTCTGTTAACCTAGGGTTGCCAGCTCCAGGTTGGGAAATGCCTGGAGATTTGGGGGGTGGAGACTAAGGAGGGTGGGGTTTGGGAAGGGGAAGGATCTCAGTGGGATACAATGCCAAAGACTAGCTTCCAAAGCAGCCATTTTCTCCAGGTGAGCTGATCTCTGTCACCTGGAGGTCAGTTGTAATAGTGGGAGATCTCCAGCCACTACCTGGAGGTTGGCAACCCTATATTAACCTCCAAGGTTTTCACCTTGAAACTGAGGGCAGCCAGGAAAAGGGTCCTTCACTGCGGAGCTATGAAGATGACAAGGGCCTTCTCCCATCGAACCTTCCGAAGCACCTTGGGTATTATTGGAAGAGGGGGGAAGGTGTAAAGAAGCCCTGTCGGCCAGGTTGACTCCAGGGTGTCTACCCCTTCGGCCTTCGGGTGGTAGAACCTTGAGAGAAAATTTGGGGTTTGGTGATTGCTTCCTGAGGCGAACAAGTCCATCACTGGCTGACCGAACCTCTCCACTATCTGAAGAAAGATCTCTCTCTTCAGGGACCATTCCCCTTCGTCTACCTGCTGACGGTTTAACCAGTCTGCCTGAGTGTTTAGACTGCCCTTGATATGTTCCGTTCTGATGGATGCCAGATGTTTCTCTGCCCAATTTAAGATGATTCTTGCCTCCGCGTGGAGGGACAAGGAATGAGACCCTCCCTGTTTGTTTATGTGGGCCTTTGCTGAGACGTTGTCCATTCTCAGCAACACATGGTGTTTTTTTATTCTTGGGCTGAAAACAAGGAGGGCTGTCCGGATCGCCCTCAGTTCCAGCACATTTATGTGCAGGTGTTTTTCCTTCTGGGACCATACACCCTGTGTCATGTGTTGGAGGTATGTGGCTCCCCAGCCCTCCAGGCTGGCATCGGTAAAGATCTGCGTCACTGATTCCTGTAGATAGGTCTGAGCCCTGGCTAGGATGGTAGGCTGACCTTCACCGAGACAGGGAGGATGATACGTGGATTCCTCTTTTGACTGATCTGGACCTGGTACGGCTTCAGAAACCGCTGGAGCTCTCTCATGTGTAGCCGTGCCCATGGGACTACACCAATACAGGCGACCATCAGGCCCTGCAGTCTTACCAGTATCGAAAGGCCTGAAGATTTGGAGGCAATGATCTTCTGGGCCAGATCCACAATGGTGGATGTTCTGAGACGTGTCAATGATTACTCCCAGGTGACCAATTGATTGAGAGGGGATGAGGTTGCTCTTGCTCCGGTTTATCAAAAATCCATGGCGCTCTGAATGACTCTTGCTGTATGTTGAATTGACAGTTGCTCTGACAGGGCACTCACTAAGATGTCGTCGAGATAGGGGAATATGTGGATCCCCTCCTCAGGTGGGCCACCAGAGTCACCAGGACCTTCGAAAAGACCTTCGGAGCAGATGAAAGACCAAACGGGAGGGTTCGAAACTGGAAGTGCTGTTGATTGTGGGCAAAACGGAGGAACCTGCGATGCATTTGATGAATTGCGATGTGTAAATACTCTTCTGTCAGGTCTATAGACGTCAGGAACACCTTGCGACGAAGTGCTTCCACTATGGACCGGAGAGTCTCCATCCTGAAGTGCTTGAGCCGAATGTATCTGTTCACGTGTTTCAGATTTAGAATGGCATGCCAGTCCCCATTTTTCTTCGGAACGGTGAAGAAAATAGAATAGACCCCAGTGCACTGCTCTGAGGAAGGTACAGGTTTGATTGCCCTTATTTCCAGAAGATGATTTATAGCCACTGTAGTCCGAGTCACCTTGTTTAGTTTTGATGGCATGGGTGATGCTAGGAATCAGTCTGGGGGTGACCTCTGAAATTCCAGCATGTAACCCTCTTGATCAATTCTTCTCACCCAGGAGTCTGGGCGAACAGAGTCCCAAATACTGGAAAATAGCTGAAGTCTTCCCCCTACTGGACTGTACCTGAAGTCATTGTTTACCAGACTTCTCTCCGAATCTGCTGGCTTTGTCCCCTCCCTGTGGAATCTAGATCCCCTGCGGAAGGAACCTTGGCCGGAGTTCCAGTTGCCTCGTCTTCCATCGGGTCTGGAACGAGCCAATGTGTGCGAGGAGCGAAAGGGCCAAAAGGAAGAAGAATAAGATCCCTTACCTTCCTTCCTGATGTACTTAGGCAAGGCCTTCTTCTTATCTCGATAAGGATGTCATCAAGCCTTGACCCAAACAACCGTCCTTCTTCGAAGGGGTAGTTCAGCAGGATGGACTTGGAACCGTAGTCAGCTGAAAAGGGTCTAATCCATGAGGCCCACCTAGAAACAGAAGAAGCAGCCAGAGCCCTGGCAGAAAGCATCATTGAGTCAAGTGTAGCATCAGCCATAAAATTTATTGCCTTCAAAAGCCTACCAAGGCCATTCAGCACTCTCTTGTTCTCCTGTGGGAGCAAGTCAATTAGCTTTCTAATCCACATGATGGAGGCACGTGCAAATAGAGTGGTAGTGGCTGAAGCCTGTATGGATAAGGCAGAGGCCTCATGTGCTCTCTTGCATGCAAAATCAATTTTTCTGTCCACTGGATCCTTTATGTTGCCCACCCCTCTGAGAGGAGGTTGGCCGACTGCAGGGCAGCCACAGGAGCTTCTACTAAGGGTGTCTGCAGTAGGGACATTGCCCACGGTTCTAAGTTATACATTTTCTTAACTGCTGCGGGGCGCTGTTTGTTTGAGATGGGTTTATCCCATTCTGCCTTTAAGAGGTCTTCGAAATATTCTGGGAAGGGCACTGATCGAGAGTGAGTCTTCAGCCTAGTGAACTCCTTAGTGCCTCTAAACTTAGACTTGCTTTTAACCGCCTCTGTCTCCACGTCTTCCTGGAGGTCCAAGGCAGCCATCACCTTAATCAATAGGGACTGATAGTCCTCCCCAGCAAAGAGGCGAGTCTGTTGATCTTGGTCTTTTGAGCACCCTCCAGTAGATTCCTCTCCAGAGGAGAACTCCCCCTCCTCCTTCTCACTGTCTCTAGATGAGGGGGAAGGGGACCTTGCCTTGCTACTAGATGGTACTGCCGCCTTTCTAGCCGCTTTAGTGGGCCAGGGATGATTGGAGCCCCATGTTCTGAGCCTGACTGGGTAGAATACATGGAAACCGGCGATGAATCCCTAGAGTCGGATTGTCTCCCCCTGGAAGGGCCACCAAACTGTGCAAATTCCTCTCTAAGGGCCTGACATAAAAGCGCAACCATGCTGTGGCTTTCCACCCCTCCCCCACAGGTGAGAAAAGAGAAAAGGAGGCACCAACGTTACCAAGCTCCGCTCCTGTGGCATGATCTCCTCTGGAGCCTGCATCACAGGTAGCCTTCTTACCCTTGAAACCTTTTTGGGCTGAACTGGGAGTTGCGGCAGCCATCTTGGATTGGCGCGCTTTCTTCGCGCCATTTTCATCGGCCTCCGCCTGCAGCCTCCGCTTCGGAGCGGTGGCCCTGGTTTCGTGCCCATCCGGGCATGGTGAGCCCTCTTCTAGCTGAAGGGAGAAGGTAGCTGCTTGTTTGCCAGAGAAGAAACAGTTGGGTCAGTGCTGGAAAGACAGACACTGCAGTGAATTGGGGTGCAGGCTCTCTCCCTGGATATCTGATGCAGGGTGTCAGCCACAAAAGACATCACAAGCCTCCAGTGCTCTCTCCTCCAAAGGGAACCAACCCAGGTAAAGCGCTACTCCCAGCACTTGCTCTGAGTAGTGAGGGACACTTGGCAATGTAAAGGCAGAGAACGGGCCGTGGCTCAGTGGTAGAGCGTCTGCTTGGCATGCAGAAGGTCCCCTGTTCAATCCCCATCCTCTCCAGGTAAAGGGACTAGGCAAGTAGGTGATGTGAAAGACCTCTACCTGAGACCCTGGAGAGTCGCTGCTGGTCTGAGTAGACAACACTGACTTTGATGGACCAAGGGTCTGATTCAGTATAAGGCTGCTTCATGTGTTCATAAGAAGCTCAAAAACAAGGATGAGCTGTGGCAATCCTCAGCCTCCATGCTTGTGGTGATCACATCCCACAAAATGTCGTCTTGTCCCAACTGGACAGGGCTTCTGGTGAATGAAGAAGGGCTTCCCTAGAAGGAAAGGCTGAAGAGTCTAGGACTTTTCAGTTTAGAAAGCGATGACTAAGCGGGGACATGATAGAATTTTATAAATTCATGCACGGGGTGGAGAGAGTTGATCAAGAGAACTTTTTCTGCCTCTGATGGGCAGGAGATTAAGGATAGACAAAAGGAAATACTTCTTTACACAGCGAGTGGTTAAAAAGTGCAGTTCACTGCCAGAGCATGTATTGATGGCCACAGGCATAGACAGCTTTAAAAGGGGATTAGACAGATTCACGGAGGATAGGTCTATCTGTGTCTACTAGCCACGGTGACTAAATGGAACCTCCATGTTCAGAGGCAGTCAACCTCTGAATACCAGTACCAGGCCCTGCTGCTGAATCTCCAGACAAACTGGTTGTCCTGTGTGAGACAGGATGCTAGACTAGATGGACCACTGGTCTGATCCAGCAGGGCTCTTTTTATGTTCTTATGCTGTATTCAGCCCTGCATGAAAAATTGCCTTGACCATTCAAAACAGACAGCCAAGTGAACAGTTTGCATGAACTGCTTTTATATGTTGATATAAAATTAAGATCACACGAAAACAACTATATTAACACATTTATTGATCACTTTACCATCTTAAGATACAATTCTATGCAGTCAGCTTCAATAATCCACATTAGAGAAAGCTTGCAAGTAAGAAATGACAGAAGCCTTTTCAAGCCAAGCTCTTACAGCATGATTTGGACAGCACCTGGAAACATTTCTAAAGGATCCAAAACGCTGACTCAACAGAAACAGCTTCCCACAATTAGGGTCATTTTTAAGACAAGACAAATTGCAATTTTCAACATCCAGAGCACAGTCACTTTCAATCTTCACACTGATAAAGTGATAACATATTAAATAAGTTTCAAGCATTAATAAAATGTGTAAAAATATATTGCATATATATATATATACACACATATACATACACACACACACATATAAATGTTTCATTTTCCTGAAAAAGTCTAGTACAACTAGTATCATTATCCCCGTTCAAGTTTTTTTAAAAAAATTTGTGTAAAGATTTAATACTAGTTGTTTAAATTAATTAAAAAAAATAAACACATGGGATCAGAACAGGTCAAGGTGCCCCCTGAACAGGAAAGGCGATCCTTCACTGGGCCTCCCGTTTCACTGTTAAATTTATTAGCCAGGATACTACTGGAGCAGCAGCCAAATGTCCGGCTCCCTTTTCATCAGTAGTTTAAACCATCTGTTTTCTTTTGCGGTTCAGGTAAATCTACGCTTCCAATCGAGTGAAAATACTTTAAAATTCTCAATGACTCACCTGGAGACGCAACTTCATTTTCAAGGTTAAAGTAAGTGTAGGCTTTTCACAATCTTAAACTCTCAGGGAGGGGGCTACAAGTTGGCAAAAGTGAACTGCAATGAAGTCCCACTGGAAGCCATGGAAGTAACTTAAGGTTGAATTTATTTTGGTGGAATGGGTAGCAGGCCCAACTCAAAACTAAGGTGCACTGATCATCTCCATGAGTCTTACTCCTAGACAAGAATTCTCAGGGCTGAAGCTTCAGTCGGGAGGAATAACTTGCTCAAGATTGTGCCCATTCTGCTCAGAATGTTACTGGCTATGAGATTTTTGCTTCTTAATACTAGGTGATCGTCAAAGCACACGGCTTTTGTAGAAAACAACAAAACCAAAGACATCAAAAGAACAAGGGAGACAGAAGCCAAGTCAGCACTTTCCCCTGCTGTCCCGCATTCTAGGGAAGATGAGATAGGAGAAAGTCCCATCTCTCCACCATGAGTCACTGAATGATGCCATTGTGCTACACATCTTGGCATGTGCTACACTTACATGCGCAAGACCAAAAAAAGAGGAGAGCCAAAGCTGAGGTGTTTGCTCAAAACAGCCAAGAAAGAAAAGAAAGAGGCCAAAGAATAACATGGACAAAAAAGGTCATGATGAATATTTGTCAAAAATAGTTTTTAGTATAAATATATAGTGTTCCTGTTGATCTTAACAATGGTGGATATACTGAACTTCCAGCAAGGATAGGCTAATTTGCCCATCGCTCTCCAGCCCCGTGCCTTTCAAATCACGGACTGACTTTCAGGGACCCCATTCCGAACTGAACCACCCGTGATCCACAGAAGTCTCTGGGGAATGTTCAAGGGTGCAACATCAGTTCCTGTTGGATGCTGGGCCCCACCCACAGCCTCACATTCACCCCGTGTGGCTTGGAACGTATCCAGCACACCTGTATCTCTGGCTCGCAGGGGTTAGGTGGGTACTGAAGGACAGCTGTCTTTCTGCATCACTGATTTTCTCATTGAAGGAACCCAAGGATTTGCAACATCGGCTGGAAATCACTGCAGTAACACATATACCTATGGCTGAGTACTAGAAAGCATATTCCCCCTATGCTGCTGCAGTCTTCTTCGGCTCAGAACTCAGATACAAAAGAAGGTGGTAGAGGGCTGTGGCTCAGTGGTAGAGCCTCTGCTTGGCATGCAGAAGGTCCCAGGTTCAATCCCTACCATCTCCAGGTAAAAGGATCAGGTAGCAGGTGATGTGAAAGACCTCCACCTAGACTCTGTAGAGCCACTGTCAGTCTGAATAGACAATATTGGCCCTGATGGACCAGTGGACCGATTAAATATAAGGCAACTTTATGTTTTTGCGTATGTGGGACAGGTTTACAAACCAGTCACCTGATACCATTTTCACAATCCCCATCTTTAAAAATGGATATTAAGCCCATAGAGCTTGACCATAGGAAGTGCCAGTACCTCCAATTATTAACTAAGCCCGAATCAAACAAGCTTTAGATAGCCATTGAAATGCAACCATAACAGCCTTTTGATCTCGTTCTTTTAAAGAAACCTAAATCCTGCCCCTCTCCCAGGTTATTTGGTTTCCATTAGGAGTTGAATTCTTAAATCCTAAAAATACTTTTTACAAGAATGCACAGACTGCATTAAGAATCCGTTCCTTCAAGTCCAACCATGTCATAGGAATTCAGAGATGTTGGCCATGATCCACAAATCCTTGTGCAGGTTGAGGCAATTTCGAATGTAACCTTTCAGTCCTAACTCAAGTACGTAAGCAGCATTAAGATTGGCTAGAGGAAGTGGTCAAGAAGGAAAAGTTGAAAGAAAGTCGACTCTAGGCCTGTTTCCATGACAAGCTGACATTTTTAGAAAACTGTTGAGCGGATCTCTATACAAGAGGCGCGATTGCAATATCTTGCAGCTTCACCTGCCATATTTATGGCCCTCCAGACTTGTGCTGAATCAATTCCATGACCTGCCAATTTTGCATCAGTACAGATTTACCACAAAGAAAGGAATCACTAACTAATCTTCCCAAGCTGTCTCATTTCATATCTTCTTAAGTGACCCTGCTCATAAAACAGACAGTAAATCTAACCCATCTGAGCAAATCCGCCCCACTTTCTCCTTGGATGACTGCTTCTCAAGCGCCAACAATGGAAATATACTTTTCCACCTCTTAGGTAGTGAACAGGTTTTGTATATTCAGTGCTAGAAGAGTAGGGTTTGCATGTCTAAGGTAATGCCTCCAGCTTGGGTGGGGGGAAGGGGTGGAGTTAAAGCCTAATTCTCATCTGTACTTGTTATAGCAGTAGCCTTCCGTGTATTGTAGAGATGTTGCAAATGTCTGTCTTTCTAGCCTGATGTGAAACCCACACCTTGGCTGTTGCAAGTAAATGGCCCTGACCATGCAGCAGGTTTTAGAATATTTGGCATCCAATCCATGGGGGTGGGGGGACCAATAGCTGGATGTATGACCTGATCCCCAGTTAACCATCTGCAGATCATACACACCCGACCACCAGCAACAATCCAGCTCAACATGCTGTTGTTTAGAAAGATTTAAATGGGCATGGGCAACCTGCTGCTTACAGCATAGATACTGATTCGGATGTGAACCACAGAAAGCCAGCTTTGGTAAAACAGGCACACCAAACATGTTAATGGGTCCATAGGGGAAGCGGCAGAACCAGTTTAACACATTCCTTGTTTATGTTGTTTCAAACAGATATGGCTTGGATACTTTTGTAAGATCCCCCGAACTCGGAAATATGCTGAAATTGCTGTTCTATGACTTAACGGCCCCCACCGGTCCAGAAGGCTTAGTAAGCTGCAACACCTACTTTTTGGCAAATGCTGGCGTGACTCCTGGGAAAGATCGGCCGACAATGGCTAAATACAACAGCTGGCTGCCTGATGCTGGAAAAAGTCGGAAGCCAAAGTCTTGGATCCAGTGAGACACAAGCCCACGGGAGTGGGTCTCCAACTCCTGCCAACTCCCTTGCCCCAGCTGCCGCTCCCCACAACATGTCACCCCAGGGGCTGTGGTGTGAAAGACCTGCTGAGGGAGCAGAACTCAACTCGCAGCTCCTAGGATAAAAGCCACAGACCTCAGGAATGATTATGGCTTCTCCTTCCCCAAGCAAAACGTTGCTCCCTTTGGGAAAACAGACATGATATTCTGGCCTCGCATTCTTACCCAGTGACAGCTTCCATTCCACCTCCCAAGCTTCAATACATGGTAGAAAAAAAACAGTGGGCAGAGGTACAGTACTTGGAGAACTAAAGGAGTTGGATGGAGATCCATACAAGGTTGCTCCCTACATTACCACACTGGTTGTTGTTGGTGGAAAGTGCTGTTAAGTCTCAGCTGACTTATAGCACCGTGAATGTGGCTATGCTTTGTCAGGCAGTATTAATTCGTTTTGGATTAGCACCCATGTGAGGGTAATGCAAGTAGCACATACACATATACGCACGCATTGACAGACTACTTTTTAGATATCACTACTAACAATGGTTAGTAACTTCTCACAACGCTTAGAAGAAGCACCACCACAAGCCAAGTTTACAGAAACAGAGGAGCTATGTGCCGCTCATGCAAGGCCAGAAGAGCATGCAGGACCACATGCCTACCACTGACACATTACAATTTCCTCCAGATCACAAAGGTTGAGTCAGTTGCTCCTAGATCTACAAAGGCAGAACACAATTGTACACAACTGCAAAGACAATGACACACAGAGATGCCCTTCATAGCTGCACCTGGACCACCGTAAGGCTTTGAAACAAGATACAAGGAAGAGAAGGAAGAGACTCCAAAGGTTTTAACAACACCCTCACAAAGAAAATGATTTTTTTAAAATTTCTTATACAATACAAAATGCTGCTCTCCACAAAACCAGAAACCAAGGAAGGAAATCAGAGTTGAAACTTCAAAGACATTTCTGAAATAATCTCGTGAGGGGGCTTCAGATGAGTCATGTTGACTACCAAGGAAAAACATTGTTGAGATGTGATCCATGCGGGGAACCCTTGTTGAGCTGCACATGCAGAAGGGCCCAGCTTAAGTTCTCGGCCTCCGCACATAAAAAGGATCCTGGGCTTCAGGACTGGGAAAGACCTCTTTGGAAAGACTTTGAACAGCCTCCACCAGTGAAGTGTAGACAATAATGGTGTTGATGGTGTTGAAGTCAGGATTAGGCAAGGAAGGGTTCTCAGCCAAATCCAGCCTGCCAAGCTTCTTCCCCTAAAAATGTCCTCCCTGGCTTTCCTTCCAACTCACAGTGTAGTTGCTAGGCACATTCTTGCAGGCTGGAAGCAGCCCGCAGGCTCTGAGGTACCCACCCTGTTCTACACCTGATATATATATAAAACACTTTAGGGAAACTGTACACACTGGAAATATTTTTGGAAGGACAGCAAGGTCTTAACCTCAGTGTATACTGGTGCCCTACTGGAGAGCAAGAGGAGGAGGAGGAGAAGAGGAAGAAGAAGAGCTGGTTTTTATATGCCAATTTTCTCTACCTTTTTTAAAAGGAGAATCAAACTGGCTTACAAGCTCCTTCCCTTCCCCTCCCCACAACAGACACCTTGTGAGGTAGGTGGGGCTGAGAGAGTTTAGAGAGAACTGTGACTAGCCCAAGGTCACTCAGCAGGCTTCATGTGGAGGAGTGGAGAAGCCAACCCAGTTCACCAGATTAGCATCTGCCGCTCACGTGTGGAGGAGTAGGGAATCAAACCCGTTCCCCAGATTAGAGTCCACCACTCTTAACCACTATACCACACTGGGAAGCAGATCAGCTGGGCAGGGTTCCTTAAACTGTGTGGCAATGAATTAAAAGATACCCAGCTGCACAATCCAAAACTCAGGGGCTCTGCACTCAGAGACGACCCCTACCATTTTCTCAGTGGTGTAATGCTTTGCATTCTGGCAAAGGTAACATTTTCTAGGTCACAGAAAAGAGGAGAGACATTCCCTGTGCACATGGCACTCCATGCGGGTGCACTAGAAGCACTGTAAATAAAACATGTTTGATTCAAAAGGGAAATACTTTGGAGTGAACTGCGTTTCACATACAGTATAAAACATTGTGTGCTTAAAGTGATTTTATTAAACCAGCAAGAAAAGTTGTAAACATATTACTGTTGTAAAATAGCTAAAAAATCTACAGATATTGATCTCTACTATATTCACATTTGAAGAACCACTTCACATTTTTCCCCTTAGTGCAAATTTAAAGGGGGGGCTGATGGTAACAGAGAAGACGAAGGTAGGCATTACTGTGTATTTATTTACAAGGATGTTTTGTGCTTGAACGCTTCTTTAAAGAAGAAGAGTTGGTTTTTGTATGCCGACTTTCTCTACCACTTAAGGGAGACTCAAACCGGCTTACAATCACCTTCCTTTCCCCTCCCCACAACAGACACCTGTGAGGCGGGTGGGGATGAGAGCTGTGACTAGCCCAAGGTCACCCAGCTGGCTTCATGTGTAGGAGTGGGGAAGCCAACCCAGTTCTCCAGATTAGAGTCCACTGCTTTAAACCACTGCTCTTAACCACTACATCATTCAAGAGAAGGGTTCAGGGAAGGCAGTAGAGAAAGGTAAAATATTCCAAGATCAAAGTTGGCACACAGACTGTGATTTGGATTAATGGACTGGAGGAAGACAATTCTATCATATTCCTGTCGCCAGATTGTAGTACACCCATGCCCTCAATTATTCTGGGATAGCCACTGTCTCTGGCTGGACACTAACTTAAGGTTGGACATTGGAAACCAATACAGTTGGCTTAAGGGCTGAATCCTGCTCTGATGTGCTTATTCCCGCCCCCCTTCACAAATAATAGAGGGCCGGGGTCACATTTGAATCCAATCGGATTTTGAAGTTTCTGTTCGGTGTTTAAAAAATGAGCTCCCCCCCGCCCACATAAACCTACCCACACTTGAGCCTCATGTGCAAAGCCCAAGGGGACCGATTCAACTCCATGGTGACTTCCCCCATCAAAGCACGGAGCTGTGCTATTGCCCATACTCAATGCAGTTGGCATGCAGCTGGCAAACAGAGCAGGAGAAAAATACCTGCCCTCATTGGAACAAACTGTTCCAATAAAGCAGGGGGAGCACACCTTGCCAGGATAAATATTGCAATGCCAGCAATCCTGGCATCAGGTAACCTCCAAAGCTGCTACCCTGCAAAAACATTCCCCGGGCTGTGCAGATTTCCTTCTGCTCGGTCCTGATATTTTAAACAATGTTCAGAAGCTCAAAAAGGTAGTGCTTAACTTCAGGGGTTAACTACATTCTTCTTGGATTCCCTTCTGAAGTGCGGACTGAAGGACGTGTGGCTGTCCCTTGGAAGAGAAGCCTCCACAAACTGTCGGGGCTAGAGAAGCTGCAGAGGGGAAGGTGGACCATCGGCTCAGCCATGGAACAAAGGCCATTGCCCAGGCGATGTGACTAAAACAGCCGACAGTACTGGAAGCAGTCCGTTCTTTCGTTTACAGGCGGTCTGGCCACAGGAAGTGGCAGTGACAGTAGCCAAAAGCTAATAAATCAAATGCCCAAACTTGGTTCTAAAAGGAAGCAAAGCTGAACACTCATCCGCTGGCAAACAGACGTCTAAAATCTCAGCCATTATTTTTCTCGATCTATCATCAATACAATGGTGTATAATCTACTCTACATGAAAGAAAGATGTAAAGATCATCCAACAAGCTGAACTGTTGTCACTCTATGGTATGCTGGTATATTGCCTCCTTTTTGGCAGCATAAAATTAGATACACACACACACACACCCCGAGGCAACATTTCAACACAGCAGTATAATTTTATGCAGTTACTCCAGTCTAAGCCCACTGAAATCGACGGGTTTAGATTGGGGCAATTCTGCTGAAGACTCAGCCGCACGGAAGCTCAGCAGCTGACAGCACTGAAATCAACCAGCCTCTGTTTTATCTTGTCTGTGTTCTGCGTTGGCGTAAGTGAACCTTGGAATTGTACCTGATATCCAGTACAGTGAATCAGAGAATCATTTGCTTTCTTTTTAATTTTTGGAATGGACATGTTAGTAGACTGATACAAAGAATCAAAACATTTTTAAGGGGGGACCCAAATCAAGCAGAGAATTTAAACTGTCAGTATTTCTGTCTGATAATTTGGGTGGAAGAAGAGGAAGAAGAAGAGTTGGTTTTTATATGCCAACTTCCTCTGCCACTTAAGGAAGAATCAAACCGGCTCACAATCTCCTTCCCTTCCCCTCCCCACAACAGACACCCTGTGAGGTAGGTGGAGCTGAGAGAGCTCTAAGAAAGCTGTGACTAGCCCAAGGTCACTCCATAGGCTTAATGAGAAGGAGTGGGGAAACCAACCCGGTCCACCAGATTAGCATCCGCTGCTCATGTGAAGGAGTGGGCAATTGAACCTGGTTCTCCAGATTAGACAGGACTTCTGGATATTCATAGCCTTCTGGAAGTATCACTGGGTGCCAAAGTTCTAAGTAAACATGAGTCCAATTGGTGGGGTTTATTCCAAAAGTTATTTTGAAGATCCCTCCCCCATCGCCTTTGGACTTTCAGTTTGAGGCAATGCAGACTTCGATACTGCAAGCCGCTGGCACAAGCCTTCTGCAGCAGTCTCTGCAGCTTCTGTGAGTATTCCGCACCCTCTGTAGCCTCCATGGCACACAGTTTGCAAGAAAGACCTTGCTTGGGGCAGGAGTGGATTTGGGGTTCAGAATCGAGGGCTGGAATTTCCCACCTCTTTTTGAGAACGAGCATAACCTGAGACCTCAGTTCAGTACAAAGAATTTAAAGAATTGGGTTGTTTTTTTGCTGCTGCTGCTGCTCTTGTTCTCAAACAGGATGGAAACCCTTATTTGTAACACCTTTAAAAACAACAACACAAGAACAGCTATTTCACAGAAGGCTGAATTTCCATTTCTGATGGTGGCATTCCCCCCCCCCCACACACACACACCTTTAAGACATTACTGAACAATAAACAAATCGAATGGTTGAGTGTTTCTTGGAAAAGCAGCGGGCACATGTAGCTTGAGCTAAAAGCCTCTATTCTTGTTTACCATTTATAGGGCACAAACACAGGTTTGATACTACAGCCAAAAGGGCAGGACAGAGAAATAGGCATGTAGGAATGTTTGCAGTCTGCTACCAGTACAAGCGAGGCGTGGAACACAAGCCGTGGATCCTATTACTTGCCTAACAATGTCAATGCTTTGCCATTTCCTTTCCATTACCATACAAGCATGAGGAATGTAACGAAGGGGTGTGTCACTGCAAGAGTCTCAGTAGATGTGATATCGGTTCAGGTCCCAACAAACGCAGCTCCTCAACAGTTTTTCCAACTCAACAGGTATGGCTCATCTAGGCCACCACCCCGAGGGCAACCGCTCTCTCCCCGTCTCCAAGCTTACTTGCTTCCCTGAACCTTCTGACTGTACGTGCCAGCATGCTTGTACCCGGAGACGTAGCCAGAAGTGTCGACCAGGTCTTCGCGGCCTGCTTTGCCCTTGCCTTTCCCAGTGGGATCAAACCGCTCTTTGTGAGAACCGGTGAAGCGTGTTGTATCCGTAAGTCGCGAGACAGTTGGAGATGAAACCGCTTTCTATTGCAAAAGAGGGGGGCCAGAGAAGGAAGAAGTTTACACTTGATGAACAGTGGCTCTAAGACTTTTATACTATAAAGACTTCTAATCTGGTTGCAGATGATCCAATAGGATTGACTCAAGAGTTCTGTTAAACAGAAATCCAATGGCACCTTGAAGACTAACGACGTTTATCCCAGTCAGAGCTCCACTTCATCAGGTGTTCCTGTTCATGAAAGGTGATGCTGGAACAAATGGTGCCGGCTTTTAAGGTGCCATTGGCCTTCTGTTTAATGTTCATGCAACAAACTAAAATAGCTACCCCTCTGGGTTATTATCAAGAATCTGACAATGCAGGATGGCTGGCATTTCCAAGTGAACACAGGGCATGCCACCCAGCTTCCCTTCGTTTTTTAGCGGGTTCTGAGGCACCCTCTTGGTCACAGAGAGAGGGAGCTATGTCAAATATCTGAACATGCACACCTTTCCCAGCTCCCATAGTGGCTTCCTTGCCTGCCCACAGCCAGTCTTGCTGCCACATTTTGACTAGATGGTATCATTTGATACTACCCATGAACAGCTAATTAAAAGCTGCCTCATTTGCCCGCCATGGCTGCAATCCAAGAAAGCAATATCCATGCATGGCAGAGAGCTGCGTACACCCCCAAGGTTTTTCTTTGTAGTTTCCAAAGCAGTTTCCTGGCTCATGAGCCAAGCCACATTTTAATATTTAAACTGAGAAGTCGCTTTTTTAACACCTGGTATAAACTTCAAATGAATTTCTACTTTCACAAATAATCATTTGTATTGCGGTCTAAAAGACTATGCCCTGACCCGGATAGCCCAGGCTAGCCTGATCTCATCAGATCTTGGAAGCTAAGTGGGGTCGGCCTTGTTTAGTACTTGGATGGGAGACCACCAAGGAAGCCCAAGGTTGCCATGCAGAGGCAGGCAGTGGCAAACCACCTCAGAACATCTCTTGCCTTGAAAACCCCATGGGGTTGCCATAAATCAGTTGCAACTTGATGGGAAATTTAAAAATGGGCTACACCACGGGCCTTTATATATTTCCCCCAGTCAACTCTACTGTGCTCAAAAGACTCTGAAACTATGGGCTGCGTGGTCAATTATTTCGTAACACTGAATTCAATCTGAATTGACATTACATAAGAACATAAGAAAAAACCCTGCTGGATCAGACCAAGGCCCATCTAGTCCAGCAGTCTGTTCACACAGTGGCCAACCAGGTGCCTCTAGGAAGCCCCCAAACAAGATGACTGCAGCAGCACCATCCTGCCTGTGTTCCACAGCACCTAATATAATTGGCATGCTCCTCTGGTACTGGAGAGAATCGGCATGCATCATGACTAGCACCCATTTTGACTCGTGGCCATGAATAGCCCTCTCCTCCATGAACAAACCTAGCATTTCCTAACATGTTCCCCAAATTTAGTGATTATAACAACAAAGATAATCTGCCTTCTCTGTGGATCCCATGGGGCTCAAATAATATAGAGATGGAGAAAGTTGTTGTACAGCTTGGATCTATTTTTCTTTCCCACTTTTCCCACTTTGTCTTTTGAAGTGTGTATCATTATGTCTTCCAAGACTATTTTTGTACCGCTGTTGCTCTGGCCCTGCTCAAACAGTCTTGGTCCTTTGTTCTAAACAGCAGAATTTTTGGGCAGCCTAGGCCTTTAACATTTTCAACATCGAAGCCTGATGAAGACAGTTTTAAAATGCACATATAGAATTCTGAAATCTAATTAGTCCAGCATCCAAAAGGTAAGACAGGAAACTCTAAAATGGAGGCAGGATTTCAGAAGAGGATTAGGTTGCCAGATCCCCACCGGAGGCAGGGGATCCCCTGCTTTGGGCCCCCTCCCCCTGGCGCCATCCAGCTGGCCTGTGGGGGGTCTTACCAGGCACAAAATGAGGCCTAGGCCTCAACGTCTTCGGCGCATTGACATCACGCCATGACATCACCAACGACGTGGGAGATGCTCTAGTACTTGGGCAAAACTACCAGAGTTTTTTACCAAATACCAGAGCATCTCCCACATTGTCGGCAATGTCAAGACCGTGCCAAAGACATCGAGGCCTAGGCCTCATTTTGCACCTGGTAAGACTCTCTCTCACACACACCAGTCGCCAGAGGGTACCTGGCAACCCTAAACAGGATTAATACATTAACTCTCCAGTGTATGTATAGCAGGGGTTCCCAACGTGGTGCCCATGAGCATCATGGCACCCAGCACATTTTCCTGGCATCCGCCAAGTGTTTTTAGAACGTGGGTGGGGTCAGGTGGGGCTTTTGCCCAGCAAGGCTTTTGATTGGCCACTGGAGACCCAATTTGCCAAGCAGATTTCTAAAAACGTTGCTTTGGCAGCAGCTGCTATCTCAGCACAAGGATCTTCACTGTGTGACTGAAGGTGAGCTGCGGCAGCCATTTTGTGGATTGGTCCACCTGACTGTGTTGGAATTCCAAAGATGCCCATAGGCTCAGATAGATTGGGGACCTTGATATATAATGTCAGTACAGCCTGGACTGGTGTGTTATGGGTTTTGTCAGCACTAAGGGAGAAGCAGAACATGTTTCCTAAGAGAAAAGGAGCCTCCTTGGATTTCCCTCCAAATTGTTCCTGGCTGAATAATCACAAGGCATTCCCAAGTCTACCTGAAGACATGAAGGAACATCACCACACCTTTCTTCAGAGCCAGTGTTGGCAAGCCTTTCTGGCCATCTTTGAGGACTAATCGTCCTGGAGGACAGGATGATTAAACACTCTTGCCTCCAGGGGCACAATCTTCAAAAGAAAAAAAACCCCGGAGAAGAGCAACTCTATGGCTCTTTGGATGTACTCAAAAGACCTTAGAAGATAATGAGCCACACGGTGTCAGAGTTTCCATTCCTTTGTTTTCCACCGCTCCTTAAGGTGTCATGAAATTTATAGTATGGATGGAAGATTTCACTTTCCAACTGTTCTAGAATGGATTAATGTTCTCCAGGCTTTTAGCATATCAGCCAAAACACAAACGAAGCTGCAAGGTCACCAAAACACTGTAGGGTTAGTCTTCAGAAACCACAGATTTACATCCTTGTAAATTTCTCCACTCTGCAGCAATAAACTGTGGGTATGACCAACCATTCCCAGTAGGTGACAGAATAAAAAAGTAGCCCTTAAATATAGGACCCACAGTGTACCCCACAACCCCTTGAGGGGTTGACCACAGAAAACTCAGTACAGGGCAGGACTGTCTTCATACACCCTACCCACCCACCAAAAGTGCATCTCTGTTGGCACGTCACACTAGAAAGTCACAGCTTCTAACAACCGTACAGAGAACATGCCTGAGATAAGGGGAACACCTCTTCCGGGCACTTAGACAACTCACAGGTAATAAAACAGATTTCAGAGTTTCATATGTGCATTTTAAAAATAGAACCAAGCTATACAGCAACTTTCTCCATCTCTACATTATTTGAGCCCCACAGGGGATCCACAGAGAACAGAAGGCAGATTAACTTTGTTGTTATAATCACTAAATTTGGGAAACATGCTAGAAAATGCTGGGTTTGTTCATGAAGGACTATTCATGGCTACTAGTCAAAATGGATGCTAGTCATGATGCATACCGATTCTCTCTAGGATCAGAGGAGCAGGCCTAATATGTTAAATGCTGTGGAACACCAGCAGGATGCTGCTGCTGGAGTTGTCTTGTTTGTGGGCTTCCTAGAAGCACCTGGTTGGCTACTGCGTGAACAGACTGCTGGACCTTTGTCTGATCCAGCAGGGCTTTTCTTATGTTCTTATGATGCTTCAGCTTGCTGCAAAAGACTTTTTTGTATGATAAAAGTGCAAGACAAATGAATTGCTTTCAAGGGACCGAGACTTTTTAGGTGGGTGAATGAAGAAAGCCAGGCAGAAATTGAAGCTTCCTTCCCTTCTGCAACCCCAGGATACATAAAAGGAAAGCAGTTTGGACAACTCTTGAAAAGAATCTCTTAGTTCAAAGCTGTCAATTGCCAATTAGCTGTGTGTGATCATAAACTCCTGAGTTGGCTACAAAGCATCCCATACACGCAAAGCCTGTCTTTGTTAATTTTGCTGAGCAAAAGAGATCAGATGAATATATGCCCAGGCAGACTGAAAACTGAGGGTCTTCTTTTGAGAGCGAACTGGAAGGCTTGGATGCTAAGAGGGGTTTGGGGAAAGAGCAAGGTTTACTGTAAGCCAGGTGACCATACCGTAACTCCAGCTATGACTGGTCCTTTCCCTTCAATGAGCTTGTGCATTTCTTGCACGGCTTCCTCGTTGCTCTTATCTTTAAACCGTTTCTTGGAGAGTTCCTGAAGGGCTTCCTTAAACTGATCATAAGTAATTGTCCTGGATTTGCCCCTGGAGCAGAAACACAACACAAATGGGAAAGATCAGAAAAAAATAGTCTGCGTGCAAGAATGAAGAACAGCCCGCCAATAATTCCCCGCAATTCATTTAAAAAGCCTTGGCCTTCCTTGCAATTTCCTTCAATGCACCTCTTAGGAGGCATTCCATATCACAAATCTGTGTCCGATTCATGCCCCGTCTGACTGGCAAAGTTCCCCCCCAAAGAATCCTGACAACTGTCGTTTGGTGAAGATGCTTAAGACTCCGTTAGAGATCCTCACCAATTCTCTTAGTCAACAGTAACTCCTGAGGAAAAGATTCTGCATACTCAAGGGATACTCTTAACAGCGCATTCCTGAGATGCGCTGGCGTCCCGACCGAAAGCCCTTAGGAGGCCGGCAACAGTGCACGCCGGCGCAAGGGCCCACACTGCCGGCACCCGGAAGGCGCACGCTGGCATTGGTGGCTCCAGCACCGGCATGCAGGCTTGGACGCCGGTCCCTGGCCGCGGTAGCGCTAGGCCCGGACACCGCCAGAGCCTCCCTCCAGCATCTGGCCGTGGCGGCGACCCAGGAGGCATTCCAGCATCCCGGAAGGTGTTCCTGGGGTGTAACGGCTCCTGAGCCGTTTTGGCTCAGGAACGCCCCCTTTTATTTTTAGCTAGGTGGTGTATCTCCCGCCACCTAGGTGGTATATCTCCCGTGCAACCCTATGTGGGTTGCACGGAATTTTTGCATCGGGCGGGGGTTTCGGCAGGGCTGCTGGGTTGCCTCCTAAGCCCGGCGGCCGCATTCCTCTCAGGTACATGCTGTAAGTAAGTGAAAAAATATTAAAGGACAACCTCTGCTGATGGGAGTTGTGTTTGCACCAAGCCCTCGAATATGACCACAGTATCAGAAAGAACTAAAAACCCCAGTGACGCAAACGGGAGAGGGAAGGAATTGGCCTCTGCAGCCAAGTTCACTACCTGCTGTTCACAAGTGGGGGGAAAAGGAGAGAATTCTGCCAGAGTGGGGTGGGGGGATACCCTCACCTCTGCTGCTGGACCCACTCTGTCCTTTCATCCCTTCTCTGAAGGGTGGGGTTCTGGATTTTCTCACAGTAAGGATTGCTTCCTATACCAACCATTTACAGTAAAGCTATAGAGAGAACAGGCACTGATCTCGCAACAGTCAGTCATGAGTCCAACAAAAATAAAAACATGAGAGTCAAGTCAGTCATAATTGTTTTTTCTCCGATGGGACTTAGTTAGTAGCTAACTTTGGTGGGATCACAGCTATGGTGTACTGGGGGGAAATGCCACAGCCCCCAGGACAAATATTAGCATTCAAACTTCAATTCTAAAATTCTCCTAAATAAAGTTTCAACTTATTCTGGCAAGCTTGAATTGGTTGCAGAGAATTATAGGTTGACTTGGAGCCTGAGGCGTTGTCTTTCAGGGGGTTTCCAGAACATTCTCTCTTGATTTCAACCAGAAATTTCAACTCTGATCAAACTAAAAGTAGTAATTCATGCAGTCTCATCGAAACCAATGAAACAAATTAGTTGCAACATTTCCCACAGTAGGTATATTCCTTGGGTTCAATGCTGTTGGTAAAAAAGAAAGGTTTTAAATAACTTCCCCCCCCTGCTTCCTCACAGCACCTTGGGGCTTCCCTACACCTGCTGGGCTCCCCACAATTTTCCTCCGGACTTTCCCAAACCTGCTTTGCTTCAAAGTTTTGAGGAAGATCACAGCAAGGCTGGGGAGGGGGGGTGACATGTGAGTGGGGGGGGGGTTGGATGTTCCCAGTCCTGCCCACAAGGCAGCCATCTTCCCTGCCCCAGTCCTTGGGGCATGCAAACCCCCCACACACACACACACACACCATGGTGGTCTTTTTTAACTGGCAACTGAATATTGTTACAACATTGTAGCAAGGAATCCATCATGTTCTGTTAATTCCAGGCTTTTTTTTTTTTTTAGGTAAGTCTCTGGCCCCGTGTTGCAGAGATATGCTTTTCTCCTTATATCTCTGCAACAAAATGAGCTAGGAATTTACATTTTAAAAAAAAATGAAAGATGGGAATTCAGAAAACCTAAAAGACAGATGCTTTAGAATGTTATAAGGATATACATATTCAATTGCTAATCTTTTTAAAAACCTGAAAAAGCCCCAGTACTGCAGGGGTGAGGTAGCCATTGCTGAGAGATAAAGAAAAAAATACTTATATGCATAGGCGTTACATGGCTGCATGACCTACATAAGTCAAGACAGTTTACCCAACATAGAAGTACAGTTTATAGAAATATCAAGATTTTGTTGATTCCAGCCTTCTACCATCAATTGTTCTACTACACTCTGTTAAACCTTTGTATGTTAAACTAAATTGTATGTTAAACTAAATTATGAATATATATATATATATATATATATATATATATATATATATATATATATATACACACACATATATATACAGGGGCCGGATCTGGCCTGTGGGCCTTATGTTTGAGACCCCTGGTTTTGACAGCCAAGGAACAATCAGCCTAGACTGGGTAGTCACAGGATGTTAAAAGTAAGGAGGGTGTTTGTCCTTTTGACTGTAGAGATTTTTTTACCACCTTAAAATTTATTCTTAGTCTTCATTTAATATTAACCTAGTATGAAAAATGGCAGAACAGGTCCTAGAGGACGCTCTAGTGCTCATGCGTGCACATTCAAAGGCACATTAGAGCAAGACACAAACACTTAAGGAATAGCAACTATGTGCATGTGCCCCCACTAATAAAACAGTGAAAGACATTCCAAAAATCTTCCTCTAAAGGTAAATGAGAGATATCTATTATTATTATTATTATTTTATTTTATTTATTTTTACTGCCCGCTCTCATTTCTGGCCAGGCCAGACTCAGAGCTGGTAGCAACAATTTAAAAACTTACAAGATACATGGGCCAAAATCAGTCTATGGTTCTTTCCTATCCTGAGCTGCAGAGATTCCTTTTGAGTATTCATACAATGATTTAGCATGGAGGTGTCAAACATATGGCCCAAGGGGCGGATCCGGCCCCTTGAGAGCTCTTATCTAGTCCGGAGGCAGCCACCTCCTTTACTCTTTAAAAAAAAAAATAATAATTTTTTTTTTCATACACTATCAATTAACATTGCCTTTCAATCTTATCTAATTCTCAATTAAATCTAACATATATATAACAATCATCTTCCCCTACTTTGACTTCCCCTCTTCCTTCTTCTATCTCTAACTTATCTTCGTAATCCTCTTAGCAATTATTTTCTAATTCATTATAAAAAATTTTATAAAACCTTCTACAATTATTAAAAAAGGAAAGAAAGAAAAAACAAGAAAATTAACTTAACTGATAACAAGTTGAATTAGTCTGTTATAATGTTTAACATTTTGCACATTAAGTTCATTTTTACAATAAACAATCCACGCCTCCCACTCCTTAACAAATTCATCATTATCTTTTTGATTTACTAACTCAGTCAATTTTGCCATTACTGCTAGTTCAAACATTTTATGAATCCAATCAGTTTTGTCCGGTATTTCAGTCATCCATTTAGCTGCATAGACCATTCTCGCAGCTGTGGTGGCATAGAGTAAAAAGGTTCGTTGTGTTATAATATAGTCTGGTATAATGCTTAACAACATCATCTCTGAAGTTTTGGGGATATTTTGTTGTAGAATTAGCCTTAGCTCGTTGTATATCATATCCCAAAAGTTTTTAGCTTTATCACAAAGCCACCAAACATGGTGAAAAGAGCCAACTTTGTCCTGACATTTCCAACAATTTGGCGACAGTCTTATATTGGTTTATCTTAAATCCTGAAACTTCACCATATTGTTTCAACAAAAGCAACAAATCCTTTATGGAACGATTCGGGTCGTCCAGAATAAATAACAGGTCATCCGCAAAGGCTCTTAATTTATACTCATGTTTGTTTACTTTTAAACCACGAATAGCCTCCATATCACTTATTTTGCTTCAGAGAGTTTCCAAAGTCAAACTAAACAGTAAAGGCAACAAAGGACAGCCTTGTCTTGTTCCTTTTTGTATCTCACAGTTAGCTGACATCGATTCATTTACTAGTATTTTAGCTTTTTGCACCTTGTAGATGGCATCAAGCCACCTCCTTTACTCTCGATCTGGGCTGGCGAGGCAGGGCCCGACCTGATCAAGCAACATTTATGTCATATCTAGTCCTTGTAACAAATGAGTTCAACACTCTGATTTAGCAGAAAAGGTCCCAATAACAATACAACGGAAAGCTCTTAAATGTATCTGGGGGGGTTTTCTACATACTGTAACCTATAACTATTGTTTTTTTACTCGAACTAAAATTGCTTTAAAATAACCCTATCAACTTAAAAAAAAAACCCCAACAGAATTAGAAAACGTCACTGGACTAGTAAGTAAAAGAAATGTTCCTAATTTTGGAACACCTAGAATCGAGCCCAGTAGCACTTAAAGACCAACAAGACTTTCAGGGTATGAGCTTTCCAAAGTCACAGCTCCCTTGGTCAGATCAGACTTTGACTCTCGAAAGCTCATATACCCCAAAAGTCTCATTGGTCTCTTGGATGCTCCTGGACTTGGATCTTCTAGCTGTTCCGCTGCAGACGAACACGGCTACCCTTTGAAACTATTCCTAATTTTGAGAGTAATCCAATCCAGCATAGGACCGAGCTCCTGGGATTTCAAAAAATCTTTCTGGATGATGGCTAATCCAAAGAGTGTCTGTGGGCACACCTACCATCTTGGGCATGGCCCAATGGGATTTCAATTTTTTCCTCGCCCCCTGCATACCACATCACAAACTGCTTTTGAAAGCCCACTTAGTTTCAGGAGTGGTTCACTATGTGGCTACTCTTTGAGACACGGACGAAAAGCCCCTTTGGGTGAACAGAAGTAAAGTGGGCTGCTCTTTGATCCTGGTAGGTTATTACAAAATAAAACCGGGCTTCTCTCCTTCCCACCACAGTAGTCTAGCCTTGATCTGCTTGGAACCAGCACCATAATCTTGCTCCATTGACTTGGGAAGCCGTCTGCAGTCGTGAGCCCGAGGGCAGGTCAAGGGTGGCCCACCCCCTTTCGCATCCCTGCTCTGGTTGTCCTCCGCAGCTCCACCGTCCTTCTGCTTCTCTCCACTCGCCCGCACTCCTCCCTTCTGCCTGCATCTCTGCTTTCGGCGGTGGCACTGATGGCTACAATGGAAAACCCACAAGCGGGAACAGGAGGTCACTGGACTGAGTAGCTGCCTGGCTTCGCTGCTCAAAGCGCTGGCTCCTTTCCTTGTCAACTATGATGTCATCATGCCACACAATACAGCACCAGCCAATCAGAAAAGCCATTCACTTCAGGCAACTGACAGTCAGGTCCTATTGCCACTGGATCCCTGCCTCTGTTTCCTTGGCAGGGATCCTGATCCAAACAGCAGCTGCCTCATTGAGAATTTGGATGCTTCAAGTGGATCCTCTTGGAACAGAGGAGAACCAGGTTTGATTCCCTACTCCTCCATGAGTGGCAGACTCTAATCTGGTGAATGGGGTTGGTTTCCCCACTTCTCCACATGGGTGACCTTGCGTTAGTCACAGTTATCTCAGAACTCTCTCAGCCCCACCTACCTCACAAGGTGTCTGTTGTGGGGAGGGGAAGGGAAGGTGACAGAAGCCGGTCTGAGTCTCCTTAAAAAGGTAGAAAAAATCGGCATCTAAAAACCAACTCCTCTTCTTCTTAATAAAAAAATTAACATGCCACAAACACATTAAATGTCTCATATGCATGGTGTAGTGGTTAAGAGTGGTGGTTTGGAGTGGTGGACTCTGGAGAATCGGGTTCAATTCCCCACTCCTCCACATGAGTGGTGGACGCTAATATGGTGATCCGGGTTGGTTTCCCCACTCCTACACATGAAGCCAGCTGGGTGACCTTGGGCTAGTCACAGCTCTCTTAGAGCTCTCTCAGCCCTACCTACCTCACAGGGTGTCTGTTGAGGGGAGGGGAAGGGAAGGTCATTGTAAGCCAGTTTGGTTCTTCCTTAAGCGGTAGAGAAAGTCGGCATATAAAAACCAACTCTTCTTCTTCTTTATTTTTCTGAAGCTGATAAAGTTGCCCTGAGAACTAGAGAGAGGTGTTATTGTGACATCTGGCACTAGCCAATTCATGCTATTCACGCCTGGCTTTTGCTGTAAACTTGCAGAACCAAGTTGTGTTTTTTTTCCTCCTCCTGAGAGCCTGGCTCAGGAGAGGGAAGTTTGTTGAGCCTGAACACGAGTGAACAGGCTGCCAAACTGCTTATACAAATGGCACTTCTCTCATTACTCTTAGCAAGCGCAGCGAGCGAAGCATGTTCCTGACACATTCCTACATGTTTGTAAACTGCATATGACCATCGTACTTTTATTTACTCTCCAACCTGTCATGCTGAAGCCCATTCCACGTTCGTAAAAGAAGCAGAACCCAAAGGGAAACCGAGTACAGTCAAAGCTGTTTGCTGTATATCTGCAGTGGTTCCTTTTCAGGAATTTCAGAGCAGCAGGATTTGCTCGAGGCAGATGCTCATCCGTCAATAAGCGGTACAGTACTGAAATGCCAACATAAGCCAGCTGAAGCAGCGGCTGCCTGACCTAATTAACCAGTTTCAAACAGAAATCCTGATAGACTGTGGGCAATATTTGATCTCTAATTACTCGCCTTGACCTTAAATGTGCTTCCAATTTATTTTCTTTTGCCTGGGTTGAACACTATGACTTCCCCAGAGGTTTTAGTAGGTTGCATCCGTAGGGGGAAGGGCTAGTTAAATTCTTCCCCTTATATGTTTTCCCTGCCAAAAACCATCATCCCTGTGCTGGTTTGATTCACCACTTTAAACTGCAGTCCCAAAAGCTGCTTTCTGTAAAACAAATAAACCTGGTGGGAGGGGGGGGAAGAATTATTAGTGGAAGTAGCAGTAACATGCAGTTCTTTCCTTAGTTTGGAGAACAAAGACTGTCAACAGGAAAACTGCTAACTCTGGCACACTACACTGTACTTGGCACATAAAACCTGGATTAAGAGTTAACTATATCTATAAATCCTGCTTAAAGCTGGGAGAAATGGGTGGGAGAGCATCTTGGGAAGGCTACGACATAGCAGGAAGGACACTGCTATGCTCAGGAAGCAGAAACATGGTTCCCCTTGGCATATGCACAACAGTAATCAGGTCAAGAAACTGCACCCACATTAGAATTAACAAGGGTTTAATATCGCCTTTGTACTGAGTCTAACACTGGTAATGCTCTGCAGAGGCCTCAGAGGATCAATATATCTAGTAATCAATGTTCCCCCTCTGTGAATACTTAAATCTGGATATCAGGGCCATTTAGACAGAATGGAGATCTCTCAGCAAATTCCTAAATTTGCAGACAAATTTGAATTTTTTTTTAAAGGCAAGATAAGAGGATCTGCGGGATAAAAATGACAAAGAAGAGCATAACATAAAAAGCTTCACAGACATCGTAATATCAGTAATGAAACAAAAAACATCTGACTTATATAATGGAACACATATATACATTTGGAACTTTTTCTGGGTATAAATTGAATAATAAGAAAAGTGATGCTGTTACCATCAACAAAAAACAGAAGAAGCAGAAATAGAAAAAAAGAGAGAATGTGATATAACCAGAAAAACAATAAAATAATTGGGAATTTATGTAACAGGACAGAACAATACACGTCTCAAGGACAACTATCAAAAAGTCTGGATAAGTATTAAAGAAGATTTGCAGAGATGGAAAAAGTTAAGAATTTCATGGCTAGGAAGAATATCTGCAATTAAAACTAATATATTACCAAAGCTAACTTTTTATTTCAAATGTTACCAATTTATATAGAAGAAAAGGCTTAAAAAGAGTGGCAGAGAATGATTAACAACTTAAACTGTAGTGCAAAAAACCAAGAATAAGATTAACAGCTCATTCCTGAAAACTGGGCCGAAACTTCTTAGGAGGAGGCGTGACCTCGCCGCCAGCATAAGTGTGTGTCATCCGTGTTTAAACGCACTTACGCTGGCGGTGAGGCCAGTCCCACCAGCAGCAGAACGCCGCGGGACAGCATCTCCCCCCTCTGCTGGCATGGCCTCTCCATGGCGCAGGCCACAGCGTAGAGGTCGTGCCAGCACAGGGGAGCATTCCGGGGGCGTTCCGGGGGGAGCAGGCACCAGGTAGGCGGCTTCCTATCATGTTTTGGCCCTCGCCGCTGGTGCCGGGAACGGCGGTGCTGCGACTGCTTTTTAGCAGGCGCAGCCTCGCTGTTCCCTATGGGGCAAAAGGCCCTGGTAAAACAAAACCAAAAAAAAAGCCGCGAAATGGCTGTTTTTTCTTTTGTGGAGTGCGCAATTCGGCTTAGGAAGAGGCGCCGCAGCGCCTCTTCCCCGCCGACTTCGCACCCCGCATTTTAAGGAATGGGCTGTTAAAATATTACAAGATGGGGGGGAAAGGTGGTTTAGCAGTATCAAATATAAAGCTATATCGTCAAGCGGCCGCATTAGTCTGGTTGTCAGATTGGATCATTGATTCCCAACGGAAGGACAACAAACCTGGAAACAATCTATGTTAAAGATGCTATACATAACTATCTATGGATCAAGAAATCATTAAGGACAGTTCAAATCCAAGACAGGAAACCTGTTCTGAGAGATGGTGCAGAAGTAAACCAAGCGTGCAATCCTGAGGGGGAGGGCCGAAGCTCCTTGGGAGCCGCCGTGACCCTCCGTTGGCGTTAGTGCTCATTTAACCCAGGATAAGGGGCACATGGCATCACAGGTGGCGTCCATGCTGGCCCCGGGATGCCACACTCGGCACGGAGCTCGGGCACAGGCGTTGCCTTCTGGCAACATTCCAGTGGTGCCAGCGTCATGGGAAGCGTCCCTGGGGGGTGGAGCTGCCTTTAGGAAGCTTCCAAACCCCTTTCAACCCAGGAACGCCCCCCTCAAGCTGCAGCATTGCTACGCCAGTTATTTTGGTGGAGTAGCCTCGCTTTCCTCAATGGGGGCATGTTCCCCATTTTATTTTGTAACAGTCTTTTATTTTCTTTGTGGCGGCCAGGAAGCCTCTGTAGAGGCAGTGTGGCTTATTGTGAAAGAAGTATAAGGATAATTGACCTTATAACTTGTGAGAATATGATGGATAATCAAGGAGAAATAAAAACTTGGGAGAAAAATCAAAGAAGGAAAGAATATGCATTGGCTCTTATACCATCAAATAGTGACCACATTAAAGGAACACATAGCTTCAGAGGGAGGCCAACTAGGAAGACAGATTTTGAACAATTAATAGCTACGAATACATGACACTTGTTAGGAAAAAATTATAAATTTTTGTTGCAATATGATACTGAAACTGAGCAGGTATGATAAAATGGATGCAAAATTTGGGAGGAAACCTATATGAAGCAATGGGAGGATCTATGGACTAAAGAAATCAAACTTACAGAATGTCAAACACTAACAGAGAATTGGTATAAAATGTTCTATAGATGGTATATTTCACCCAAAGATATAGCGAAAACTCATAGTAAACTACAGTGGGAACTGTTGGAAATATCAAAATATGGATGCATCCTTCTATTATATATGTTGGTCATGCAGGAAAACAAGAAAGTATTGGACAGAGATTCATGATGAAATGAAAAAGATTAGGAAAATTAAGTTTTTGATGGACCCCAAAAGTATGTTATTAAATATATTACCAAGTAATATGCCAAAAATATACAATGAATTATTCAAATATATGGTGACAGTGGCAAGAATAATATTTGCAGCAAAATGGAAAGCAGATAAACGCTCAAGTCAAATAGAATGGAAGAACAAATTACCGGAATATGCTGTCAAGGCAAAACAAACACCCTGTATACATAATAGACCAATATCGGAACAGAATGCTTTTTATACATACATGGTTGGAAGTTTAGAAGAGAATTAAAATAAAAAGGAACATATTTAAGAGAGAAATGTTTTATAAGAAACTTTATTGTTAAGCAAACGCAGAGGAAAACAAGACTAAGTTGCAATGTAACTTAGTATAGAAATGAATTATTAGAAATGTAAGTAATAAGTTCTATATATAGATGTTAAACTAATTAATGGTTATCTTTAGGTTGTAATATTAATAAATTTCTTTTTAAAAAGAAAAATTAAAACATGGGAGGGGGTAAATAAAAACAACCCAGAATAATAAGCATTGTTTGTGCAAGTGCAGACAAGGCATCCTTGTTGGCCCACCAAAAGAACAGGAGGGGGTCCTGCTGTATGTGAGCAGGGAAAAGAGAGGTTGCTGCTGCCTCTGCTGCTTCCCACAGCTGGGTGGAAGAAAGGTTGGAGAGGCAGAGGGGCATGGGCATGGGCAACAGAGAATCAGGCAGGAGGGCAGGCACAGAGATGGTGAGGGGGATAAGTGGGAAGCCAGAGTGCCGTGGAATGGTTAGGAAAGCAGGCTGGGGAAGGGGGTGTCAGATTGCCCCTCCCTCAGTTTCTCTCAGGTCTTTGTTTCATGTAATGTTTGGTATTTGAGTCTCCAACTGTTCATTTCTTTACTTCGGGCACATCCACCTGTTCAGACAAACTGCACTACAGCCCTTCTGAGGTGGTGTCATTTCAGAACACATGTGAGGGATTGTACATTTGAACGCTCTTTCATATCAAAGACTCCCTACCTGTGGAAAACAGCATGTCATGGAGAAGGAAGTCCAGCTTTGAGTTTCCCCTGAAATGCTAGATTTCTACATGCAAGACTATTTTTCTTTACAAGGGACAGCATTCAAATGTATGTCTTCTCACCCGCTTTTGTGAAACCACGGTAGTCTCTACAATTCAGGAAACACTGGTATCAACATAAAAGGCTTGTTGTAGGTTCCTTCCTTTATAAGATTAATGGAAGTTTGGAGGGGGGGAAAGAGGAAATCCAGAAGGATCCAGAAGAAAGAGAATCTAAGGGGAAGAAGGAAAATCTATGATGATATAAATTCAGAGATAACATCGGAGAATGGAAATGCGTATCAAAACTCACTGACCAGAAAATTAAATCAACAGGAAAATTACTACAAACAGGGCATGTAGAAGAAGTGAAACAAAGCAGCACACGTTTTTTAATGCAAGGAATATCAGTCGAAGAGCCCACTTTCAACGGTGAGGAACAGTGACCCTTTTATCAAACAGGTGTTGAAATAAATTAACTAGAAACTTGTGCCTTACTTGTAAGAATGAGTCAGGAGATAGATGATCAAACCATTCCTTCCCTTTAACACTCGAGCAGATGTGTGGCTTGTCTGACCCACCCAGCCAATAGCCACCACTGTAGCATGCTCCACGCTCAACACACCACACGTGGGCGCTGCCTATGGCCAGGACCAATTGGCAGGGGTGCCTCACCTTGATTCTAAAGCTTCAGCTGAGAGTTTTCTTCCCCCTCTTGTTCTTGCAAGCACAATACTTGCCTAAAGACCAAGCCAAGCAGAGGCATCACAAACCGATGCTCTCCAAGCTTTCTATGGCGGTGGTGGAAACTACCATCAAGTCACAGCCGACTGTAGGGTTTTCAAGGCAAAAGACATTCAGAAGTGCTTTGCGGTTGCCTGCCTCTGCATAGCAGCCCCCGTCTTCCTTGGTGGTCTCCCATCCAACTGCTAACCAAGACCAATCCTGCTTAGCTTCCGAGAACTGACAAGATTGGGGTATCCTGGGCTGTCCAGGTCAGGGATCCAAACTTTATATACACACCCTCTGTTTGTTAGGCATCTAAAAGATGGTGATAACTAAAACTATGAACATTGATCCAATCGCTATATACATTCCCACAAAGACCAAGAAACTGGCATAAGCCATATTCTTTAAATGCATAGGCCAATTTGTTTTTCCTCTCTGCTTCCCATTAGCTTTGATTTTAAATGCATATTAGATGCTTTTTGCTGTTCACTAATTCCTCCATGCAGCCTACAGAGAATCTGTTCCAATTAACCACTCTTCCAATGGGATTAATTTCATTTCATTATTTATCATAATTTTCACTGATGAAACTCTTTGTTAAAAACCCACGCTATTCACTCAGGCATCTAAGCTATTCTTGTAGCTTTCTGTTTTTACCCAAAGCTGTTTTCTGTACATTTAAACAGTAGTAAAAGTAGCATTGCATAACGTGGGGGTATAAGAGAGTTCAGTATTCAGGCCATGTAATATCTTTGGTACACACTTACACAAAGTTCTAGCAGAAGTCGCTTAAGCATGTTTTGACAGCTTTAAAAATTCCTCCTAGAAAAAGCTTCCTTAAGAGCTAAAACTTGTCAAGATTATTATTGAAGCAGAAAGAAAATGTTAAAGGCAGAGCAAACAGTATTAAATTATAACCCACACTTGATATTTCATAATGTTTGTTGAGTGTCACAACACGTATGCTTTTAATGGACAAAATATAATCTACCTGCAGGAACTGAATTTAGCAGAGGGGAAAAACTCCCTCGTAACTTCCCAGAGCCGGCTCAGGTTCACAGCCTGGAACGGAATGAACTTCTGTTCATTCATCAAAAGTGCTTCTCGCCGACTAACCCACAAGAACACCAAGGGCAGGCACAGATGCCCTCTGTAAACACACGCTGCCAGGGATCAGTGCCAGGGATTCTGGGCTGGCTCATGTCAAGAGAGAGGTGCGGCTTCTGGGAATGTTTTTGCACAGGCTGGGAAGCCTGTCCAGGGCGATCCCTGAGCAAGTATTCTGCTTTGTCAGGGATGTTTGCGCCAACATAGCAAAACCAGCTGGGAACCCAAAGTCAATGTCCAATTCCTCCGGCACAGGGATGGAGGCTGGAGCCGCAGCACCCTTCAGGGTTCCCTTCTTTACTGGTAGGACCTTAGGAGGGCCCCAGGCTGGCCTAGGGGAGGGCGGTTCGCTTCCACCCAGCTCCCTCTCTCTCAGGCCTGCCTGAGTTCTCCCTCTTTTGCAAACTAGGGAGTGGTTGAGTCTTCGGCCCTTCCTGGACCTGTCCTTTGAAGGGTTCCCTGGGGGAGGGACATTCTGGGTGACTCCTTCTCCCTCCAGTCCAGATACTAGTCCCTATAGACCAGGAGTCCCCAACTTGGTGCCCATGGGCACCATGGCGCTCACCAACATCTTTTCCTGTTTCCCTCCAAGTGTTTTCAGGAAGTGGGTGGGGCCAGGAAGGGGTTTTGCCCAACAAGGCGTCTGATTGTCTGTGCAGATTTTTTTAAATGTTGCTTTAGCAGCAGCTGCCAGTGCAGCTCAAAGATCTACAATTTATTGCTGAAGTTAAGCTGTGGCAATAATTTTGTGGCTGGCTCCGCCTCTTGCAGCAGCCATTGTGTTGCTGTGCCCATCATACCAAATGGAAGAAATTATATCCGGAATCGCCATCTGATTGTGACTGATCTTGATTCTTATTGGTGATCCAATTTTGACTGTTACCTGTGATTTACCTGCTATGGGAACGCTGACCTCCAACTGAATTGGATTGCTTAGGAGGGAAATTGTGTGTTAAGGAAGACCTGGATTCCTGAACTTAGATGTTGTTATGTCAGTTGTGCAATGTGTGTACTTTGGAGCTAGATCCGCTGTATTTTTGTTGTTATTTACTTGGTATTATTAAATACATTTTGTGTAAATAAGATTAATTTTTGTTACATAGCCAGTGTGCTGTATTTGCCATCTGATTGACCTGATTTGGGCAGTGTTGGAACAAAACTGGTTTATGAATTGGCCCTAATTTAAAGAACTGTGGATTATATTTATTGTTGTTGCTCATTGTAAGCCATACTGGGAGCCTGTTGGACAGATACGTAAGCAAACAGAAAGCAAATTACCCAGTTCCTAGAACTCGGGAACTGCAGTCAAACCTCACACTGCCTTTCCCAAATGTCCACTGTGATCAGGGGAAGCATCCAGCCTGAAGGGTTAGAGCCATACGATTGCCAATGAGGAAAGTCTATCAGGCCAGACAACCCCCAGTTTTGTAAGTAGCCAAGCTGCTGCGGAAACATCTGCCAAACTAACAAATCTCATCTTGAACAGTCCAGAGTCAAGGCCAGAAGCAGGCTGGGGTCAGAGTCACCCTGACCAGTCATTTCAAGCTGAATCAAGTCCATCAGGATGATCAAACAGCCTCCAGTCTTGTCGGCAATAAGCTTCCTCACTGCTAAGCGGACCAGATCAGGGGCTGAGTGTTCCTCGTCCTCCCCCAGCATGTACAAATCCCCCCCATTCTTTTTTTTTTTAGAGCTTCCACACGCACCTTGATCTTAATGTCCCCACAGTTAGCTGTAAGCAGTATCCGTGTGGCTAAGAAGACGCATACATCGGCTTGAACTTAACTGGGATGAAAGGTAAGATTGGTGTGCGTGTAACACTAACTGTGGGTAGCTCCAGGGAGGGAAGTGAATTTGCACATGAGGAAAGGGGGCTGTGCATGTTTACTGATGAAAGAAGAAGAGGGGAAGAAGCATGAGTCATCGTCCCACCGGGCATTCCTAAGCATGTTTAGGAGACTAATGTTCTGTCTCCACCAGACCTCCACCACAGCGTATCACTGCAAATAAGACCTCTAGACCCAAGTATGGGGGTGAACATGAGAAGAGCCCTGCTGGATCAGAGCTGTAGTCTATCCAGCATCCTGTCTTACCCAGAGGCTAGCTGGTTGCCCTGGAGGGCCAACGAATAGTAAGGTCTCTGTGCCCTGAAGCCGCCCCCTAGCACTGGAATTCAGAGGCTTATAGTTCCAGGCTGCGGAGGTTCTCTTTAGCCACCATGATTGGCACAGCCTCCACAATCCAATTTTAAAATCACCAATTATAGTGGCTATCACTATATTCACTGCCTACGAACTGATAGCCACAACATATTTTTAGATGTACAGAGGTGGAAAGCGCCATCAAGTCAGTCAACTTATGGTGACCCCATAGGGTTTTCAAGACAGAGACATTCAGAGGTGGTTTGCCATTGCCTGTCTCTGTGTTGCGACCCAGAACTTCCTTGGAGGTCTCCCATCCAAGCACTAACCAGGGATGACCCTGCTTAGCTTCCAAGACCTGATGAGATCGGGCTAGCCTCGGCCATCCAGCTCAGGGCTTTCAGATGTATACTTAAATGTATTGCATTTCCCAATTGAGAGAGACTGGTTTGGTTTGCTCGCCATCAAAAGGAGAAGAAAGTAGTAGGTCACGGTATAGAATGTGTTCTCTCCAGGGCCGGTGCTACCATTAGGCGAACTAGGCGGCCGCCTAGGGCGCAGACCTCAGAGGGGCGCAGAACTGGCCTGAGGGGCACAGTTTTAAACAGATTAGTTTCTTGAAAAATGCAAGTGACAATTTATATTTTTTATTTTAAGATAAGTACCACAGCAGTACTATGGAATATAATTATAATGTCTTAAAAAAGTTTTGTAGGAATACATCAGGCTTTTATTTTTTCTACAAGACATCTGTTTTTGAAAATTGGTTAGCAATGGGGGGGCACAAGTAGTTAGCCTTGCCTAGGGCGCAAAAAAGACTGGCCCTGGCTCTCTCCAGTCCCCCACTCTTTCCCTCCTCCAACGAGTTGAGTTGTAAATCACATCGTTGCAGTAGGAAAGTAAAAGGAACCTTGTAAGTACTGTCCCTCCCATTCTCTTGGAGAGTGTGAAAAGTGGTGCTTTAAAAAAAAAAGCTAAAGAGGGTATTGTTGACAGAGCAGCACGCGCCACACAAACAAGTGGTAGAAGGAATCTATCTGGAACGTTCGCCTGGTCCCAAGAATGGCCAATTTAGCATAACCCAGCAGGGTGCTCCAACCGGCAAGAAATGCTGCGTCACCCCAAGCAACGGGGAACTGTGGTATAAACAGACCACAGAAACATCCCAAAAAGTCAACATCAAAAAAACGGAGAAAATTCTCAGAACTAAAAAGCATTAACAGCAGATGTTTCCAATATTTCCTGCCAGTTTATCAGTTTATGTATTTCTTTCTCTCACAGGGAGGGAGAGGAACGACAGATCAACAAGGAGAAGGTGAGAGACAGGGCATCAAGTTGCTGATCCTGGCCCAGTGACACTCAAGGCTTCCATGGGCGAGTGGCAATGCCAACCCAGTTCTGAGTGAAACAACCCCAATGCCCGTATCTCAGGCCACCAGTGTTACCACCATTATATCTTCCAATGGGGACTGAACCAACAGCATACAACACAGTATGTACATCCCACAAACCGGAAGTAGCAAACATAATAAAGGATATAGAGAGGGGCCTTGGCTCAGTCGCAGAGCATCTGCTTGGCATGCAGAAGGTCCCAGGTTCAATCCCTAGCATCTCCAGTTAAAGGATTCAGAAGCAAATGATGTAGAAGACCGCCTCCTGAGACCCTGGAGAGTGGCTTCCAGTCTGAGTAGACAAGACTGATGGACCAGGGGTCTGATTAAGTATAGGGCAGCTTCAGTTATTCATGACATACTGTGTACTTCAATCACTGCTTGTTCTTTCATTAGGTTTACCTATCTCTGTATATGAGAAATTCACTGGACAGATGTGTCAAGTTATTGGCCACTTTGGCCAGCATGGTGCAGTGGTTAAGAGCGGTGGTTTGGAGTGGTGGAGTCTGATCTGGAGAACCGGGTTTGATTCCCCACTCCTCCACATGAGCGGTGGAGGCTTATCTGGTGAACTGGATTTGTTTCCTCACTTCTACACATGAAGCCAGCTGGGTGACCTTGGGCTAGTCACACTCTCTCAGCCCCACCTACCTCACAGGGTGTCTGTTGTGGGGAGGGGAAGGGAAGGTGATTTTAAGCCAGTTTGAGTCTCCCTTAAGTGGGAAAGAAATTGGGCATATAAAAACCAACTCTTCTTCTTTTTCTTATGCCCCAGCAGCAGCTGCAGACACCCACAAAAATGTACCGTCGTCCCATTACAACCTTCAGAACCCTGAAACTGGAGCTGGTGCAAACTGCAGCAGCCTGCTTGTTATCTGGGGCTAGCCTATGGAACCATGACACTCCTATTTTACGGCCACTTCACTGGCTGCTGATTAGTCTGCAGCATTGGTGCCCACCTTTAAAGCCCTCCATGGCCTGGGGCCAACATACTCAAAGTACCATCTCTCTCTGCATGTCCCCCTGTGGCAGCTTCATTCTTCCCAGCAAGGTCTATTGTCAGTACCCCCCTTATCCAAGGTATGTCCAGCAACAGCCTCCTAGAAGAGGTCTTGGTGTGTGTGTGGGGGGGAGGGGCTTCCTACCCTCCCAGCTTTCTAGTGAGGCTGCAAAACGGGATTATTATTGGAAGATTCTGGGGTATCCTGACCCTGCGCAAAGGGGAATATCCCGCATTAAGTGTTTTAGATTGGTGTTTAATGTTTTATCTCTGTTTTGTTTATCAATCTGCTTTTATATGAATGTTATCTTCCTTGAGATGTTCAGGAAAAAAGGCAGGGAGAAGAATATTTCAGATGAAGAAATAAACCAACTATCATTCAAGGAAGCATGTTTTCTTGGTCACCTTTCCCAAGACAGCATTTTCTACTCCCATGCAATATTTCCTGCTCTGCACAAAGGGAAAAACCCACCTTTTTGACAACTCTCTCAAGTCACTTCCAGGGCAAAAATTAAGCAAATAATGCCACAACTCCAATCCTAAAGAATTCCAGCAGTGACAATGGGTGGCATTACCATAGCCATATTCCATACAAGATAAGTTCAAGCTATAATTATGTGGGCAAAACTCATGATCCATCAAGACCAATGTGGCCCAACCAGGCCCAGTACAGCTCCCCGTGAGGCTGAACACATCCTCTTAGTCTTATACTAAATCAGACCCCTTGGTCCATCAAGATGAGTATTGCCAACCGGGATTGGCAGCAGCTCTCCTGGTCTCAGATTGAGGTCTTTTACATCACCTTTAAAATGAAGGTGTCGGGGATTGAACCGGGGACCCTTCAGATGCCAAGCAGATACTCTACTACTGAGGCACAGCCCCTTCCCCAAAGTTCTTGATTAATTTCCTGGATTTACTCCTGGACTGGGATTGCAGACCCAAGAAGGGGCCAATCAAGCTCTTTTGGTAGGAGAAAACGTGCACAATAGACTCGATTTCACCTGATTTACAGGGACACCCCCATTCAGATCTTGGTAATCTCTTGAATCTACCTTCTAGAATCACTGAAGGTAGGGCAGAACTTCCAGCTAATGAAAAAGTCCTTCTTTGTTTATTTGTTTGTTTCCAGGAATGATAGGTATTCTGCTGGTGCTAACACATATCTGTTGCTGATTGGGGCCAAAAGCACCGGAGAGCTCGCAAGCTTGTTTTGGTGTTCAATGTCAAAAACCCTCTGCCTAATTAATTGCTTTGCTTGGTCACCATTGATCTCTAATAGGAAGTGGGTGGAAAATCCCAGGCTTTTGACTCTCCTTTCAGTCTGTTGCCACCATCTGGATTTGAAATCATCACTAAAGAGTAATGGTAGAAGGCCTTTAGTTGCCCCCAAGCACTTTCAGCCAGAGATAAATGAAGGAAAGACCAATCCTAGCCTCCATCTTTAACATCCCAGTCTCCAAACGCACCCAAGAATTTGATATGCGACACCTGGTCAGCTCAAATTTCTGTACACACCCATGTTTTATGATGCAGTTGCAGGGATCCTGGTGGTGGTTTCCCCCAGCAAAGGAGCCAGAGTCCCAACTTCCTGTCCTCAAACAGTGTCTCAGGACCAAGGAGAGGAGTCTTTTGGAATTCCCATCACTGACTCATGTTGCCCTGTGGCCCCTTGTGTTTACTGGGAAGTATATACAAAGTTAGCATTTCTTTAAACAAAATAGTTTCCCACCATTGTTAAGCACAGAACAAATCGGCAATTGAACAAGATTACCAAGAGCACAATGTGTTACTGTCCAATTGCTTATGAGTGCAAGGCATACATTTACTATTATTAATTTTTGGCTTCAGGGAGACATAATTTTGCAATTCTTTGTATCTTAACTATTGAAGAATAAGAAAGGCCATCATTAACTGCAAAAACAATTCCCTTACTGATCACTAAAATCTGGTAAATCTATAATCCTTGCAGCTGCAGAGAAGAATGAAACAATATGAATATCTGGATGGTACCACAACTCACTGCAATGCATAGCCCATTGGCCACTGTGTGAGCCGACTGCTGGACTGGATGGGCCTTGGTCTGATGTAGCAGGGCTTTTCTTGTGTTCTTATGTTCTTAAAACCAACGGCGGATTTGGAAGGGGGAACATCCCTGGAGGAAGTCAAGCTGAGCATCCCTTGCTGTGCTACAAGCCAGCAGGGCCACTCAGCTCAGTGGGGATGAGCTCCCCCACGGCATTCTCCCCCAAACTGGAAGTTGTGCAGGAGACCGTGGGTCAGATGACATCAACCACCACGGCTGATGAAGGGTCCAGGCCAAGTGGCCCTGAGGCTCTCACAGAGTTACTGGGCCTAGGCTCTGCTTTCTCCTGGCCACCAGGGGCCCTCTAAGGAAATTGCCCTATAAGTTAAATAGCCAGTCCAGCCCAAAGGAGGTCAGCAGCAGTAAAAAAATATATCGCATGATGCCATAGTCCTGCTGTACACAGCAATGGTCAGGTCACACCTGGAGTATTGAGTGCAGTTCTGAAGGCCTCACTTCAAAAAGGATGTGGACAGACTCAAGAGGGTGCAAAGGAGAGCGACGAGAAGGATCAGGGGCCTGGAGACCAAGCCCTACGAAGAAAGGATGAGGGAGTTGGGAATGTTCAGTCTGGAGAAGAGAAGGTTAGTGGGGACATGATTGCTCTCTTTAAGTATTTGAAGGGCTGTCACTCAAAGGATGGCAGGGAGCTCTTCCTGTTGGCAGCAGAGGATAGGTCTTACAATAATGGATTTAAATTGCGGGCAGAAAGGTAATGGCTGGATATTAGGAGGAAAATATTTACAGCAAGAATTGTTCAGCAGTGAAATCAGCTACCCTGGGAAGTGGTGAGCGCTCCCCCTCACTGACAGTCTTTAAGCAGAGGCTGGACAAACACTTGTCAGGGATGCTCTGGGCTGATCCTGCATTGAGCAGGGGGTTGGACTAGATGGCCCATATGGCCCCTGTGGTGGAACGGGCCATCTCAGACTCACAGGCCCTATTCCACTCCTGCCCTCTCCCAGGGATTCTCAACCTCTCCTGGAGGGGGTTGCATCTCTTTCCCTTTTCAGGTAACCGCTGCTACCACCTGACCATTGTAGGACGCCCACTGGGGCAGGGGACAGGGTCCCCTCCCCAGTGTCCCTTTCAAATCCTGAGGCCTTGCCTCGGTGTCTCCCACTCACCCCATTCATGGGCACCACGGGGACGAGATACTGCCTGGGGTTGCCAATGGAGAAATAGCTGCTTGCCAACTGCCAGCCTTCCTCCTTCCTGGGGCCCCCCTGTTTTACAATAGCGTGTTCCAAGCTGGTGGAGGTCTATGTGGTACAGAGAACTATGGTCAGCATTCAAAATTAAAAAGTATTTATTAAAGGTAAAACGATTCCAAGCATACTTTTAGCACAGCAACGGACTGAGCAAGGGATTCAAAAGAACTGAAACGCAATTCCTCTGTCCCTCTCTCTATACATGCCCTATCAGGTGTTGGAATATAGGACAGGTTCTTAAGCTTAGGATATTGTAAATCTCTACCTAGCTTCCATTACCTGGAAGTCTTCCCTGAGTGTCCCAGCCAAAAGAGCCCTCCTGGCTCTCAGCAGTTTTAATCCTTTCCTTTCTCCACCCACGGACCAGGTCAACCTGGGTCAAAGAAGTTTTCCCTGGAGCCTCCAGAAACTTTCTTCCTGGAGCCCCTTCTAGCATTTTAAAACCTCCAAGGGGGGGGGGGTTGATCCACTTCTTTATCTCCTGATACCTCCATCTGCATTTCTAAGAAGGTGGCTCAGGTGGGGCCAGGAAGCATTTGCCATGCCTCCCACCTCCCTCCTTCCCAAGAAAAAAATGGTTAAAAGGTTCCCTGTAAACCTCAAGGGAGAAGAAGCCAATTTCTTCACAGCCCCTTCCAACTCTATGATTCCATGAAAAGAGGACAAGTGCTTACACAATCTTCAGACAGACAGCTGCTACAAGAGAAGCCTCAGCCATATTCTTCACTGAATACGGAGCCATGAAGCAAGAGCTTTCCGCGGGACAGCGATGTGCTTCAGGACAGTGGAATTACACTACTCAGATTTATTTAAACCAAGAACTGCCAGAATGAACCCAAAACCATTCTCTTACAGGAGGCTTCAACGAACACACATGGGGTCACCCTGCCTTGTCTCTGCTGACCGGCAGGCGCTTTCTGAGGTCTGAGGTCTTTCATCGGAGCCTTGCAGCCTGAGATGTCCGGGACTGAACTTGGGACCTTCAGTATGCAAAACTGATGCTCTTCTACTCAGCCATGACTCCTCCCCAGGGAAAAGATTACAATAAAATTTCTCCCTGATGCACTAATTTACATTAAGGGGTTTATTTCAAACTCAAGAGAGGGTTTAAAAAATACACACACGCACAAACACACACACACTTTACCTAAAATGGTAAAGTGCAGGGTTTTGCTATCTCAACTTATTCCTTCATTCTGTGTAATGAGGAGAATAGCTATAATTATTAAAATTCTTGGTAAAGAAAATTGCAAATGGGAGGAATGAATGACACCTGGAAGAAGATGACAGGAACTGCTTTGATGAGAATTCTTCCAACCGTCCCACATACAAACACATCTAACTTCTTCCTGTAATTTATTTATTTCTTCTTACAGGAGAGCAAAAACGGCTCAAGCTTGTTGACAGTGGTTGCTATGAGAGTTGTGGTGGGCAGAAGCAGCTTCAAGAACACCCGGGTGATGCATAGATGTTGTTTAATCTCGACTGAAGAAAAAATATACTTCCCTAATCTGAGTAGACCCCAAAGTAGGTTGAAATAAAAAACACCGGAGTTTTCAATGAACATGACACCAGCTGCAAAGAAGAAAAAGTATACTTCGCTTAGTATTTCCCTTTGGTAGTACAGAACATCAGGGAAGACACCAGGGGGGAAATATAAGAAAATACAAATTTATCCATTTCACCATCCCTTTTGGTGCTAGCTGGGCTAAGACGTTACCCCAACACCACACTGCAATTTACAAAACACTGCAGAGGGAAGGCATGAAACACCACAGGGTACCTGACTTCATTAAACGTTGAGGAATACATGTTCACGTACTCTTTCAAGGAACACAAGCCTGTAAAAGTCTTACTAAGACTTTGCTTTCCCTTCAGGGAAACAGACAGCGTGACACAATATTCAAATCCTCTTTACGAAGTTCTTCTGGAGCAAACTATCGTGAATCACATGACAATTCTGGAACTTCCAAAAAGAGAGACTTCCAATATGGACAAAGTCTCAAACGTCACCAGTATAGCTTAGCTTAGCATATAAGGGCACAGACGGCATCCACATCTTCGTGGCACTATAGCAATAATTCACAACTGGATTTTCCTGTGTGGACAAGACACTCCAGTTGCAAACATTTGCTACAGTGTAATAAAAGCGTATAGATGCTGGCACAGTTTCTCAGGCAACAGGAGTTATTTCAAATCCTCAATGTGTTCCCCCGCCCCAGGAGAGTCCTGTGATGGAAACAGGGCCGTAAATTTACTTCAGGTGTCCTGACTCAACTCCATTTCTGCCAGTTGTGTTAGGCCTTCCCCACTGAAGAACAGTTCAACCATGCTTCGTTTCCTACCTTAACCTCCTGTTTAGCAACCTAAAACAGTGTAAACAGATACTATAATTCACCCCCAGCAATGGTTACCATGGCAACTCTCCTTCAGTTGCAGTGTTTTGGGGAGTGTTTTGCAGGAAACGCGGTTGTAGTTCTCAAAGAGAAAGAAAATGTCCTCACCCTGTCCCCAGTTAACTCTGTGCCCCGATCAGCCCAAACAGAGGCAAAAACAAAGAGGGCTTGGCTGGTAACAGCCGCTGCGGCCCAGAGCAGTCGGTCTTGAAGGCCGCAGAGAGGACCTCCGTCAGGGATCTGGCCAACCTGCCACCATCTGAACTCAGGAGGTTGCTTTCTACTGACTCCGGCCGGCGGTCTACTGACCGGCAGTGGCTCTCCAGGGCCTTAGGGACAGGCCTCCCACCTAGCTCTGGGAGGGAGGGAGGGAACTGCAAGGACCTCCAGCCAAGGAAGCCATCTTAGGGCAACAGGCCAAAGGTGATCATCTCTGCCACAAGAAAACTTGCTCTTGCTGGTTACAGACTCTTTGCTGGCACAGGTCAGGCATCGGTCCGCAAAGGCATCTTACACACCCTGACCTACCTCACACAAGAATGTTGTGAGGGGAAATGGAGGAGGGGGTCCATCATGTATGGCGCTTCGAAGGAAGGGGGGCATAAAAGCGAGATGGACATGACATTGCAGGATCCCGGCTAGTGAGGAATGGTCCACCCAGCATCAAGGGTGGACAGGGGTGCCTACCTCCAAGAGGGAACTGGAAATCTCCAGAAATTACTGGTAAAGAACTGTATCCTTTAATATTTAACACCAACTTTGTAACAACAATATAAAAAAGCAGAACTGGGTACAGGAGAACTGTCTTTGTTCTTATTCTATATTACTTCAACTTAGTCTTCTGAGGCCTTTTCTGCCAGCATTTTCGTGGGGAGGGGAATCTCCTCTTCCCTGCACTTCAGTGCAGCAGCTCCCTTCGTGGACTGCCTTGAGACGGGCCGTTGTTAGGCTGTGGGGGGCCCTACAGCTCTCAGGCACCTTCTACTTCCTGAGGGAACTCTCTGCTGCAGGTATCTAGATTTCAGCTGTGTCCCTGTTGTCTGAAGTCCTTCCTCTGCCTCCCTGGCTGACTAATGAAGGAGGACTGGAAAATCTAACTTTTTATTGTCTCCTATCAAAGTTTGCTAAAGGGGCCAATAGGATTGCTGTGTTCTCCCTGCTGTCTGATTGGTTCTTCTCTAACCAAGCGAAGGGACCAATAAGACATCTCTATTTTCACTCCTCCTTCTCTAATTGGCCAGCTTTACAAACCCTAAATTTACATGATTGTTCAGCTTTCCAATACATATAAAGACCTTAAGTTCATTCTAATACATATACTTTTCTATTTACAATTATATATATATATATATATATATATATTCATACACACACACACATACATACATACATACATACATACATGGGTTGGGTTTTTTTATATCTTCACAAGCCCTAATCCACAAAGCTATATGTCTGTGCTACATTTGGAGATTAACATCACACACAATCAGCAAATGTGGAAAAACTGGACGATATAAATAGCTCAAGAGGAAAAAAGCCAAAAAGGACACAAGCGTTTCTTCTTGACAGCGGGTATTAGGGATTTTTCCACCCATTCATCAGTCCAAAAACACAATTCCTAGATATTATTGCCCACTTCACTGAAGTCCTTGCAAAAATGTTAAGAAGAATTATTTCAGATAACATTAAAATGGGATCCTTCAGCAACACTAGCCTCCCTTATCTCTATCCCGCACTTCAGCTTCCTGCCAATCAGTGCTTGAGCCAAAGCATGCACAGACTGCTTGCCCCTTACAAGATAAAATTAATAAATTATTGTTGTGGATGAGAAGCAGATGGGCAAGATATGCTGTGACAGTTATGGAGCTGGAAGAGTGGCTTGGCATCCCTGTCACAGACAGAGTATGGGAAAGATGCACTTCCCCGACAGAGAGGGTCATTTACAACCTAAAGGGAAAACACGCTAGCTCTTTGATGTGTTCACACCTCTTGACTGGAGGGATCCGGTTGGTGGGGGGGCTTGAGCCCCAGGACCAGGCACCCAGATGGGCTAAGGCCCTAGGAGTCTACGTGGGGAGGGAGTCTGAAAAACAGCATGGGGAAAAGACCGCTTCACCCTCTGCCCAGTGGCCCCAATCATCTGCTGAAGCTGGAGGGTGAGAGATTCAAAGGTAAAATTAAGTATTTCTTCACACAACGCATAGTTAAATTGTGGAACTCCCTGACCCAGGATGTGGTGATGGCTGCCAACCTGGAAGGCTTTAGGAGGGGAGTGGACATGTTCATGGAGGAGAGGGTTATCCATGACTACTAGTCAAAATGAATACTAGTCATGATGCATACCTATTCTCTCCAGTACCAGAGGAGCATACCTATTATATTAGGTGCTGTGGAACACCAGTAGGATGCTGCTGCTGCAGTTGTCTTGTTTGTGGGCTTTCTAGAGGCACCTGGTTGGCCACTGTGTGAACAGACTGCTGGACTTGATGGGCCTTGGTCTGATCCAGCATGGCTTTTCTTATGTTCTTATGTAATCAGAATTGTATCCCCCATGGCACATCTGATTTTGCCTTACAAAATAAAACAAGCCACAAGAGATCCTGATTGCACACCTCCTGCATAGTTAGTCCTAAAATGTCCCCCTGTCCTCCAGTGGGGAGTCTTTCCCTTGGGCCGCTGATTGTTTGGGCCCATGACATCTCTCAGCGGCCTTGCTTTCCCTGCCTGCACTGGAAGGACCAACCACAGATTAACCAGCTGCCTGCCTTCTGCGCTCAGCCTTACAGCTCATTCCAGCCTGATTTATGTGCACATGAAACAGCTTTGGATGACATGAACAGCTGAGTAACAGACATTCCCAGTCTCAGGTCGACATACCCAAATATCCCAGACACAAAACAGTAAAGAATACAGATCCTGAAAAAGGCCATCCGCTTAGCATTTGGCACATGAGACAAACTGTCTCCAGAGAGATGCTGTTCATTCTCCTCTCTGTTTGCTGCACAGCTCAAAACTGGGGCTTTAAAGCAGCCATTCATATTATGTGAGTGTTAACTAGAAATAGCCGACACTCCCATAGGATACACTGGGTGACCTTGAATAGTTGCATTATAGGAAAAGGGGGGAGTTCTTTCTAATCCAGTTTCTCAACACCATTCCTAATTTGTTAAACCTCCACAAGGTCCCTAGGGTTGCCAACCTCCAGATGGTGGCTGGAGATCTTTTGGGATTACAACTGATCTCCAGAGATTGGTTCCCCTAGACAAACTGGCTGCTTTGGAGGGTGGACTCCATGGCATCACATCCCTGCGGAGGTCCCTCCCTTCCCCAAACCCCACCCTTCCCAGGCTCCACCCCCAAAGTCTCCAGGTATTCCCAGCCTCCCTGATACTAATTTTTTACCTATACCGAACAGCCCCACATGCTTTTGCTTTTCCTTGTAAGGAAACTACTTTAATCCCTTGAATCTGTTATTCTTTTCTATATCATTTCTAGTTCTCTGATATCCTTTCTGGAGCAGGTAGAACATACAAGGTATTCCAAACGTATATTTATGTAATGTATAACTTTATAAAACGCCATTGCAATATTAGCTGTTTTCAATCCTTTTCTTTCTGATCTTAGCTTTCAAGAAATATTTAATTCTCAGGCTCTCAGAAATACACTTCTACTGAAGTCATGGTGATAACATTCACTGAGAATTCATTCATTAATTCATTTTAAAGCTGCATGATTAATTGACCAACACACCTTTCCATGGGAATCAGACAGAGGGCACCGTGTGCTACAAGAAAGGTTTGTCCTATTACCAGAATGGCATTTCCAAAAACTCTAGACATCATACCAAGCGGTCAACCAGAACAACAAACTTCAGTCTCATCTCAGAAAGGAGATGTTTCAAATGAACGGTGGTCAAGATCGGCTCGCTTCTTGCAAGCATTTGAAGTGACAAACTATAATATTCCAGGTGCATGAGAGAGGGGGAGCAGAGGGGGAACATACACACACACACACACACACACACACACACACAGAGTCTTCCTTGCCAAAGTTTTGTCAGCATAGCTGTCAAATGCAGTGGCCACACTGGCTTTTTGTGTTCCAGCAATTCACTGTAGTTACTGTTCACTTCAGGTAGGAGTTTTTCCCAAGAGACCTGCAGGATACTTGCAGTAGGAAGGAACAACGGCTTGGCAATTTGAACTGGCTACAAAACAGGTCAAACTTCACAGAAGTTAAATCACAAAGTATTGACAGTGCTCTCTCTCTCTCTCTCTCTCTCTCTCTCTCTCTCTCTCTCTCTCTCTCTCTCTCTCTCTCAGAACTTTTAAAAAAGAAGTATTCTTTTGATAAACTCTTTCTTCTGATTATTTTAATTTTGGTTGTGGAGAGGCACAGATGTATTTATAGTAGCTCTTAATGTTAGCAATAGTCTTTGACTGCAATCCACCATACTTAAAATGTAACACTTGGTAACATCAAGGGGGGGAAACATACAAACAAACGTTTCTATGGAGATGTCTATCTAAATAAATGCTCACTTGATATCCAAGGCATGATGTCATTCAGGTCTGCCTGCGGCCCTAGCAACGTGCCAGCATTAACAGCAATATTTGGGGTTTTTTTCAGTCAAGTAATGAGATAAATTTAGTAACTTTAGGGCCATGTCTTTCTGTGGTTTCCACAATGATTTGGAGAACCGGGTTCGATTCCCCACTCCTCCACATGAGCGGCGGACGCTAATCTGGTGAACTGGGTTGGTTTCCCCACTCCTCCACACGAAGCCAGCTGGGTGACCTTGGGCCAGTCACAGCTCTCTCAGCCCCTCCCACCTCACAGGTTGTCTGTTGTGGGAGGGGAAGGTGATTGTAAGCCGGTTTGATTCTCCCTTAAGTGGTAGAGAGTCGGCATATAAAAACCAACTCCTCCTCTTCTTCTTCTCAAATCCCTACCTGTCTAGCCTAGCCCCTCCTAGGATGATGATCTTTTCCCAACGCTCTTACCCCATTCTCTCAACCACAGGCCCCCTCTCAGGGCCAAGCTACACATTAGGGAGTTGATGAGACTGCCACAGGGACTGGAAGCCCAACGCTGGCGCCACGCTCCCCATGGCAACTCCATTTTGGTTCTAGCTGGTACCTCTCCTTGGTGGCAGGAGGGGCTCTCGGCTCTCCCTGTGCCTTTCCCCCAACCCCAAAATGGCACCAGGGGAAAGATAACATCCCCAATGCTGTTTCAGGTCAGGAAAACAGAATCAGGGAAGGCAGGTGCCCCACCTTTCCCCACGACGCAGCCCGGACCAGAATCGGCCCCCTGTGTGGCTTCTAAATGGGAAATTTGGAGCCAGGGTTGGGCCTCATGGCAAAGTTGCCAATATCGTAAGGCAAGGGTGTCAAACTCATTTGTTATGAGGGCCAGATAGGTCATAACTGTCACTTGGTCAGGCCGAGCCATGCCTTGCCAGCCTGGATGGGGCGCAAGGGGTGGGCGGCTGCCTCAGCTGGCTGGCGGGCTGAGCAAGAGCCCTCAAGGGGCTGGATCTGGCCCCGCAGGCCTTATGTGCGACACCCCCCTCCATAATGTGTCCTGGCTGGATGAGAGGATCGTGTGGCTTTTGCCCTCCGTCACATCGTCTCATCCAGCCAGAACATTTCACTCCCGGCTCCCCCTCTGCTCATTCTGTCACTCAGTCACCCCGCTGCTCACCGTCTTTCCCCCTTCCCAGCCAGCCTCCTTGCCTTTTAAACCTGGCCTGTCAAGAACCACCGACACAATTCAGTGTTTTAGGATATTATTTACAGCACTTACATGTGTTATATCCCAGGGAGGAAGATAACAGTCAGTCACACAACCTCAGTTTGCTTATTTCTAAAGCCCCTTATTTCGACACTTTCCAAAGATCCCTTTTCCTAGAATGCTAGCATATTAGGTGAAACTTGGCCGGCATAAAACTTAACCAGCAAACATCAGCCAAGCAAAAGCACAAGCAAAGAAATAGATTGGAGAGTTTAAGAATGAATAAGGCTTGGCTTCCTGTTCTAAAAAACCTCCAGACTAACAAAGACAACATTCAACAATAGCCATGCAGATTAGCTTTGGATTACACACATTAACAGATCACTTCAGGATACAATGGTTCCATATTAACATACCATACCCTCATTAGCACATTATCTTGATACTTACAGGACAATGATTAGCACATTACTTTTGCAGGACAATACTCAGCTCAAACCCAACCCCTTTCTGACTATATATTACTCTTCCTACACCCTTGACACTGAGAGACACTGTCCTTCAGTGTTACTACTCTGAAGATGCCTGCCACAGCTGCTGGCGAAACGTCAGGAAAGAAAATACCAAGACCACGGTCACACAGCCCGGATAACCTACAAGAACCAATGAACTCTGACCGTGAAAGCCTTCGACAATAGATTGTCATTTTGTTAAAAGGTCTTGTTCCAGTTATCAAAGACAACCAGTGACAATGCCAGACACACAAGGAACAGGGCATTCCACAGCTGGGGGCAGCTACAAAAAAGACCCTGTCGTTTGCGGCCACCTGCCTCATTTCAGAAAACGGGGGTACACAAGAAAGAGTTTTAGATCAAGAATACGGTGTCCGGACAGGACTGGATGGGAGCAGGTGGGACTTTCAGTGCCCAGATCCCAGGATGTGGGCAGGTAATGAATATCTGTCATATTTGAGAAAATTCAGTACAGCACTGTAATACAAAGAGCTTCTTGTTTCCCCCCTTTTCAAAAAAAGAAGCCGGTGGGTGAGGCGGAATAAGCAGAAACAATAAAAGACATCTGAAAATTGGCTAGTGGATGTCCTGTAAACCACTTGTCCATTAAGCTGGACAACAGCCCAGAGGGCCTTTATGTTCCTATTTACCATCAGTAAATAGATTCCCAAGATCATATTTTTAGCTAGGGGATTTTCTACCCAGCCAAAAGGCAGCTCTGTGCTGGCCCCAACCCAGGATCTATGCTACACTATAAGTATCTTGCAAAATCTCACACCAATTTATTTTTTTTCACACAGAGAGAAGCTAAGGCCTTGAGTCGGGTTCCAGAGAAAAATGGGCTAAAAACATTCTCAATAAACAAACTGTGCCCTGCCAGCTGTACGTTGCTTGAAATAGACCCACTCGGAAATCAAACGAGGGAAACTCCTCATGTTGGGCTATAGAAAAAGAAACCATATCTGTCTAAATGTTTATGCTATTCCCACCCAAATCTGCAATATTTCTCCAATACACCAAACCCCATCACCTGCACCTCTTTGGCCAATACTCTTACAGCGCATTCCTGAAAGGAATGCCTGCGCTGGGCTTAGGAGGCAAACTAGCGGAGTTGCCTTCTAAAGAGGTTTCGGCACTGCCCAGCGCCAAAAACCCGTGCAACCCCATGCAAAAATAAAATGGGGTGCTCCCGAGCCGAAAGTGCTCGGGAGGCCGACTAACGTCGGCTCCGCCCAGCGGCCAGCGCCGTTACGCCCTGGGAACGCCTCCCTGGGCGCCAGAACACCTCCCGGCTCGCCGCTACGGCCTGTGCCAGTGGCCAGAGGCCGGCAGAAGGCAGCAGCGGTCGGGGAGCGGTGCCCAGCCCTGCACACCGGCGCTGGGGCCACTCACGGCGGAGTGCGCCTTCCGGACACCGGCAGTGTGGGCCCCTGCGCCAGCCGTAGTCAGCCTCCTAAGCGTTTTGGGCCCATTTTTCAGGAATGGGCTGTTGTGTTCTCCTTTCCTAGATGAAACCCCATTTTAAATTAAGTACAAAAGGGTAGTTACTACAGTGTAGATCAGGGGTCCCCAACAAGGTGCCTATGGGGCTGTCAAGGCAAGAAACCTTCAGAGGTGGTTTGCCATTGCCTGTCTGCGCAGAGCAACCCTGGACTTCCTTGGTGGTCTCCCAACCAAGTATTAACCTTGCCAACCCAGCTTAGATTCCAAGTTCTGATGAGATCAGACTAGTCTGAGCTATTCAGCTGCTAAAACCTCAGGCCCAATTAGACATGATGGTGTCCACATGTCCGACACAGAGGCTACCACCAAAATGCCGCATTTTTAAAATCACCCATTTTAGACTTTAAAAGGCCAGCAGCATCCCCATGTCGGACACGTGAATTCCACCGTTTGACTCTTAGTCCTCAGATGAAACAGCCAGAACGCCCAACCTTGATTTTTCAACAGATACATATACGTACTTGCAAAGTTGCTAGACACAGCAAGGAAGGGATACTGGCTAGAAAGATAGTGGCATTCGTGCTTCGATGCTGTATTGAACAATTTTATTAATATGTTCTGGCATTACTTATTAAGTTTGACGCACACCAGTAGCTGATATGCCCAGCGGGGAGAAAAAGACGCTTCAATACCTCTACAGCTACTTCCCAACTAATTTCACCTGTTCCACACATCCTGGCCCACACATGCAACAGAATGAGGTGACAAAATCCTGAGTTAATGCACATAATTCCAGGCAGGCGGCCATGTCAGTCTACAGCAGCAAAATACGGGAGGCATCTGGTGGCACTTTAGAGAACAAAAAAAAGTTTATTCCGGAGCACGTTTTCATGAGTCATAGCCTACTTCATCTGATATGTGAAGTGTATGTCCAGTAGGCAGATTCGTTTAGCTTACTGCTTCAAGCTGTAGATGCTCTTCCATGGGGAAGGGCCATAGTTCAGCAAAGGAACACCTGCTTTGCACGCAGAAGTTCCCAGGTTCAATCCCCAGCATCTCCAGTTAAATTGGGATCTCAAAAAGCAGGAAAGACAAGACCCTGGAGAGCTGCTTCTACTCCGAGTAGGCAGTGCTGAGCTGGATGGACCAAAACTCTAAAAGCATAAGGCATCTTTGTGCGTCCATAAGAACTTGTGTTAAAACTGGCAGATCAGGAAGGAGTGTTCGGGTCCAGCTCACCCTCCTATTCAAGAGCATTACATTTACCCCGAGGGGGTAAACTGAGCATGATGGAAAATGACTTCCCCACATTCAGTCTTCATCATGTACAGTCCCTTCTTCCACCACAGGAGTCTACCTTTCCCTCTGCTGCATAAGCTGACACTACCAAGCAGTGTCTAGCAACCGGTGGGAGAATTGGGGGGTGTAGTGTTGCAGGAGGGTTTTTTTTAAATCAAGTCTCATGTACATACCAGAAGTGACAACGGGTAGAGTTTCCAGTGATACCTACAGCTACCCTGGAGGTGACAGGGTAAATCTGAGAATTGCTGGTTGGTTTTATTATTTTCAGCAATTCCTACAGCTACCCTTTGTCACTTTCAGTAACAACTTCCGGTAGGTACATGAGGCTGCACTTAAAAACAATTCTCCCGCTGCTGCTGCTCCGAGCGGCTGTGGGCACAGGACCCCCACAGGGTCTGGCAGCCCTCTCTGTCTGTCACAGCAGGCATCCAGAACCAGTAAGTTGTTCCAATTAGCCCCTCTCTCCAGCCAGCATCAAGGGACAGGGCAGATCTCTACTGTTCTCTCTCTTTTTGAGAGATGTCCAGGTTGAAAGTACTATTATGCAAAAATCAGGTCGCAAGACATTTAGAGCTAGTGGTTCACGGCTGTCTTTAGACAACTCAATTTTTCCACACACAAACATCAAGCACACACTATTATCTCCTCACAGGAGGAAAAACCCCCCCCGCAAAAAAAAACCCCATTTGTGGAGTTTTTCTGCAACTGAGGGTAACACAATGTTTCACACTAGAATGCGTCACTTGTCAATGGCGTTAATTTGATGAGAAACTGAGTACAAAGCATTGTCGAAGGCTTTCACGGTCAGAGTTCATTGGTTCTTGTAGATTATCCGGGCTGTGTAACCGTGGTCTTGGAATTTTCTTTCCTGACGTTTCGCCAGCAGCTGTGGCAGGCATCTTCATTAATACATTATCTTGATACTTACAGGACAATGATTAGCACATTACGTCTGCAGGACAGTACTCAGCTCAAACCCAACCCCTCTCTGACTCTTCCTACACACTTGACACTGAGAGACACTGTCCTTCAGTGTTACTACTCTGAAGATGCCTGCCACAGCTGCTGGCGAAACGTCAGGAAAGAAAATTCCAAGACCACGGTTACACAGCCCGGATAACCTACAAGAACCAATGAGTACAAAGCCTTCACCAATTTCTGCTCTGGAAACTCTTTCATTCCGAATCTGCAATACCCAGGCCCACTTTTCATTTACTACTCTACTTATCTGCCTTTTTATTATTTTTTTCCTCTCTGCTTAAGAGCCATTTGTTGAGGAGGAAGATGTGTTCCAATTAATATGTATTCCTCTTGAACCTGAAATAACTGAATTCAAACATGTCAATTCAGCTTGCAAAGAACCTGAAGACCATTTCCAGGAGAAAATCATGGGGGGAAATGCCACCCGAGCAGACACAGCACACCTATCCAGCTGGTTATAAGAGATGCACAGCAATGTAAATATGTGGGTGGGGGGGGGGAGGCAGGCAAGGAAATTACTTGATCTTGCTGAAGACGATGTCCACATCCGTGAGAGTCACATTCTTGCTGTCAATCACGTGGCAGTCCTTACACAGCTTGGACCAGTTCTTCCCGTGCATCTCTTTCCCTGTGGCTCTTGTGTCTCCGTGGATGGCGAATTTCTTGAAAGCCTCCTCAAGCGCACTGAGCTCATGAGCAGCGGCCCCCTCAAGGGAGCTGTTTGACCCACAGGATAACCTTTTGGCCAGTTTCTCTCTGGCGGGAACTGCTGGAGACTTTGGAGGGGTTTTGTTCGTGGGTTTGGTTGGCTTATTGGTATTGTCAGCCATTATGCTAAAAAAAGAGAGAAAGAGAGAGAGAAATAGTTATACTCTCGGGTGAGAGGGAGAATCAAGCTGTATTTATGAATATAATTGCTTCTTGGCCTTCCACTACACAATACTTTCCTCTGTAAGCTGTGCTTAGAAATGAAACCTGCTCATTTCCCGCATGGGTGTTTGTCACTTAAATTTTTCAACAGTATGAGTTGATCATGTTTGGATCCGCACATAGAGGACACCATGAAGGATACTATTTTTTAATCCTCAGTGTAAAAATAACTCAAGGCCGGGGGGGGGGGGAAGATAACCTATCAGACGGAAAATGTTCCAGACAAGCCCACCCTGCAGGGACGCTTTGTTGTTTTTACACAGAGGGGAGATCAAAATGGCTATCCAGTGAGCTTCATGCCTGAGTAGGGATTTGAACCTGTGTCTCCCAGGTACTAGTCCGACCACACTGGCTTTACATTGTCCCTATCATTCTCTTCAAAACACCCCATAAGCTAATTCAACACAACACTTAAAAGTTGTTATCCTGTGATTTGCTCTACAGAGAACAGTACAATTTTCCAAAACCTAAATGCTTTTTTATCTTAGGACACAATCAAAAGATATTAGATCTGCATTACATCCAGTGACTGTATTTGTTTTGTTTGTTAATTTCAATGTATAAAGGCATCGGATACCATTGGCAACTACCCTTAAATGCATTCTCTCTCAGATTTGCTGCTATTACAAGGGGTCAGAGAATTTCTACAAACTCCAGATTTATTTACACTGACGGTGAAACCCAAACCTTTCTACCAGGGCATACATTTTAATGGGCGACGTTTTTGTATGAACACCCCTCCCCTCCCCTTAGCAGATTTATATAGGGTACCAGTTTCAGCAGTAGAACAGCTAGAGCAGAGTCCAGCAGCACCGTAGAGACCAACAACAGTTTCAGGGCGAACGCTTTTGAGAGTCAGAGCTCCCTTCATCAGACATGAGCAGGAATGGAAATCCCGGAGTCTTTATATTCAGTCAGAAGGTGGCAGGGGTGTTGTAAAGAATGCTTGAAAAGGATGCGAAGGTACAATGTACAAAGGCACATCAGGGGCCAGTTCTTAGCTTCTCAAACAAGGAGGTGCAGCTGGTGAACCAAACAAACCTGGTTAAAGACACTCCATGCTACACACAAGACCGGAGCCTCTAACAGCCCATTCCTGAGCCTAAAGGGCGAAAGTCCTTTGGAGGACAGGAAGGGGCTGTGGCGGCATTTGGGACCCCTGTGCCAGCGCCCGTGCTATTTACGCTGTCCAGGGTGGCCCAGACGCTGGTGGGGAGTCCGGTCATTGTCCTTCTGGCACTGCTGTGGCAGCGCCACTCAGTGATGCCGGCAAAGCCTTGTGCCAGTGTCCAGATGGCGCACTCCCAGGGGCATTCCTGAGGTATTCCGCTGCAGGGCCGGGAAAGGGGCCGCCTTTCGGTGGCCTCCAAAGCCCTTTCATCCTGGGAATGCCCCCTTTCCCTTTTCCCAAGATACACCACCTTTTTAGGTGGTGTATCCCCGTGCAACCCTATGGAGCAGTTGCACGGGTTTTTGCAGGAAGGGGAAGGTTTCGGCCTCAGTGCCTCCGGTCACTGGTGCAGCCCCTGCCCCTCAGGAACGGGCTGCCAGCAGCTAATCGGCTCTTTCAAGGGGAGCACAGCCGTGTCCAACAGACACTCTTGACCACAAAACCTCAGTATCCTCGTAATTGAGAATCAATTTATTGAGTCTTATCCAGCCCATTACTGCCTCCAAGAATCTGCTCAGCATCATCGTATCCAATTCTGCTGCAAAGAAAGAGATGAGTATCATCTGCATGTGTGTGTGTAAAGTGCCGTCAAGTCGCAGCCGACTTATGGCGACCCCTTCTTGGGGTTTTCATGGCAAGAGACTAACAGAGGTATTTTGCCAGTGCCTTCCTCTGCACTGCAACCCTGGTATTCCTTGGTGGTCTCCCATCCAAATACTAACCAGGGCTGGCCCTGCTTAGCTTCTGAGATCTGACGAGATCAGGCTAGCCTGGGCCATCCAGGTCAGGGCTATCATCTGCATACTAGGAGCATTTTGCTTCAAGTCTTCATGTAAACGCTTCCAAAAGTTCCATGCAGATCTTTTAAAAATATTAATCTCCTGGCTTTTCCCATGACTCAAGGCATACAAGTTCAAATTTAAAATATGCAATATGTCCCCCAAGCACCCCCTAAAAATGCTGCAACCTACAATCCATTACAAGCCCTGGCAAATAAAATAGCCTTGATTTCCTTGGACATGAAGTTAATAGCAGGTGGCCAGAAAGTAAACTTAGTTCCAGTAGCTGAGGTTGGTGGCAGATTTAAACAAATGAACAAAACCAGCTTTGGCTTGGGAGAGAGGATGGAATTCAGAGGGAAACAGGCCATTAAATTAAAAAGCTGCCTGCAACACCATCTTTGGGTACCAGTTGGCCAGGCTGGCAGGAACGGAACCATCGGAGAGCAATGTCACCACTATCCAAACCAGGACACCATAGCTAATGGTGTCAGACAGCGCTTGATAAATCAGTATGGCGGCAACCCCAGCTCTTTCCTAGTAAGCATCATTGAAGGCACCCAAGCTAGCTCCAGCCCCCAAACAAGGTCAGGAAATTGGCCTAGATCCTCAGTCTGAAGTGGTACAGCCACCCCCTACCCAAAAAGAGGTTGTCTACAGTCAGTCAATAGGTGGCAAAATCATAAAGGTCCAGGGGAGGGTTGGTCATACGATCACCTTCTTCAAGGTGGTCAGACCTAACCTTCTTCCTTCTGCAAAGGAGCACTTAGTGTCCAGCAACCCCAATCCTCACTAAGCTTTAAAATACTAAGATGGGCCAATAGAAGATGTTCAGAAGAATTGGAAGATGTATTTTGATTATGCAAAATAATATATGTGCAGAGGTATTGCACGTGTAGTATGATGTTAGATAACTTTTTTCTATTAACCATATATTTATATAACATATATATCTCAAGAATTATTATATAAACTGTCATGAATAGCTATAATGTTAAATAGCAGATTGGATGAAGACATGCTGGGGGTGAATGACAGCATAAAATTGTAAATGCCAGAACCTAGACTTTAAGCTCATTATAATCGAAATTAAGATAAATAGATAAAATAAAGGCCAGAGAATAATTGCTTATATGTCTATTTAATTATAGAAGCAAATGTTTGTGTAGATTGAAAGAATATCATTAGATGAAAAATGTATTAGAACCACTCTATTGTATACTGGAGGAGGATATTGTTGCAGATATGATGTATGAAGAGTGTGTGATGTATGTGAAGTTGTTTATGTTTTATTAAAAATAATCTAATTAAAAAAAAACACTAAGATGTAGAATTCCCTCTTCGCCACCAACAGGAGATTTTGGGGACGGAGCCTGAGGAGGGCAAAATTAGGGGAGGGGAGGGACTTCAATGACATAGAGTTCAATTGCCAAAGCGGCCTTTTTTCTCCAGGTGATCTGATCTCTATCGGCTGGAGATCATTTGAATTAGCAGGAGATCTCCTGCTACTACCTGGCAGTTGGCAACCCTACTTAGATGGGCCAGGGCCGAACCACAGGGCAGCTGGCTGGACCACTCTAAGCAACACATCCGCCTCCTTTAGGCCACAGCCATGGAAAGCCAGCCGATTCCGTCAGGATACAATTCCAAGAGCATCCTTTGACCATCGGGAGAAAACACTAGAGCCCCAAGTCCCAGTAAGTGTAGCCATTTTTGCCTCCTACCTTGGGAACAGTTAGATTCAAGTCTAGCAGCACCTTAGAGACCAACAAGATTTTTGGGGTTTGAGCTTTCAGTGGTCAAAGCTCCCTTCGTCAGATACCTATGGTGCTAATGGACTCCAATCTAGCTGTTCTACTGCAGATCCACACGGCTACCCTTTGAAATTAACCTTAGAAAATGAACTCATGCAATTAGGGGAAGGGGGAGGGAAGAGGCCCCAAATCCCTTGTCCTCACAGTATTCCTGGAGACGAAGAAGAAAAAACAGTTTAACAGCTGACCAACTGTGGAATTTGGAGGGAACGGGTTTAGGGGTTTTCCTGGTTAGGGAGGGAGACCAGTAGAGACTTTAGGTGCTTGATAGGCAAGGTTTGGGGGCTGTTCCTCTCAAACAGTGAAAGGTCAAAAGACTACCTATCATGCACTTATCAGTCTAAACTTCGCAAAGCTCTTGAATTACTTTGTGACATAAGTTCTGAAGAAAGCTGGAGAACAACTCGTCACTCTGGCCGGTTAAATGAACTAGCTTATTTTGTGCTTTTTCCCCATAGCATGTGTTACATTTAGTAATATAACCTGCCCCAAGTAACTTATAAACCAAGTTAAGATGTCCTGGTGAATATGCTGGTGAGAGCCTGTGTGCTGTAGTGATAAGAGTGCTGGACTAGGATCTGGGAGACCCAGGTTCAAATCCCCGCTCTGCCATGGAAGCTTGCTGGGTGACCTTGAGCCAGTCACACACACTAAACCCAGCCTACTCCACAGGGTTGCTGTGAGAAAAAATGGAGAATAATGTAAGCCACCTTGAGTCCCCATGGGTAGAAAAGTGGGGTATCAATGAATTAACTCATTAAATAAATAAATAAATGTCCCTGTGAAGATCAAGTGGTCCAAACTCCATCACTGCACATCTGGCTGTCCCGATTTCCACCCCCACCCCCACACACACCTCCTCCTCTAGCTGGGTAGCCGGCGTCTGCAGAGCAGCGTAGAAATAATCTGAATAAATAAAGATCATACATTAGATGGTACCTGACTGGCCAATCACAGGTGTCTGTGGGACCTACGGCACTCCAACACTAAGCGCCACAGTAGTTATTCACTGCAAAAGCTTCTGCGGCTGAACCTCCTACTCATTGTCAGGGCCTGCATCTACGTATAGAATATCGTCTGTGGGTTACTGACTCTCAAGTGGGGCCTGGCATTCAAGCAACATGGTGCAATAGCCAAGAAGAAGAAAGCCTTGGAGTGGGCTCAACCAAACCATGAATTCTTCTTGCTTCCTCTCAGGATCCAGCTCTAGCTGAGGTGGCTGATGGACCCACAGTTCTAGTCTGACCTGACATCAAATTGATGAGGAGACCGCACCATTAGCAAAAAGTGGTCCAGGCAGCAAGGGCCCATGGATTTTTCAAACCCCATGATTTATCACCGCCTCCTCTGTACGCAGCAAATAAATTACTCATTGGGCCTTTGCATACAATGTACAGAGCAGAGGCAGGTTTGCTCTGTAGAAATCATGAGGCAGGGAGCCATGGCCAATCCTGGTTCTCTAGTGCAAATATGCATATGATGCACATTTGCTAAAATGAGTTTGTCCCTGCTGGCACAGATGCACATCTAAAACATTTGCACCTAGAACAAAAATGGTAGAATGCATGAATTCAGAAGGGTACCCAATGTGGTGCCCACCAACACCTTTCCTGGCACCCAAGTATTTTTATAAAGTTGGTGGGGCCAGGTGAGGCTTTCGCCCAGCAAGGCTTCCAATTGGCCACTGGAGATTTGATTGGCTGAGCTGATTTTTTAAAGTGTTGGACAAGGACCTTCACTGTGCGACTGAAGGTAAGCTGTAGCGACAGTCATTTTGTGTCTGTGCCCCCCAGGTTGTGTCAGAATTCCAAAGGTACCCAGAAGATCAAAAAGGTCGGGGACCCCTGGCCTTGAGTGTTTACAGAAGCAACACACAATGACAGGCCCTAAACTCCAGCTGCACCAGGGCTAGTTAGAGGTCTTTTATTCTGTTCATATTCCACATAGAAGCATCTGATTGTGGCTCCTCGTGTCAAGGAAAAGGCCCTCCGCATAAGTTCAACCCCTTCCCCCATTTATTGCTACTTCTAATGTTCCCAGAGTTGTACCATTGACATGAGTCCTGGGGTAGCCAGTCATGCACCCAACACATGCACCCAAGTTTCCATCACCAACAGGGAACCATGTTTTAAAATTACAGTATTTTAACACAGAAGGCAAAACAAAACAAAAAAAGCCACAGATGATCAGATGTAATCATGTTGTTAAAAAAAAGCAAATATCCCAATTTCTACTCTCAGTCACTTAAAAGACTTCTGGCATGTTCTGCAGAGGCATCAGGTGACTCCCCTCAGGTGAAGGGCTGCTGGTTTAGCCAGAGCAAGAATTCCCTGCTCACGTTCACAAGGGCTGTCTTGTCTCAGCATAGGCCGGCACAACAGACAATTCCTCTGCCAACAGCTGAAGGAGAGAGATCACTCCAGGACAGACGGGGGGGGGGGGGCTACAATCTTCTTATTCTATCAACTGTATAAGAGATACTTGTTCCTGATGGGTTCATCAAGCACAATGTCACAAACAGAGTACAGTAATTTTACTGTCACACCATTTTCTGCCCATTCTTCATCAGCTGATAGAGACAAAAGCACCAAAAAAATAAAAAGACACTCCCAACATCTTATTGTTAATTACTATTGTCATAAACTGCCCTCTCAGTCCCCCACCCGGGCCTTTCCTCCCTTGCTGGGGGTCAAGTGAGAGCAACCAAAAGGCTTTGGACTTACGGTGGGCACTTTCATACATACTGAATAATGCACTTTCAGTCCCCTTTAATGCACCTTAACAATAGTTTGCAGGTGGATTTTTGCTGTTGAAAGTGCATTATTCAGCATGTGTTAAAGTGCAGGGTATTTTCTAACCTCTCAAAGGAAACCCTTTCCTTATCGACTCTACAGACCTAGACGTTAACAGTACGGTCGCCTGCTATCAACCACAGTTTTCCTCAATTCCCTTAGTGCTCTGATCCACTAAGAGAGAGAAAAAATGTGTGCGTGTGCACATGCGTATTAAATTAGGCAGAATTCCCCCCCGCCTCCTCCCCTGTCCCTCAGCCAAAGCTGCTCCCACAATGCCTAGCTGGATCCTGGTGTTTTGTGCGGCAAAATTGTACTAGGCAACATGAGCGAGATTTTAGAAACAGCCAGGCTATGCCAATCACCTTAAAGAGAATAGATTTTTAATAACTAAGCATAAATCCTAGCATAAATGAAGCACAGGTAGATGGGAAATAATCACAGCACAGCTCAATATATTGCAGACCAATAAAAAAATACTCAAAAGGGAATTACTGGCTAACCTATACTTACAGGGGTAAGACCTCAACATTCTGCTCCCAGGAATGGACACAAGAATTAGACGCTCGACAAAGACAGACCCCTAGCCTTGGCTTGGACACAGATTTCCCTCCTTGGCACATTCTGCCCATCTATTTTTATATATTTTTCTGCCCCCTTGGAGTGCCTTTTTGGCACCAAACATACTTTTGGGGGACAGGCTGAAAGCTCCCCTCCAAGCCTGTTCTGACCAATCAGATAATGGATTTTAGGGCTCAGTGACCGGAAACTGCGACCCATGGATACTGGATCTTTGGCAGCTGGCCAAATGGTGAGACTTGAGCCCAAGGAGTCCTTCTGTTTCCCTGCCCATCTGTCCATCTAAAGCTGCCTCCCTCCCCATCTGGAGTACTCAAGTTACCCCTTTTTTAATTTTAATTACCCCTCATCTCATAAACCCGTTATTTCAAGGCAAATTTCATCCTTCCATCACAATGATTAGGGCTGTAAATATTAAGTGGTCAAATGGTAGTTCACATTATACTGGGGGAGGTACTGTAAAATTCAAATACAACCCATTTAAACAGGACACCACAACAGAATACATTGCGAAGAACACAGATCATACGAGCAGGAACCTAAACACAAATTCTCATGCATCCGCACCCTTGAAGGCCTGGCAGAAAAGAAACACTTTTCCTGCCAGCGTGGTGTAGAGGTCAGGAGCGGAGCACTCTAATCTGGAGAACCGGGTTTGATTCCCCACTTCTCCACATGAGTGGCAGACTCTAAGCTGGTGAACCGGGTTGGTTTCCCCACTCCTCCACCTGAAGCCTGCTGGGTGACCTTGGGCTAGTCACAGGTCTCTCTGAACTCTCTCAGCCCCACCTACCTCACAGGGTGTCTGTTGTGGGGAGGGGAAGGTAAGGTAAGCCGGTCTAAGACTTCTTAAAAGTAGAGACTTCTTAAAAACCAACTCTTTTTCTTTAAAAAAAACCCCAAAAAACCACACCATTAATTGGACAGGCCTGGTGAATTTCTCCAAGAAGAGAATTCCACTGAAGAGGCGCCACCAACCAAAAACACCATGTGAAACAAATCTCATAAAACCATCAAAACTACAACATTTTGAGGATGGAGGCTTTTGGCCTTTTGCTATTCATCTCAAATGGGGTTTGCACAGGGGGCCTTCCCAAGAGACTGTTCCCTAAACACACCTCTTCGTGTCATTTTAGGATGAAGCACAATCTGAATGAAGAAAAGGTGCAGAAAGGGCCTTGGAATGGCCATGACAGAACCTCTTTATTCAGAGGAATTTTTCCCTTAGGGCCATCAGTGCAAATGTTTCTCTGGCCCAGTTTTTAAAAGCATCAGATTTAATGCAGCCTGCTTTGCAGTTGTGCTCCGGGCTGAATGAAGAGACCCATTTCTACACTATGCAAGCTGCCAATTAAAGCTCAAGTTACCTATGGCTCCCTTTAGAAAAAGGATGTTTGCAGTTTTTTTACAAGCGAGAAAGGGGCTAGCCAAGCCGCTGGGTTGCTTGAACAGAAGCTTTCTGGCAAAAAAGCGCTTCACTGCAAACTGACTCATGCCTACTAGCACTCTGGACAGGGCAAAAGCAGGCAGCTGCACGGAGCTGACTGCTAGTGGTTTCACTACAAGGCATTCACGCACCATAGTTGAAAACAAGAAATGCTCAATGAAATATTGTCGAAGGCTCAATGAAATACCTTTCAGAAAAATTAAGAGAAAGGTGCAGCTGCTAACCGACACAGAAGAAAGAGGCCAGGCATTTTAAGCAAAGTGTCTGGAAAGTAAAGAACCTGAGGCTGACTCTGGTCAGTCCAAGGTTGGAGAGGAGATCCAACCTGGCTGATTTAAACAAGAGACCCTAAGAACACAAGAAGAGCCCTGCTGAATCAGACCAGCGAGGGTCCCTCTCGTCCAGCATCCTGCCTCACACAATGGCCAAACACTTCCTCTGGAGGTCCAACAACAGGGCACAGAGACCGAGGGCCTCCCCTGATTTACTTCCTGGCACAGGTATTCACAGATTTACTGCCTCTGATCGTGGAGGCTCCCTTTAGAGAGCCATTGCCAGTCTGAGTAAACAAGACTAACTCTGATGGACTGAGGGCCATTCAGCATAAGGCAGCTTCATGCATTCAACAGACAGGGGGGAAGACTGTGGTTTTTGGTCAGCCAGTAAAAACCGAACTGCACACACACAGCTCAACTTTGCACATTGAGACTGAGCTTCCCATACTTGTATTAGCATTTAGTCTACATCCTTTTAAATAAAGCCTCTCATATTAACATCATTGTAAAAAAACCTGAATTCAGTTAGCAAAACCCAATGAAGGCTGAAGGGTTAAATCCCATTTCTCCTTACAGTACAAATCATGACTGTGTACCTGCTATTTCCCCTTCATACATGGAGGGAAAACTATTATCTTCCCTTACGTCTTTTATTTCTTTTATTTATTCATAAAACTTATATGCTGCCTCTCCAGAGAGCTCAAGATGGCCCACAAAATAAATAGTATAATAAAGTCATATAACCTTAGTATAAAACGAGAGAGGGAGACAGATGTAGATGATGTAGATGTAGACACTGAACAGCGAGGCCCAATAGGTTTGCCAGCTCTGGGTCGGGAAATACCGGGAGATTTAGGGGATGGAGCCTGGAGAGGGTGGGGCTTGGGGAGGGGAGGGTCCCCAGCAGGGTATAATGCCACTGAGTCCACCCTCCAAAGCAGCCATTTTCTCCAGGGGTACTGATCTTGATTGTCTGTAGATCAATTATAATAGTGGGAGATCTCCAGGTGCCACCTGGATAGGGTTGCCAACCTCCAGGTGGTGGCTGAAGATCTCCCACTATTACAACTGATCTCCAGCTGATAGAGATCAGTTCACCTGGAGAAAACGGCCGCTTTGAAAATTGGACTCTCTCCCCAAACCCTGCCTTCCTCAGGCTCTGCCCCAAAAATCTCCCGCCGGTGTCGAAGAGGGACCTGGCAACCCTACACCTGGAGGCTGATAACCCTATGGCCCAACGGCATGACACATTGTGAAGAATCTGAGACCAGACGACAGAGGCCCATTTCTTAGAGAGGCAACATGCCAGACTCTAATCTGGAGAACTGGGTTGGTTTCCCCACTCCTCCACATGAAGCCTGCTGGGTGACCTTGGGCTAGTCACAGTGCTCTCAGAACTCTCTTAGCCCCACCTACCTCTCAAGGCGTCTGTTGTGGGGAGAGGAAGGGAAGGGGATCGTAAGCTGCTTTGAGAATCCTTAAAGGTAGAGAAAAGCAAGGTATAAAAACCAATTCTTCTTCTTCAACACACAGAAGCTGAATTACAAAAGGATCCATTTTAACCTGAAAAGCCAAAGCGTTGGAACTCTCTCCTCAGGGAGCTATATCTGTCCCCTTCTGCTGATGTCTTCCACCAGCAGGTGAAGACTTTTTTGTTTCTTTTGGCATTCCCTCAGTGATCCCTCCTTAATAACCAATGTTTTGTACATATTTTAACTGTATTTTAATGGTGTCTGTCTGGGATGGGGTGTTGAATTTAATGGTCTTAAAATGTGATTTTATAATGTATGTTTTAAACTATTAGCTGCCTTGGTGGCCCTTTTAAGAGAAGAAAAGCAGGATACACATTTGCCAAATGAAACAAAATAAATCAGGGCTGCAGTTGGACAGGATGTGCTGATTTGGCCAGTGAGTGGCAGCTGCAAGCAAAGAGTGACAGGGTAAACCCATTATCTCCATGCATGGCTTAAAACACATCCCTCCATCTTGCACAGATTATTATCACTGTGAGAAAAGGGATGCTTTCTCCTCCCTTTTATCAAGCCCTGACCAGCAGCCCAGGTCTGGCTCTCAGGTGCTGTACGGCTGCCGGGATCTCTCAGGGGGATCAGAGGCAAAAATGAAGAGGCCGTGCCCACTTGGAGTCATTAGAGAAAGACCTCGGGGGTATCAATATCACTCTCTTAGCCCCATTAGATGCCTGCCCAAGGCAATTTGAGTGCTAAATCCCCTGCCCAGCCCTCCCCCATCTTCTGACATTCAATGGCATGAAAGATTGATCCCTGTAAATTAAATGCTTGCGCTGGATCCCATTTGCACTGGGGGGGGGGGAGAACAAGGGGAAGAGCGTCCCTTTAGCTGGCTGTGAGAGCAGAGGGTAACATTAAACGATTCGAGACATTATAGACAACAGAAGTTAAATTCTTCCTCTATCGGTGCCTTTCGACAGCTGGTGAAGGCTTTCATCAGGCATACCCCCCAGTAACGGTTACTGGCCCTCCTTCCACTGTTGCTTTTTATGTGTTTTAATTGGTTAATTTTATAATTTTAAACTGTATTTTTAATTACTGAAATGTTTTGATTTTTTTTTTTATGTTCACCGCCTTGTGGACCCTGAAAGGGTGGAGAGGAGACATTGAAATGTTTTAAAATAAATACATAAATAAATAACATTCTTCACTGGGGGAAAAATGTCAGTATATTTTTTGTACGATTCAAGACACCGACCCTCATTTAAACATGTGGATGTTAAGGAATGGAATAAGAATCATACAGCCCAATCCGACCAATGTTTAATCTTAAATAATGCAATGGGACTTACTCCCAAACAAGTGTGTCTAGGATCCCAGCCACAATATTTTACTAAGTTATTTGCTGGCTGCCTTCTGGAATTTGTCTTAGAAAATGTAGTATTTATTTATTTCATTTATCCCCAGCCTTTTCCCCCAATGGGGACCCTAAGCAGCTTACATCACTCTCCTCTCCTCCATTTTATCCTCACAACAGTCCCCTGAGGTAGGCCGGGCTGAGAGTGCGTGAGCGGCCCAAGGTCACCCAGCCAAGCTTCCAGGGCAGAGCGGGGATTCCAACCTGTGTCTCCCAGATCCTAGTCTGACACTCTTCTTAACCACTACACCTTGCTGGCGCTCCAGTTCTTTTGCCAGGAGATCACCACTCTAAAGATCCTCAGCCCATACAAACATAGAATCACAGACCTGGAGGGGTCCGCACAGGCCATCCAGTCCAACCCCCTGCTCAATTCACGATCAGCCTAGAGCATCCCTGACAAGTGCTCGTTCAGCCGCTGCTTAAAGACTGCCAGTGAGGGGGGCTGCTCACCCTAGGCAGCTGATTCCACTGTTGAACTCTCACTGTAAAAAAAAAAATTCCTAATATCCAGACAGTACTTTTCCGCCTGTAATTTAAACCTGTTATTGCGAGTCCTCTCCTCTGCAGCCAACAGGAACAGCTCCCTGCCCTCCTCTAAGTGACAGCCCTTCAAATACTTAAAGAGAACAATCATGTCCCCCCTCAACCTCCTCCTCTCCAGACTAAACATTCCCAATTCCTCACAGGGCTTGGTCTCCAGGCCCCTGATCATCCTCGTCACTCTCCTCTGAAACCTCTCGAGTCTGTCCACATCCTTTTTGAAGTGAGGCCTCCAGAATTGCACAAAGTACTCCAGGTATGGCCTGACCAACGCAGTGTACAGCAGGATTATGGCACCTTGCAATTTGGATGTTATGCCTCTGTTGATACAACCCAAGATCACATTAGCCTTTTTTGCCACTGCATCACAGTGGTTGCTCATGGTCCACCCATAGCCCAAAATCTTGTTCAAATACACTGTTACCCAGCAGTGGATTCCCCATCCAGTAGGTGTGTTTCTCTTTTTTGTTACCCAGATATATAACTCTGCACTTGTCCTTATTGAATTGCATCTTGTTCACATCTGCCCACTTTTCCAGTGTGTTCAGATCTTGTTGAATTCTCTATCTTCTGGTGTGTTCGCTGCTCCTCCCAATTTGGTGTCATCTGCAAATTTGATGAGTAGCCCCTCCACCCCTTCATCCAGATCATTTATAAGAATACTGAAAAGTACTGAGCCCAGACATCTCCAAGTAATCCCCCTTCACAAGAGAAGAGGCTGGCTCAGATATTCCATTCTCTCCTCATGACCCATAAAACAGCAAACCTAAGCATCCAAAACAAGCAATCACAGTAAAAAATGCACAAACCTGCACTAGAGACAGATCAACTGGATAGAACAGAGGGGGAAATGACCCAACCTGACAAAAAAAGTTGGGTACCCAAAAGTTTGGGTGAAATAAAATGCAATTAAACAATAAATTAATACTTATTACAAAGCATTATGCATGTATTAATAACAAGCCCTTATGGCAACAAATTCAGGGTTGATAATCTAAAACCACATGCCAAATCCATTTCAGCCCCCAGGCCTTCTTCAGTGGTCTAGTACAACACATTATGCATGCAAAAACCTTCATTAACAAATAGAACAATTTTGTATCAGCCCGGGTATGTATTATACGATGTACTGCAAGTGGACTATGCTACCAGAATGTTACCAAACTATGTTTTGAATTGTAAAAGCACACATTAAAGGAATGCAGTTTAATTATTTCTTTCTGGAACGGGCTGCTATTACATTCAGTATGTGCATATCAGTATCAACCAAGAAAGATGTGTTTGGCATTTTTTAGATTATCAACCTTGTATTTGTTGCCAGAAGGGCTTGCTTTTAATACATGCATAGAGCTTTGTAATAAATATTAATTTGTTGTTTAATTACATTTTATTTCATCTAACCTTTTGGGTACCTGACAGGAGATCAACTGCACAAGAGTGGAGCTGGTGGTGGGTTGAGGAGCTCATCATGGAAGTGTTACTGAGCCATTTAAATTTCTGGTGGAAACGCTTGCAAAATCTCTCATGCTCATATGACTTGTCACAGATCCAACTTTATTTTCATCTTCTCCCTTCCTACACAACAACCCTCTTTAGCTGGGTGCCTTTCCAAGGCTTTTACAACAACAGAATTCTCAACACTGGAGAATCTCTCTTTCTCCAGTTAGGTAAACTTACATTGCCTTTGTCCATCTAACAGCAACTTCTTCTCCTGCCAACACTCATGATGAAGAGCTTAAAAACAAAGAAGAAAAAGAAGAGTTGGTTTTTAAATGGTGACTTTCTGTAAAGAAAGAATCAGACTGGCTTACAACCTCCTTCCCTTCTCCTCCCCACAACAGACACCCTGTGGGGTAGGTGGGGGCTGAGTTCTGAGAGAACTGTGACTAGCCCAAGGTCACCCAGTTGGCTTCATGTGTAGGAGTGGGGAATCAAACCCGGTTCTCCAGATCAGAGTCCACCACTCCAAACCACAGCTCTTAACCACTATACCATGCTGGCTTTCAAAAGCTGGGCTGGACATTTGTAGCAACCTAAGAATGGAAGGCAGCCAAAATCTGATCTGGACAACACAGAAGGAATTCCCCTATCTTCCAATGTCATACAAGACAGTAAAGATTTCCAGATGGGAAAAGCAGAAAAACTATATCGCCTGTATAAAGTCTGTATAGAGAGCCAGCGTGGTGTAGTGGTCAAGAGCGGTGGTTTGGAACGGTGGACTCTAATCTGGAGAACTGGTTTGATTCCCCCACTCCTCCACATGAGCGGCGGAGGCTAATCTGGTGAACCGGGTTGGTTTCCCCACTCCTACACATTAAGCCAGCTGGGTGACCATGGGCTAGTCACAGTTCTCTTAGAGCTCTCTCAGCCCCACCTACCTCACAGGGTGTCTGTTGTGGGGGAGGGGAAGGGAAAGTGGTTGTAAGCCAGTTTGGTTCTGCCTTAAGTGGTAGAGAAAGTCGGCATATAAAAGCCAAATCTTCTTCTTCTGTAAATATTATCAATAGATATGTAAAAATGGGAAAGAGGTTTTGCCACTGTTATTCTTTTCCCAAGCACTTCGCATACGTTATTGTACTGTCACTTGCATTTTGGCCCACAGCCTGGTGTCATTCCTTTTCCCACTGAAGCTGTAATCCAAACAACCACCTTGGAAGGCAGGCCTACATAGTGCGGGCCGAGACAGAGAGGGCAGCTGGTCTGAGGACACCATGAGAGACGGGGGCAGAGGTGCCAGCTGGACTGGGGGCAGCCGGATCACACCTCATTCTCGTAGCTGCTTTCTGTATCAGCTCCTTTATGATTATCCCCACCCCCAACCCGCCATCATCTTCCTTCCTTTTCTTTATTATGGCCGATTCTGTCTGGTTAGTATTTTTTGTTAGACTGTGTTATTCCCTTATATTCCCTCAGCATGGTTTCCCGCCATTGCTTTTTTTGTGCTGCTTATGGTTTGAGGGCGCTTGGGTTTTTAAGTTATGTGGTTAGTTTTAACTGTAAATTATGTGCTTGTGAGCCGCTCAGCGTCTGACCTGGTCACGAATGGGCGGAATAAAATGTCCAATAAATAAACAGAAATTTGTACCCCACTCTTCACTGAAGGAGCCTGAAGCAGTTCATCTCAACAGTTCCCGGAAGCGAAACAAAGTTGGCCCTGGTTAGTATTTGGATGGGAGACCACCAAGGAAGTCCAGGGTCGCCATGCAGAGGCAGGCCATGGCAAACCACCTCTGTTAGTCTCTTGCCTTGAAAACCCTACCGGGTTGCCATAAGTCGGCTGTGCCTTGACGGCACCTTACACACACACCCTCACAACAGAGACAGTGTGGTGTAGTGGTTAAGAGCAGCAGACTCTAATCTGGAGAACCGGGTTCAATTCCCCTGTCCTCCACACGACGCCTGCTGGGTGACCTTGGGCTAGTCACAGTTCTCTCCGAACTCTCTCAGCCCATGCCGAGGCAGGCAATGGCAAACCACCTCTGAAGGTCTCTTGCCTTGAAAACCCTATGTGGTCGCCACGCCATTACTCAGCTATGACTTGACAGCACACACACACCCACAACAACTCTGTAAGGTAGGCTAGAAAAACGGAAAACAAGGGGTCCCTTTAAGATGAATTGAGTTTATTCCAGAATAAGCTTTCCTAAATCAGAGCTCACTTCATCAGATGAATGTCCCATGCCCTATGCATCTGACAAAGTTAGCTCTGACTCACCACAGCTTTTGCTGGAAGGAACTTGGGTTAGTCTTCAAGGGGCCACCTAATTTCCACTTTATTTTGTTTCAACAGACTAACGCAACCACCCTTGGGAAATTCTTATGCAGGTTAGGGTGAAGTGACAGAGAATTGGCCATTCAGTGATCGGAACTCTGCCCTTCGGAGCACATATTCGACATTCTGCTCACTACACCAACATGAGCTGTTAGTTCAAAAACTAAACGTGTTCACAGAATTGGAGCTGGCCAGCTTCTTCACTCAGGGCAGGTGACAGAGGCCACGGGTCCATCTCATGGCCACCAACGCTATTTTAAAAGCATTTCCTGTTCTTTGAAAATTGCCACGAGACCCTGATCTGTATCAGCCTCGCGGCGCAGGAGTCCCAGAAGCTCCCCCCCCTCCACCGCACCATTCAGGTGCAGAAATAGCTGTCATTCAGGTGCAGAAACCCCAATGGCTGTCTCCACACTTGAAAAGGTACGGCAGGTAGAAACAAGAGTTCCTGGGGCTGCTACACCCAATCCGAATCGAGGCCTCGTGGCAATTTTCAAAGAACCACAAATGCTTTTAAAATGGAGCGTGTCCAGAGGAAGGAGACCAGAATGGTCAAAGGTCTGGAATCCATGCCCTATGAGGAGAGACTTAGGGAGCTGGGTTTCTTTAGTCTGGAGAAGAGAAGGTTAAGGGGTGACATGATAGCCATGTTTAAATATTTGAAGGGATGCCATGTTAATGAGGGAACTAGCTTGTTCTCGGTTGCTTCAGAGACTAGGACACGGAGTAATGGATTTAAACTAAGAGAAAAGCGATTCCACCTAAACATTAGGAAGAACTTTCTGACGGTGAGGGCGGTTCGACGGTAGAATGCGTTGACTTGGGGGGGGGGTGGAGTCCCCGTCTTTGGAGGTCTTTAAGCAGAGGTTGGATGGCCATCTGTCGGGAGCGCTTTGACTGTGGGATCCTGCATGGCAGGCAATTGGACTGGATGGCCCTTGTGGTCTCTTCCAACCTTGTGTGATTTTTTTGTGGTGTCCATGGCCACGGGATGGACCCGTGGCCTCTGTCACTTGCGTTTTGGCCCACAGCCTGGTGTCATTCCTCTTCCCACTGAAGCTGCCATCCCATGTGGCTTTTATACACGCAGGTCCCCTAATTCTCATGACCCTTTTGATGCTCCTTCCTTTTTTACCAGCCAAAAAAGCTTATTGGAGGTAAACCCACAGTTTTTAATGAGAGATGAAGGAGCGATGAAGGAATCATAGGGAGAGGCAGCTCAAAGTTGTTAAGAATGGTTTGAACACAAACCCTCTGCTCCAAAAACAAAATGATTTGTGCACGTTTAAACCATTCCCACCACACTTAAAACTACCCTGTCTGTCTTCATCCTTCATTTCCAGCAATGTTTGCACCTCATTCCTTTGGTCACACTGCTGACTCTGGTCAAATAGGCTTTGGATCTCTCCAAAATCTATGAACAGAGATCAGAGTGAGATGAGAACTGCACATCATTGGTAATCCTCTGTCATCCCATTCTTCAGCCCTGTGACAAAAGCCATTGTCTCCAGTTACAATAGACAATGCATGTGAGAATCAGCACACTTCAACGCCCTTTGGAAGAGTGACAGAAGCCCTCTGTCCACTTAGCCAAGAACTAATCTGTATCAAGATCATATTAATAATATGTTTATTTGTTTAGCACATTTTTATCCTGCCCTTCCACCCAGGCACTCAGAGTGGCACACGTAATTCTGTGCTCCTCCATTTTATCCTCACAACAATACTGTGAGGTGGAGCTAGATTCGAGCCCAGCACCTTAGAGACCAACAGAGAAGGGAGTTTTGACTCTCAAAAGCCCACACCCCAAAAATCTTGTTGGCCTCTAAGGTGCTCCCAGACTCAAATCTAGCTGTTCTACTATAGACCAACATGGCTACTCTCTGAAACTGTGAGGTGGGTTATGCTGAGAAAAAATGATGAACCCAAGAAAGCTTCACAGCAGAATGGGGATTTGAACTGGGGCCTTCCAGTCTAGTCCGACACTCAAACAACTACACTGCAGTGTTCACTTGTTTAAAAAACACAAGTATGGCTACGGAAGACCTAATATCGATTTGAAGAGAGCAAGCATGATTGAGCGTAGCTCCAAGAACAGTGATCCCCTTTCACTTAGAAAGTTAGTATGCCAGAATGAAGGCTAGAACTCTTGCCCATGGCGCAGAGTGGTAAGCAGCAGTACAGTCAAAGCTCTGCTCACGACCTGAGTTCGATCCCGATGGAAGTCAGTTTCAGGTAGCTGGCTCAAGAAGAAGTTGGTAAAATGAGTACCCAGCTTGCTGAGGGTAAAGTGTAGACGACTGGGGAAGGCAATGGCAAACCACCCCATAAACATACTCTGCCTAGTAAACATCAGAATGTGACATCACCCCATGGGGTTCTTGCACAGGGGACTGCCTTTACCTTTTTACATACAGGGAGTGTATTTATACAGGGCTATTTATTGCACCACTATCCCACCCTTCTTCCAATGAGCGGAGGACAACGTATATTTATTTTTATTCAAAACATGTTATGCTGTCTTTTCACCTGAACAGGGTCCCTTCTCTGATCCTCACAGCAACCCTGTGAGGTAGGTGAAGAGAGAGTGCCTGGCTCCTAGTCCCTCACTGAACATCATGGCGGAGAGGGTTTTTTAGCCAGAGTCTGACACTCTAACAGCAGCACCACACTGGCTCTCCATGGCTCCATCCAGGGGGCTCAGGGCCCAGGCTTTTAAATTAGTGCCATTTCCAGTCAAAGAACTTTGGAGATCAGAACATTTCCAGTTAACAAAACCCTAAGCCAATCCCTGTCACCTCCCCGAACTACCCTTCCTGGAGGATTTTGAAGACAACAATCACCCTTGTACCTGAAAAATTCCCCCTTCAGCTACTAGGCACAGTTGGGTTTTAAAGAGCAGAAGCAGTAAGGAGTCATTTATCAAAGAAAGGTGTTCCTTATATGTGGGCAAAAGTTTTCGAACTTAAAAAAGATCTGCTCTTATCCAAGTTGCGTGCTTCTGATGCTAACGGTTCAGATAGGCTGAAGACTCCTGAGCTTTGACAAGAGGGTTCCAGAAGGTTCTTTGGTCACGACAAAGCCTTTGACATTCATTTCTTTTCTTTCCCTAGATTTAATAGCCATTGGCTATTCATCTACCATTTCGCACTTTAAAAAAAAAAGGGGGGGTGAAAATTATTTTTTTCTTAATACAGTATCCACTTCTCAGAAAGTATCATTAGCAGTTTTATCCAGGAAGTAATATATTTATTTCGTGCCGTATTATTTTGTGAACATGTTAAAACAATGTGGGCTAGGGAGTCTACTTGATCCGGACAAAATGGGCATTTGCGTTCTGCGATAATTCTACTGTATCTTCCTTGCATTTCAGCTGAGTCTAAGACATTACACCTTGCCAATAAAAAAGCTTGTCTAAATTTATGGATTTCGAACCAGTGGAAATATTCTTAAAAGGAAAAAGTTCTGTTAAAGGGTATCTGGATGAAGCGAGGTGAACATTTATGATTTGCATCCTTAAACACTAAGGACCAATCCTCGTTTAAGATCTTGTTTGGAATTTTTTGCAGCTTGCTTTCTGAATACTATTCCTTGCAGCTTTCAGTTGCTCTATTGGAAGGGAATCACGACAAAGAAACGACAAGTGCTGGCTTCTTTGGAGCCGCCAGAATGTTTCGACACCATAACCTACCCTGAGATATGAAATAATAAGGAAACGTTGTCCCCGGGCATATATCAAGTGGCTTCCTCTAACAGCCAAAGCCCACAACAATGGATCATACCTCTGACTCGAGGGAAGGTCTCTCAAACGAGAAAGTCAAGCCTGTAAATCAGTGGTTCCCAACCTTTTTTTGACCAGGGACCACTAGGACTTTTTTGTTCGGTGCAGGGACCCCAAGGTCCAAAATAAAAATTCTGAGAATTCGAAAATAAACTTGAATCATAACTGTTAATTAAACATTAAACTTAGAATAATTTTTGAATATATATTTTTATAATAGAAAACCTTTAATCAAAAATATTAATTTATTATGGGTTTATAACTTTGTTTCGCGGACCTTAATTTAGTTCTCACAGACCCCTGGGGGTCCTTGGACCCCTGGTTGGGAACCAGTGCTGTAAATAGACCTTTTTAAATTCTGGGGTCCTAAGGAATCACTCAGTGGGAGTTCAGTGAGTCAATAAGTCAGCAGGAAATGGCCAGAACATAGGCGCATGCCTGTAGTTTAAGAATCTCGGTTATTTATGGGATAAAGTTATAAACTGATCACAAAAATCTAAGGTTTAAGCGCCCACTTCGTTGGTTGGAAGCTGGGGTCCGGCTTATGTTGCCAAAGAGCAGGAGGGTACCATAACACTTTTCCTTATACCTGAATAAATAAATAGGCTAGAGCCCTACTTTAAAATAAAAGCTAAACACAAGGAAGAGGATGGATCATCTCGGAGGAGATCACGCGCCCGCACAACTCCCCTCCCTGCAGCGAGGGCTTAAGAGAGCTTGTTCATGGCAAGGATACTTGAGTCTGTGGATCTTCCATCTTTGAAATCCAGCACTGTTTCATCTCAGCATGCACATTTTTTTTAGACCCCAGCCCTCCAGCGGCTCTCCCCCGGCCGAAGCCGCCTGCTTGCTCCGAAACGCCATCCCTGGAGAGCTGCAGCCCAGATCACGCGCCCAGAGCCCGGACCACAGTGGCACGCTGCTGACGAGCGGGGTAAACAACGCGCGCGCTCTGTCTCCCAGCGAGGCGCCCGCAAGCTGTGGCCCGAATGCAATCAGCCGGTGGCACTGAAGTCACCCAGGGAGAGGCCTGGCACAAATGCCCCCCCCAAAAAACTCCCCCCCTCTCTCTCTGACAGGGGCCATTGCATTGATGCGATGGGGAGGAAGAGGGGACCCTGCTGAAGGATCCACCTCGAGGTTGCCCACCGGCGGGTTCCATCTTCCTGGTCAGGCCAGATGCGGGGGCCAGATGCCCTGCTGCTGCTGCTGCTGCCCAGCTACAACCGGCCAACCTCTGCCGAAACCGAACACTTTTCCCAAAGGGAGGGAGGGAGGGGGGCACACGCCATAGTCTAATGTGGAGGAGACCCTCCTCAATGCGACCCCCAAGGAACCAGTCCCAGTTTCCTGGCGATGTTACGTAAGGCAGAAGCACCTAGAGGCACGCCGGAATCGCAGCCACAGGTCTGGTCCTGCGCCCCCCCTTCCCGCCCCCCGCCCTGCAAACGCACCTTCCAGCGTCACAACCCGGGCCGAAAAGGCGCGCGCGCCGCCCCGGGACCCCCGGGCTGCCTGCAGGGACGAGGCGGACCCGACGCCGGCGATTCCCAGCAGCCGCTCTGCACACCGGGGCGGGGGCGGGGGCAGCCAGTGAAGCAGACCCGGGGGGGGGGGGAACGAACCCTGCACGGGAAGGCAGCCAGCCCCGTCCCCCCGAGGCCGCCGAAGGGTCCCCGGCGCTCCAGCGGCGACGCTCCCTGCAGAGCAGGTCGGACGGCCCGGCCAGCCCCGGAGACGAAGACCCGGACGCGCCCGCCCACCCCTCCACCCATCCCTCCACCCCGCCTACCTCGCGGCTCCCCGGACGAGGACGGGCGGCTCTGCTCCGCTCGCCGCCGCCTCCTCCGCGCCCGGCCCGGCCCGGCCCGCCTCGCCAAGCGGCCCCGCCGGCTCCGGCCGCCCGGCCCGGCCCGGCCAGCAGCGGCACGAGCAGCAGCGCCAAGCGCCCAGCCTCCCTCCGACAGCCAGGAGCCGGAGCCGCCTTTTATATGCCGCCTTTCTCTACCGCTGCAGGAAAAACCAAAGCGCCTTACCATCGCCTTCCCCTCCCCTGCGGGGTAGGCGGGGCCGAGAGCCGCGGCTAGCCCAAGGTCACCCAGCTGGCTTGGTGGGGAGAAGTGGGGAAGCCAACCCGGGGCTCCAGGCTAGCCTGCAAGGGTCAGGCTTGTTTCGGTTCTAACGTCTCATTCTGTCCACGTGCATCCAGCGTGGCCGGCAGTTCCGGGGTCTTCCAGCGGCCAGGAGCCATGCTGTGCAGGCAGGCTGCTGGCATGAGTTGGGCCCGTTCATGTCCCCATGTCATTCCTTGGTTTTGATTCTCTGTCCGGGCTATTTCCCCCTGTCCCTCCCCCCTGTCCTGGCCTTGAAGTCTGTAGCAGACAACGACTGTATTTTGGTTCGCTCGCTCCCTGCTTCCTACCAGGCGCTGTCATCGCTTGTTCCCAAGCCGCTTCGCTTTGCACCTGGGATGACTCCATGCTTAAAGTTCTGCTTTGTCGTTTGAATTTCCATTCGCAGCTTTGAACCTGTGGATTGCTCATGCTGTATCCTGCGGTTCCCGAATAGACGTTTACCTGCTCTTGACCTGCCCGTCGGAGCGAGTGACTTTTCGGGATTGCCGAGGTTGGCTGGAGAACCTCACATAGCCTCTGCCGCATGGGTTGCCAATCTCCAAGTTATGGTCAATAAACGTTAGCCTGCTATATAGTTAGTTATCAAATCCAAAATAGCAGAAAATCAAGCATTCAATAAATGCATGGTACGTCTTTGTTCAGTTTAGGCGTATAGTTAACATACAATTATACAATCATTGTCTGTGCAATACTAGGCAGGTTAAATCATAAACAACTTGTAATTACAAATGTCTGAATCACAATCAAAAAGTCTTTTATGCGAGTATCTCGCCAAACTTGCACCAAGGAGACGTGGATATACTCTCAATAGCGTCCAGACTTGGTGGTGGAAGTAGCAGGTATCTTTCGTTGCTGCTGTTTGGAGTATATTGACTCCTAAGTAGGACGAGTGGCAATAGTAGATCACGTATATATATATAATACAGGGTGCCTGATATTCCCTGTTTCGACCACCTGTACCCTGTTTCGATTGATATTCCCTGTTTCGATCTCTAATGGCCAATCAGAAGCCCTGCTGGGCAAATGCCCCACCTGCCCCTACCTACTTTTAAAAAACACTTGGCAGGTACCAAGAATGGTGTCAGTAGGTACCATGGCACCCATGGGCACCACATTGGGGACCCCTGCTCTACAATCTCACTTGTACCAAACGTGTTCATTGCACCAAACTGTCGGGGGCCTGGCTTGTTTCTGAGCTGAACCAGACTGACAGGATTGAATGCCACCTGCATACATTTTTTAAAAAATCTGCACATAGAGAGCTAGTGTGTGAGGGCAAAGGCTAGGTTACAACTCTTTGACATCTTTTTCTGCGTGGAAGGATGCATGAGCCTCCTTCCCTGGGCATTGTGGTGTGGTACACCCAGACAGATGTTTACCATCACAGTGAGAAGGAGGCCTCTGTTTTTAATTAACTTTGAGGTGGGGGGGGGGCAAAATTCCAATCAGTACCGTGGCGTGCAAGGAGACAGACCTTAAGCCTTCCATCCCATGCCGTTTTCCCCAACCTGAAACAGCCCTAGGGAGCTGCTGTGTTTCTCCCCGCTGGAGAAACTTGTGTCTACCAATGCGCTACCTGGAAGATTCTCTGGCAAGGCAAACAGCGGCTCCGGAGGGCCTTTTCTGATTGGGAACATAGAGTGTGGGGTGGGGGAGCTTAAGCCACCTCTCCCTGGGCATCATGATGCTGGTCTGAATGGGGCCCTCTCACACCTGGTAACTAAGTTCTGAGCACAGAATTCCCAGTGCAGGTTTGGTCACCTGGACTGGGGTAGATGCGAGGGTGGATGCGAGGACAGTGTCCAGTTAAATCCTCAGTAATCCTTATAACAGCGTTGTAAGTTATCATCTCCATGTTGGCTGGCTGAGATTAACTAAGTGGTGCTCGCTTCCAGAAAAGTTTCAAAGCCAAGCCCTGGATCAAGGCCACAGCTGCATCTTTGACAACCCGATCCTGTCCACGTTGAGGCAGAACTAAGTCCCATCCAGTTTAGTGGAAGCCGCTTCCTTTGGAACATGTTTAGGATTGCAGAGAGTCCTGACTCTCAAGTGGAACGCCAAGCCCAGCCCACGCAGCCACTCTTCCACTGCTGGAAACCAGTTAAGTTATACATCCATCGGCCCAGTTTTGAGAGAAAACATCTGCTTTTCTGATACCTGAAGACAGTCCTGAAGCGGTACATCAAATCCTTGGCACCCACAGTGGTATTTAATTGCTTGCTTTCAACTAGATGAATAGAACAAAGTGTTGGCACAGCCAAACACCTCCAGAAAATGTTTACGCCCTTTCCAAATTTACCATAGGTGCACAAGGCAGGGCCAGGCAGGGGGATCCCAACCCAAGAACTTGGATCCAGATTGGATCCTCAAGCCTAATAAGTTGGCCCAGGCGTGGGGAGGGGGTTGCAGTTGTTCCAGTTTCCCCAGAACAGTAGTTTATAAATAGATAGTGATCCTAAAAGCTTTTGCTTTTAGTGCAAAGATATTGAACATTGCTGACAATTCTCCTTTAATCATTGATTTCAAAAGTGTCAGGCCCCGGGTGATCTGACGCAGAGAAAGTCAGGGCCAATTTGTCCGTTGGCAGTAGCTGTCTGGGGGGCTTTTCTGTGTGGCTGGGCCTCATGCCGCCAGAGGGCAGGAACACAGCATGGGCAAATGAGGGGCAGGGGGAGCGGCATTACATGTATCAACGGCATCCACACATTCAGCGTGGCTCTTGCATCGCAGGCCTGCACAATTTCTCACTCAGCATCCAGGCAAGGGCCAGTGCCAGGTTTTGGGACCCTCCTGGGAGACAGTTCCCAGGGGGCCCCTCCCCTCTGCCCACCACCAGGTCTTCGTGGCTCCCATCAAAGTGAACTAGGACTCTCTGCAGGGTATGAGGAAGGAGGGTTTCCTTTGCTGGTCTCAGTTGTGTCACTAGGGCAGGGGGTGGGGAATGGATCTGTATGCACCCAATCCTAGCAAAACACAGGCACAGCTATGAAACCGCCCAAATGTTACTGAACAGCGTTAGAAATGGAGTTGTGAATTACTTTTATTTTTATTTAATGTACTTCCTTTACAGCCCGCTTTTCTCCTTGAGACCTATACATCTTCCAGGAAGTCAGGGGTGCGTTTCCCCTGTAGTTGGCCACAGGGTAGAGTTGCCAGCTCCTGGTGTTTAGAGGTGAATCCTGGGAAGGGCAGGATTTAGGGAGGGGAGGGATCTCAGCAGGGGGTCAGGTTCAGTTTTGCTGCATTTGGCCAAAGGCCGTTACCAGAACTGATAAAAATACCTATAATAGTCATTGATAAAAGTTACATTTTGGTAACAGATTAAAACTCAATAAATAAATCTCTCTAACCCACCAGAATTTATCAAAAGACCAGAGAATAACACAGAACGTTCTTTAAATAAATGTAACATTGGAAGTTAACTGGGAATACCCCAACATTAAATAAACAGCAATTCCACTCCAGATTTACTATGAAACAGAATAAACCCTAATAATTAGGTATCAAGCCCAAACTTTAAATGGTGTTCACAGTTATAAATAGTAAATCCTACTTCTCATCAAAAATCAAGTTTACTCCTCAGTTCTTTTTTTTTAAATATTTTTTTATTTTCCTTCATTTAATATATCCATAAAAACATTATAATAATAGTAATAGAGAAAAACAAATAATATTCTAATTTAACAATCAAATGACTTCCCCCTCTCCCTCTTCCATCTAAAATTAACTTGTATAATCTTTTGCTAACAGAACGAATCCCAATATTATTTTAATTAATCCGTTCTTGTCCTATCCAACATTATAAAATCAATACCTAATATAAAAATTAATACAAACATGAATAAGGGATTAGATCAATGAGTATCCTTTAAATGATCCCGTTAAAAAATGATTTTCACAGTACATTCTCCAAGCCTCCCATTCCCCCCAAAATTGTTCATTATCATTCTGATTTATCTATTCGGTATCACTATGTTGGACCAGCCTGGACCAAATTTTCTTTGCTGCCAAAGCAAATAGAGCAACTTTATGGGAGACTATTGGCTCTGTATCTGCAAGGATACACAGTACATTGGACCAAACTGGCCAGGACTGACTCCAGAAATTTTTGCCTTGGTATAAGATATAATGGACAACCCAACAAGGTAGTGACACAGATTTTCTGGTTCAGAACCTCCACAAATACATAGATGCTGAGCGACTGGTCTTTTGATATAGCGTCCTTCAAGCATAGTTTGTTTGCATAGTTTGCAAACAAATGGAAGTAAAGGCTGACTGTAATTTGAAAAATGTAATCTTAGACAGATAGCGAGCCCTGGAATTATCTTCTTGATCTCAGCAGGATATAATGCCATAGAGTCCACCCTCCAAAGCAGGCATTTTCTCCAGGGGAGTTGTCATCTGGAGATCAGTTGTAATTCTGGGAGATTTCCAGGCCCCACCTGGAGTTTGGCAACCATATGCCAATGGGATCTGTGTCCTCCTTCTGGGGAAGTCTAAGTCATGCCTGCTGGTGAGGAAGGCCAGGGGGTAAATTTGGATGTAGGAATAAGTTCAGTTTGGATGCCTTCAGGAATCTTGTATTGCTTTTCCTTGCCTGGCAACCTCCAGCCCTCATCTGTATCTGCTTGTTTGCTTTTGGCCAGAACCTCATTGCTGAAATTCAGCCCAACAGATGCTGCGTTCCTGCTTTCTAGTACCAGCTAACCAGCTGCTCTGGCCTTTGTGCAGAGATGCCCATTTCAAGACACTGGCTTTTGGGGGAAGGCGCATCTCTTGCCTTGACCTGACGTTTATGCAAACAACCCATTTGGGATGCCTTCCTTTCCATAAAAACAGTGGTTCCCAAACTTTTCAGGCCACTGCCCCCTTGGTTCCACACACTCAACCCCAGCACCCCAGAACCAGGAGTTTGAGTGGTAAAAGGCCTGCTGCTATGCAGCGCTTCCTGGTGTAAACCGGAAGTGATGCGATTGTGTTGGTGTGGCTGCACGCGCAAGCAATCCCCGCTTCCGAGCCAAGCAATTGCCCGCCAATCTAAGCAACCTGGCAACCCTAGGAAGGGGGGTGATCGCGAGGGAAACAGCCATGCATAAAAGGCCATTGTCTTGGTAGAAATAAAAACTTTATTGCATGAAGTGAATATAGAATTTTATTTTCCTGATTCTTTCTGCAGTTTTCCAAAAAGGGAAGAAGGGGCAGATGGGAATGCCTCAGCCCTTCCCCTTTCCCGACATGTTAAGTTATTCAATTGTCTGGGTCATGTTTACTGGTCATCACAGATCTCTTTGTTAAACAAAGCTACTGTTGAGATCATTCCTTATCCCGAGGAGATAAAGCTCTGTGTTTTCTCTCGACATCTGACATCTGCATGGGGCAAATCTCCACGATCCAGCTCTTCCTCCCTTTCAGAAAATGTTTGTTTTATGAGGTTTCCAGCAGGACTTGTTTACTTTACAAAAAATAACGCCCACCTATCTACTGCATGAGTGCCAGATGCCCTGCCTTGAAAGCAAACAAAGAATTCACCCTGATGTCCAAAGGGATGCTTTTTCCAGCTGCTGTTTGTAACTTGTGGTTGCTGCTATCAAAGGTCTAACCAAGCACAGTTACACACTACATCGGCTTTCTATCCCTGACAACCGGGGTTAAGAACTCTGCCCCTTCGCTATCTGTTGAGAAGAAGCCGAAAGGGAAAAAAATAGAGGGCTTTGAAACTGTGAAACAAACCCAACCCCCCTTTTTGACCATTTAATGAAAATTAGGATCTAGCAGCCTATCAAGTTTGACAGGCAGGGAAGGAGATCGAGCAGGGGTCAGATTCTGATTTATTATTAATACAGCATAAGTCAGCAGGGGTGTCCAACATAAGGCCAGCAGAGGCAGCAGCCACCCTTCCCCACTCTCAATCTGGGGTGGTGAGGCATGGCCTGGCCCCACCAAGTGACATTTATATCCGGCCCTTGTAAGAAATGGGTTCGACACCCCTGCGATAGAGACTCTCTCTTCCCTAATACGCTGGAACAAGAAGCGTAGGAAGGATGTTGCAATCCCCACCCCCCGCATATCCAGAGGGGGTGATTACTTTCCCCCCTTCGCAACACTATTCAAGCATGGTTTACTTTTTTTGTCTCACAGCATAGGATAGGTAGGAAAGAGTAATGGGGTGCATTTGGGGATGCCTCTGGGGGTGAGTTCCCTGCCGTTAGTGACCCTCGTAAGAATGGAAAACATGACCAAAGGTTTGGAAAAGTGGGGCAGACCATTAGGACCTGGCCTTTTTCAATATACCCGTCCATCTAAAATAAGTGGCAGCTCCCTGCATTCTGCCACACGTGCAACCAAGAAGCAGGACAACGTGGGACTATGGAGAGGGAGGGGTGGGGCTGTGCCAGAAACTGATCACATGTGTCTCTATGGCTCTTCCTGAGAGCCACGCTAAAGATGATGGTGTCCACAGCGCCACCACAAATGACACTTTGTGCCATTTTAAAGTCATTTTAAAATGCCATGAGGGACCAATCCTGGGCCCATAGTAGGGTTGCCAACTTCCAGGTACACTGATCTTCAGGGGACAGAGATCAGTCCCCTTGGAGAAAATGGCCTCTTTGGCCATTGGACTCTATGGCACTGAAGTCCCTCCCTTCCCCAAACCCTGCCCTCCTCAGGCTCCGCCTCAAAAACCTCCCGCCAGTGGCGAAGAGGGACGTGGCAACCCTATGTGCCCACAGTGTGGCAGGCAGAGGTGTTCTTGTCTACCCTCCCCACTCCTTTAGGCTTGCCAGCTCTGGGTTGGGAAATGCCTGGAGATTTGGGGGTGGAGCCTAGGAATGTTGGGGTTTGGGGAGGGAAGGGACCTCAGCATGGTTCAGTGCCATAGCTTCTACTTTCCAAAACTGCCATTTTCTCCAGGGGAACTGATCTCTGCAGTCTGGAGATCAGCTGTAATTCTGGGAGATCTCCAGGCCCCACCTGGAGGTTGGCAACCCTACTTATCAAGTACCAAATTGTGCTTCCCCTCTGAAGCTGTTAAGGCACTTGAAAAGTTACACGAGGGAAGGGAAACGAGAGTGTCATGCTGCGGCCCTGATTGGGGTTGGGCCCTCCCAGCGTTGTTAAATTACTTTAAAGTTGTAGCAGTGTCCTTGTGGTGGTCAAAAGGAAACAATCACATCTACTTTGGCCTTACAGTTCTCTGGGACAAAATAAACAGGCTGCTGCGATCTCGGACATGGCTAAGAATGGTCCAACCTGCTGCATCTTCCAGACACTACAAAAGTTCATGTTACATTCTGGTAGGGTTGCCAACCTCCAGGTGGTGGCTGGAGATCGCCCAGTATGGTGTAATGGTTAAGAGAGGTGGTTTGGAGTGATGGACTCTGATCTGGAAAACCGGGTTTGATTCCCTACTCTTCCACATGAACAGCGGAGGCTAATCTGGTGAACTGGGTTGGTTTTCCCACTCCTCCACATGAAGCCAGCTGGATGATCTTGGGCTAGTCACACTCTCTCAGCCCCACCTACCTCTCCATTGTGTCCATTGTGGGGAGGGGCAGGGAAGGTGATTGTAAGCCGGTTTGATTGTTCCTTAAGTAGTAGAGAAAGTTGGCATATAAAAACCAATTCTTCTTCTTCTTCTTCTTCTTCTATTATAGCTGCTCTCCAGGCAACAGAGAACAGTTCACCTGGAGAAAATAGCTGCTTTAGAAAGTGGACTCTATGGCAATGAAGTCCGTGCCCTCCTCAAACCCCGCCCTCCTCAGGCCCAAACCCCCAGATATTTCCCAACCCCGAGTTGGCAACCCTACATTGTGGGGAGAGTGAAATGCACATATGTAGGAGGAGAATGGTGTCCATGAGCTCTCCCCTACTTCGACACACGCTCAGCATAACTTGCACACAGTGCTTCACCAGGGCTGGTGCCTCGGTTTGGCATGGGCAGTGGGCACCCTGCTTTTCCCAGGTTTCCCGATCAGATGGAGAAAACCGATGGTTGTGCTCTGGGCTCTTTTCACAAGTTATACTGAGCAAGCAGCGGAGCACAGCCCCACTTTCTCAGCCTGCTCAGCGCCCCTGGAGATCACGTGTGAATCCCCTTCATTGAAACACTGAGACTCTGCCATGTGGATGATCTGCAGAGCCACAGGCCTGTTGTGAGAATGACCAGGCGATTTTGTTTTATGTATTCGTGTAGTATTTCTATTCCACTCGCTCAAAGCGGTTTCTATATGATTCCAAGGCAGTTTTCCACTCTAGAAGAAGAAGAGTTGGTTTTTATATGCTGACTTTCTCTCCCACTTAAGGGAGAATCAAACCAGCTTACAATCACCTTCCCTTCCCCTCCCCACAACAGAAGCCCTGTGAGGTAGGTGAGGCTGAGAGAGTGTGACTAGCCCAAGGTCACCCTACTGGCTTTGTGTGTAGGAGTGGGGAAACCAACCCTATTCACCAGATTAGCGTCCACCACTCATGTGGAGGAGTGGGGAATCAAACCCAGTTCTCCAGATCAGACTCCACTGCTCCAAACCACCGCTCTTAACCACTACACCACGCTGGCTCTAGGCAACTTATTAGAGAAAGCCAGCCAGCTTCACTTCAGTTGTTGAGTAGCATTATGTTCCAGTTCTAGTGCAAAAAGAGTGTCTATCTATCTAGTACTGCTCATACAGCTATAGCCTTGAGCAGGAAATAAAGGAATAAAAATGCCTTACTTCGTGTTATTCTTTTGGTATTTAATTATTGTCCCTATACATTTTGCCACAGACAAGAACAACAGAATCATTTGTATCTGATAGTAGCCACGTCTCCTGTGCCCTCGTACTGCCAGATGCCTGGTTAGACAGTTCCATATTTTTTAAATAAAGGAGTAATTAAACTGGCCCTCGGCTCATTAAATATAGGACACTCCATGATCATATGTCTGATAGTTTGTCATGTGAGCATCTACATGTTCTATTTGAGTACGGCATTTTTTTATACCAAGGAGAGCCTGTATGCAAATAAGCATTTAGTCATAATTTGCTTATAACTTTCAGCATTTTTTCAAACCAGCTGTTAAATAATAAAGTACAGGTAGAGTAACAGCCTTATCTTTACCAGACAGCAGATAGATTAAATGATAGTCATGAGAACAAACAGGAAAGTGTGAAATCAATGGAGTAATCTTATAGAAAAGTATAAATCACAACTGAATAAAAAATAGGTAAGCGTTTCTGTCTTTGCTTTCCACACGGGCAGACTTCTCTGTTTGACTGGGCTATCTAGGAATCTGCCAAATAGTTCATTGAGGATAAGGCATTGTGTCTGGCCAAGAAGAAAAGTATTTGAAAGGTTGGAATGGTTAAGAATTCTAGATAGTCTGGTAGCACTGGAAAAGATGGGGTACTCTGTCCCCAGGAAGAGGGTGCGCATCATGTACCATGCTCTAGAGGAACTAACCAGTCGGTGGTCAAGATCCCTGTAGCCTCCTTGGTTTAAAAGCTGCCTTGATTTAGTCCAGCATAAATGCATTTGAATATATATTTTTCCCTCTCAACTCCTCTTGTCATTCATCTCTGCTGACTCTACTGAGAAAATAATCATTCTATACTTCCCCCACATTTGCTGTGGATGGCAGTGGGCCATTTTTTCTATGAAAGAGGCAGTCTGCAGAATAAAGGCCTTTCTTATTAGTATCTGTTTTTTTTCAATGCATGTGTAATCTCTTTAAAATGCTTGCTATGATTTCTTTATTTACTTCATTTATACCCCATCTTTCTTTCCAATGGGAACCAAATGTGGCTTAATGTTACACTCTCCCATTCTCCATTTTATTCTCACGTCCATGAGGTTAGGCTGAGTGTGTGTGACTGGCCCAAGGTCACCCAGCCAGCTTCCATGGCAGAGTGGGGATTCGAACCTGGGTCTCCCTGATCTTAGCCTGACACTCTAACCACATGGCCTAGCAATTGGTGTGTTACACCAAGAGCCAGCGTGGTATTGTGATTAAGAGCGGTGGTTTGGAACGGTGGACTCTAATCTGGAGAACCGGGTTTGATTCCCCACTCCTCCACATGAGCGGCGGATGCTAAACTGTTGAACTGGGTTGGTTTCCCCACTCCTCCACATGAAGCCAGCTGGGTGACCTTGGGCTAGTCACAGCTGTCTTAGAGCTCTCTCAGCCTCACCTACCTCACAGGGTGTCTGTTGTGGGGAGGGGAAGGTGATTGTAAGCCGGTTTCTTCCTTCAATGGTAGAGAAAGTCGGCATATAAAAACCAACCCGTCTTCTTCATTTCGGCTACCGTTTTCACAGAATGCTCCGTGGTACATGCCATGAGTTTGGGTTTGGGGGCTGCCTTGTTCCACGACGGTTTAAAGCCAGCAGCAGAGTGTGGATTTTTGTCAGTTCAGGCTGAGTCACTTGCGTAACTCTTGGCTCAGCCCAGATCTGTTTTTTATCAAGTAATCTCAACTGGATCCTGGTAAGCGATCACAATGGAGTGCCAAAATGTGTGAGCCTTGCCCCTTCTGACTAGGATAATGGTTGGTGTTGCAGCCTTCTATGCGCTGGAACTTCAGGCAGTTTAAGAACAGGGGCAGCTTAGTGGCTGTGCTACAAATGGTTTGAATTTCACTCGGCAAGGAACTCACTTATTTGGTTTGAATTTCACTCAGCAAGGAACTCATTTAGGTGGGTAGAGGACAGCCACTAACTCTTTTTATTGCCCTGACCTGGATGGCCCAGCTTAGCCCGATCTCATTGGATCTTGCAAGCTAAGCAGGGTCAGCCCTGGTTAGTATTTGGATGGAGACCAACAAGGAAGTCCAGGGTCACTATGCCGAGGCAGGCAATGGCAAACCACCTATGATCGTCCCTTGCTATGAAAACCCTACTGGGTGGCCATCAGTCAACTGAGACTGGGAAGCACTTACTACCACCATACAGGTACATTATTCCTCTGAGAGCCGGGATTGGTTCTTCCTCAGTGGCAAGTCCGGATCTGTAATGGATACAACAGTCCTTCACAGGCCCATTTCAGAAGTTCTGTATCTCCCTTAGTTATTCCTCATCCTCCACTTGTACCGTTCTGTTCGTATGCATTTGGCAAAACAGCCAAAGAGTGGCAGGAGACAGCCAGGGTTTTTCAGAGGTTGGAGAATCTTGAACATTTGCAATGAAGCAACTTACAGTTAGGATCTGTAAGATATGGCACGGTCCCACACATTGCCCATATTTTGTAAGTGACCCATATTTGCAAAACAAAAATGCAAACGTGTTTAATGTCTTTAATAATGTATACGAAAAGACGGCCAAATGAGCATATCGCCATTAGAAATCTTATGCTTTCAAAAAAAACATCTAGAGAATTCCCCTTTGTTTAAAAAAGCTCCCCATTCCCACGTAAACTGCAAATCTGAAGTACCCATCTTGAAAATTTCAGTGGAGAAGATTCAGTTTTAACACAGGACATTAGTACAGACAACTCACCCCATTGTGTTTTGTTGAATTCATTCCTACTATCTAAGCCACCAAAATTGTACAAATTATTATTTAAAAAAGGTGATTTAAAAAAATAAATGAGAAGATCACAATCAATTGCTTACAAAAACTGGTTTTCACAGCAAAGATTAAACTTGAGAAAAGTGACGTCTTTCCCAGTTGGACTCCCGATAAGCAGCCCTTATTGCAGCAACCCTTGATACAAACTTGGCAGAACGCTGTAATTCTGGTCTCTCCCACTGGCAGCCGCAAAAGATTGTCCATATCCAGCGATCTTCCACTGCGTACTTTTGCTGGTCTCTCCATGAGAAGTGCCTCCAGCACAAACGTAGCCATTACTGGTTCCGTCCAAAGAAGAACTTGGAAACAGCTGCTCTCGCCTCTGAGCTGCTAATTCTCCAGCTGTTCAAACCTGGAGTATAAACTGAAGAAGAAGCTCCTCTTAGGGGCCAACACTGAGTGCAGAGAAAGCATCAGTGTGGGCCTCAGAACAACTCCTAGGCCCTGGCATTTGTTACCTGCCCACCCATTGACTCAACAGGCAGCCAGTTAGCTTAAGCCCTGCTGGCTGCCTTCACATATTCACCGCCAGCAGGCGGAAAGCTCGTCACAGCTCTACCTTATCACAGAACAGGGAACTGCAATGTCCAATTTGCACTTTGGTCAACAGCACCAAATCAGTCGTTATCTTGACATCTCAGCATTGCAGAGTCTTCGGTATTAACAGCACCCTCTCAAAGGTTAAAAGGAGCAAGCTTGCTTACGCTGCCAAGGGATGAGCCCCGCTTGTCTTGTCCGACTGTGTCTTGTCCGACTGTGATACAGCCAGCAGATCTCTACAGAACTAGCGGTCCACCACTGCCGAAAAAGTGCTTTGTCACATGCATCTGGTGGTGTAACTCAGTACTGTCCCATTGTGAAATTCCTCTAGAAACTCTTCACAGGTAAGACCATCTCGGTGGAAGCTGGCCATTCTTGATGTGGTTCCTCTAACTGCAGTTATGGGCCGAGTGTTCTACGGAGCAAATAAAACCAAAAGTCAAGCCTTGGCATTATTCCCTGCAGAGATGCTTTCCGTAAAGCTAGAGAGAAGGGCACTCTGCCACCTCTATGAGATCCAAAGGAGCCACCCTTTTGAGATTGCCGTTAGCCCCACCCTGACTCATGACCTTGGGTTGGATTACCCAAGCCCTTGGTGTGTGTGTGTGCCAATTATAACTTGGGAAAATCCTGGAGATTTAAAAATAAAATTAAAAATTAAAAACTAAATATAAACAATCCAATTACCACCTTCTTTGACTTACAGTTTTCTATTTTCTGATTATATTTGCATATCTAACAGTACGTTTCTTACTTACATTCTTACATTCTATTTCTTTTATTGGTTATCAGCTGTATATTCAAAGAATACTTTCCATTTTCAGAGAACGCAGAGGTTGACCTGTTAAGCACTAAAGATGTTAATTTAGCCACAGTTGCATATTCTGAAACTTGTTTGCCCATTCAGTTACATCTGGATATTCCTCTGCTAACTTGTTTGCCCATTCAGTTACATCTGGGTATTCCTCTGCTTTCCACTTTCTTGCATAGACTACTCTTGCCGCTGTCACCATATACCTAAATAATTATTTGTATACTTGTGGCATATTGTTTGGCGAAATGATTAATAACATGCTTTTTGGATCTAGCATAAACTTAATTTTCAGTATTCTTTGCATTTCATCATGTATCATTATCCAGTATTTTCTCGCCTTTCTGCAAGTCTCCCACATATGATAAAATGTTGCTTCTGTATTGTGGCATTTCCAACATTTCCCATGAGAACCCTTGTTAGCCTTTGCTATGTCATTAGGTGTTATATGCCACCTAAAATACATTTTATACCAATTCTCTCTTAACATTTGGCATTCTTAATTTCTTTTGACCATAGATTCTCCCACTGAGTCATATTTATAGTTCCTCCGAGGTTTCGCACCCATTTTATCATACAGTCTTTAACTTGCTCTGTTTCAGCTTCTTACTGTAACAACAGTTTATAGATGGGGAAATCCTGGAGATTTGGAGGGCAGGGCCTGGGCATGGAGTAGCTTGGGGAAGGAGCTCTGTGAGGATATCTTGTCACTCTACGAGTTCAGTTTCTCCTAGATACTGTATCCTAGGATATGCTATATCATAGAGTCTGCCCTATGAAGCTGCCATTTCCTTCACAGAAACTGATCTCTGTAGTTTAGAGTTCAGTTGTAATTCTGGGAGAGTTCATAGAATAATAGAGTTGTAAGGGACCACCAGGATCATCTAGTCCAACCCCCTGCACAATGCAGGAAATTCACACCTCCCCCCCACACCCCCAGTGACCCTCCCTACTCCATGCCCATAAAATGGCCAAGATGCCCTCCATCTCATGATCTGCCTAAAGTCATAGAATCAGCATTGCTGACAGATGGCCAACTAGCCTCTGCTTAAAAACCTCCAAGGAAGGAGAGCCCACCACCTCCCGAGGAAGCCTGTTCCACTGAGGAACTGCTCTAACTGGCAGGAAGTGCTTCCTAATGTCTAGACGGAAATTCTTTTGAGTTTCCACCTGGAGGCTGGCACCCCCACCTATTGCAGGTCTCCTGCAAGGGTCAGTTTAACGTAGCCTTCCTAGATAGAAGCAGGGCAGAAACAATTTTTCTACTTAGTTTTCAGCCTGCCTGGCAACAGATATATACAGATGGGCCCTTTAGGAATCCATGCCACAAGACCTATTCTGAATGGAGGCTTATGGAAGATGCTGGCCGGGCCCAGAATTGTCCACCAGGTAGAACGGGTGGCGCCTAGAGGGTCATAAGAGGAAGGAAGAATTCAACGGTCACCAGGATTCCAGGCGAGCCGCATGCTCACAGACGGAGCAGCCAAGGAAGGTGGGAAGGAGGCGAGGTGCTGCCTGTTTTGGTTCTTCACCAAAGAGAGAAGATGGGAAGAGAGAAGATGGCAGATTGGCTGGCCGAAGAAAGGAACAGAGCTTCACAAGGTGACTGGGACAAGACCAGCACAATAAGATGGGAAATGAATTTTGTAAATAAGATTATTTCTTCTCTCTACATTAACACCATAGGAGGAACGTTTTAAACCGAGGGAAAATGTTACTCTTCTGTTGATCTTTTGTCAGTGAGACATTTTTGCTCATAGTATGTTGTTCCTAAATGTAATCAATGGATTTAATCCCGGTTCAATATTTCTTTGTTTTGAAACTCGGGCCTCACATCAGTCATTCTGCCCCCTCCCAAAAAAAACCCTCAGTGGGCACATGTTTGCCAAGGTACGAAGAGAAGGGGGGTGGGTGGCGGAATGGCTGTCTGGATTAAAACTGAACACACGTGAAGCTGCCTTGGACCCTTGGACCATCACAGTCAGTACTGCCTACTCAGACCGGCAGAGGCTCTCTAGGGCATTTTACCACAGGCCAAACAATCCCAGGCCAAACATTGAGTTCTAGTGGTGGTCAGTTCCCTTTACAGTTCAGTGGAACTGGTTCTTAGTGATTCTTATGAAAATGGATTTAGAATCCAACCCAAAGTGAGATTAATTATGCAATGGTCAAAAATCTGTCAGTCAAGTCTCATGTGGCCCTTTTGTTAAAAAAGGTAAAGGTCCCCTGTGCAAGCACCGGGTCATTCCTGACCAATGGGGTGACGTCAAATCCCGACGTTTCCAAGGCAGACTTTGTTTGCAGGGTGGTTTGCCAGTGCCTTCCCCACTTTTGTTTACTAAGCAGTTAAAGCCTGAAAGGGGAGGAGGCTGAAGTTGGTTCCCTATTCCCAGTTTGTTCCCTATTCCCAGTTCCTTATTCATATTGCCTAGTTCCTGAATGATTTTGAGGACAATTCAAAAGCTCTGCATCCCAAAATATGGATTGGACCACCATATATCATACACCCCCACATTTAAGGTGGTGGTCCAATCCATATTTTGGGGTGCAGAGCTTTTGAATTGTCCTCAAAAACATTCAGGAACTAGGAAATATGAATAAGGAACTGGGAATAGGGAAGGAACTGGGAATAAGTAACCAACTTCAGCCTCCTTTAAAGGAGTGATTCAGCATCAGAAGAACAGCTATTACGGAACCACTTTGTAGATCTTACTACTATGATTTTCAGTATCTCAGGTTAGCATTAAGGCCAGATAACTAAACTAAACTATTGGTTGTCCTTTCCGGCTGCTGACCCTTTGAACACAGGACATGGTAAATCCTAAATTTGTCACTTACTCTGATGCTGGCAGCACTGCAACTTCCAAATGTTTTGGTTGTCTTACTTCAGATAAATCCTAAGAAAGAGGAAACAAACAGGGTGAACTTGTATTAAAAACAGAACTCTTATTAAATATTAGAAAGAATCCAATGGCAAAAAAAGTCATAAACAAGTGATGCAAATCATCCAGTTTCTTCCCACAGGAAGTGACGCTGTATCTTTAACTGTACTTACAACATGAAATCATAAAAGAAACAGAGGATTTCATAAGTCACCAATTGTACATCATAGTTTAAGAGCTTTCTACTTCTTGTTTACAGTTTAAAGTGTATCTCCCTTATTTTCTGGGCAGTCGCCAGGTTTTCTCAGCTTATTATGCATTAATAATCTTATTAATACAACGCAGAATGCCACCAAGGAAAGGTATGGCTCCGTTTTCTTTCCACTCTTTTTCTATTGTATAGATTCTGTTTATTTAAAGAAACAAGTCTACATCCTGAAACAGGAACCAGTCTCACAGTGGTTAGAAAAATATACGTGGTCAAATCCCATCTTTGTACTTATTATAAAGTCCAGAGCCAGCATGGTGTAGTGGTTAAGAGTGGTGGTTTTGAGTGGTGGAGTCTGATCTGGAGAACTGGGTTTGATTCCCCACTCCTCCACATGAGTGGTGGAGGCTAATCTGGTGAACTGGGTTGGTTTCCCCACTCCCACACATGAAGCCAGTAGGGTGACCTTGGGCTAGTCACACTCTCTCAGTCTCACCTACCTCACAGGGTGTCTGTTGTGGTGAGGGGAAGGGTAGGTGATTGTAGTTTTGTTAAGGGCAAAAGTGTCTATGCTAGTGACTATCCACTAGAAAATAAGTAATAATGGCCAGGATCCTATAAACTGCAGAGGGCTTGGGTGGGAACATATATTTTCCCCCTGCAAAAGTTGTGCCAATGAGGGTTGACTCAAAAGCCTAACTCCTTTTGGGCTCAAAAGGCGCCATTTTGCAGGCATCAAGATATGCCTGCAAAATCACTGCTTGCTAGGTAAATGCTGGACTTTAATATGCTATATTTTTAATGTCTCAGAGTTAGATAGTATGAATGATTTTTATACTTTTATAATTACTTTTTTAGATATATTATATCGCACTTGATCAGTATTTAGGCTTGTTATATGTTACTGTAATTGACCAAGTTTATCTCTCAATTGAAATTGCCATATTGTTTTTGTATATCAAACGGTTTACCCTTCCCTTTTTTCCTTTTTGTATCCCCTTAATTATAAAATAAAACTTTTTTTAAAAAAAGATATGCCTGCAAAATCATGGTGGAGCCCCGTGGAACTGTATGGGGAGTTCCATGGGGTTTAAGAAATGGCCACCTCCGGCCACCACGGAACCACCTCCACCCCCACTCAGGAATGGGCTCTTAGCTGAGAAAAACCTCATGTGTTAGTTGGGGCCTTTGTGAAGGAAAGGCCGTGCCATGTTTATTTCTAAAGACTACACAGAGGAGATGCTCCGGAGGACAGAAAATGGCAAGATCTTACCTGTAAGGGTTCCATTCTGCTAGAGCCATCAAATGTTCCTACCACGTTCATTTCTTGAGATGTAGTACTGCTTCTGGGTCGATGTCGAGTCATGTATTCATACGTGCTCAGCTTCTTAACCACTGTGCACAAAGAAGTTATTTGTACTTTTTTTTAGCTTGAAAAAGCCCAAGTTCCTTAGCATGGCAACTTAGAGCGGTGACACTAGGGTTGCCAACCTCCAGGTAGTAGCTGGGGATCTCCTGCTATTAGAACTGATCTCCAGACTACAGAGATCAGTTCACCTGGAGAAAATGGCCTCTTTGGAAGGTGGACTCTATGGCATTATTCTCCACTGAAGTCCCTCCCCTCCCCAAACCCCACTCTCCTCAGGCTCCACCCCCAAAATCTCCAGGTGTTTCTCAACTCCAGGTGCTGGCAACCCTAAGTGACACCAAATTCAGCAGAAGTGCCCTTAATTAGGTACAATCTGAATGAAGTATCCCTTATGCGGCCTGGCAATCTTACTCAAACTAGCAAGACAGCTGTTGTTGTTATGCGTGTGGGGGGGTGCGTATATGCAGGAAGAGCTTCCCCAGCAGCTGGAATGAAAGGCGACATTTGCTTTTCCTGCAAGGGAGTCTCCAAATGGGGCAGTTTACACCCACCCACCCCATGAACGGCATCCTAACTGCCCTTAAGAAAGATCAAGTGAAAGGGGCATGCACCCCAGACTCTGCTAAGATGGCTTGCTAAGAAAGGGAATCCAGCCCTGGAGAATCCATCCTGTGCTTATCTGGAGACCCAACGTCTCTGTTTGTGTCTGGCCTCTTTCTTGGCCCTGTCAGAATGGTGGGAATTGACGTTTATCAAGAGAGAGGACTGGGAAATCAAAGAATGAAGTAGAAAATCTTTCTGCGCAGTGTACTGGTTAAGAGTGGTGGTTTGGAAGTGGTGGGCTCTGATCTGGAGAACCGGGTTTGATTCCCCACTCCTCCACATGAGTGGCAGAGGCTAATCTGGTGAACTGGTTTTGTTTCCCCACTCCTACACACAAAAGCCAGCTGGGTGACCTTGGATAATCACACTCTCTCAGCCCCACCTACTTCACAAGGTGTCTGTTGTGGGGAGAGGAAGGGAAGGAGATTGCAAGCAGGTTTGATTCTCCTTAAAAGGTAGAGAAAATCGGCATATAAAAACCAATTCTTCTCCTTCTACATTTGCAGGTTTTAAGCACATGGGCCTTTGGGCATATTATGCACAGAGGTAGGCATCTGGCTGCATCAAAGGCATGATTGTGTGCAAGGTGCACAGGGAGGGAAGATGTGCTCTTAGTTCCCCACCACACAGGAGGGAGCTGCCCAGGAAGGGCACCCTCCCAGGTGCCCCAGAAAGCTTGTAGACTCACTTCAATGAGGGAACGGCTATCTGGCCTCAAGCTCTCGGGGTTAGTGTTGGGAAGCTAGCTGAGCTGCAAGGGAGGTCAAGAACAACTCGCCAATTAATCGACAGCAAGCTTTGCTTAGATGCAGTTCCACGGTGGGAAACGAAGTAATGCATTTTCATGACATCACGGGCTCTTGGAAGCATTTTACTCACAGAGGTAAAGATGGAACAGTAGCAAATGTCCAAGCAGAAGGAAAGAGGCAAGCCCCAAAAGCAGAGTTAGCACTGCTATAGACATGATTGCGACTGCTGTCGTCTCTGCTGGAGCGACAGGAAGGAAGACCAACCAGGTGTCATTCCCACCAACACCTACGGGAGCGAAAGAGAGAGGGAGGAAAATCATTCCACTCTAGTTCCACATTTCCCCTAGCAACATGGGCGGGCTTTTAAAACTTCTTTTCTATGGGCCTATTTGGCCCTATGGGCAGGCATAACTGAATGAAGGCATTTCTGCTGAAACGTTAGCAATGCGTGACTGATGCCTGGGCAGCTAAAAGGTTTTTGCGAAGGCTTCGTCCAGGACAGTATCACGGTAGGAAATAAGCATGTTAAAAGACTTTTAGAATGGCATGGGGACAACCCTTTTCAACACGTCTGCAGAAGAACAGCCAGATCTGAGTCCAGGACGGAGCACCTTAGAGACCAACAAGATTTTTGGAGCATCTGAGCAACAAAAGACCAACGGAAGAATGGAAAAGAAAAGGGAAAACTTACTTGGATTATGTGCAACTGTAATTTTTAACTGTAGCACATAATTGTTAAATTGAGTAGCAACTTAATAGTATAGTATGTTATTATAATCTTTATAATGAATCTATATATAGATAAAAATGCATTGATACCATAGATTAGAAGAATAATACAAGTAAGAAATAATCATGTAATTTGCTTTTATTTAAGTACTAAGTAATTGCAATGCAGGAGCCAAGGTGGTGGTATTTCAGTTTCTAATAAATACTAATAAGCACATTTACAAAGATAGAAAGTAAGGCTGAAATTTAGAGTAATGCTTTAACAGATAATAGATCAGATTAAATTGAGGCACACTTGATTTTATGTTAGATTTTGTTTGTATGTGTGTTTTTTGTATTTTGTGGGGGGGGGCAAGAGACTAACAGAGGCAAGAGACTAACAGAGGTGGTTTGCCAGTGCCTTCCTCTGCACAGCAACCCTGGTATTCCTTGGTGGTCTCCCATCCAAATACTAACCAGGGCTGACCCTCCTTAGCTTCTGAGATCTGATGAGATCAGGCTAGCCTGGGCTATCCAGGTCAGGGCTTTTTGTATTTTACATAATTTTAAATAAAAATATTAATTAAAAAAAGATTTTTGGAGCATGACCTTCCAAGAGTCAAAGCTCCCTTAATCAGATACTAGAAGGAATGGAGTTCCCTGCGTCCTTATGTAACAGTCTGAAGGGGGGGGGGCTGCATCCTGACTCCCTCCTTTGCAACACCCCTCCCACCTGTTACATAAGGACCCAGGGATCTCAGCTTCTAGTTGTATCTGACGAAGAGAGCTTTGACTCTTGGAAGCTCACGCTCCAAAAATCTTGTTGGTCTCCAAGATGCTACTGGATTCAAACCAAATTTTTTAAAACAACCTATCTATGTTCTGTTCATTGACAGCAGACCCAAGAACTTACGGTTTATTTCTTAAAAACTGAGGTTCAATTCAAGGCAGAATGTTGGACATCTTAATACCGACTTTCTCCTTTGCTAATGCTTTCACCTAATGGAAATCCCCATTGAGACTGAACACAACAAGCTCTCATGCTAGCTAATGGATGGGGTGCCTTTGGTAGATGGCCAGGGAGCAGAAGGGAAGCAGCTGGTACAGTCTCGCCTGGCGGGTGTAGGTTGCTTGGGCTCCCCTTTGCAGAGCCGTCCAGCTGGCCTTTGCTTCCCTGCATCCTGATCCTACCCCTTATAGGCCATTTATGCAGGGCTGTTTCCTCGTGGTCACCCCGCCAACTTCTTTGTGGCTTTGCTTTGATTATGCTTGCATTTTCCGACCATCAGAGATCACCTCGCTCTCCCCATGTGTTTTTCCTGCGTTTTCTGGATGCTGGCTAAACACAAATCCAGAAAATGCGGGCAAAACATGGGGAAAAGTGTGGGTAGAGCAAGGCAACCTCTGACGGTTGGAAAATGCATGCATAATCAAAAGCATAGCCCTGAAGAAGTCGGCAGGGTGACTGTGAGGAAACAGCCATGCATGAATGGCTATACAGGGTTGCCCATGCAGACAGGTGTTCTGTGTAGTTCTCATCAATGTAACACCTCCCACAATCAATACCATTAGCAGCAAATTCTGGAGGAAATTTGTGCGAGACTGACCATGCACTTCTATTAAATGCTGCTGCTGCATTAAATTCAACATTGTTTTCTTTTGAAATTCAAATTATGATTAATATTTTGTCATCAAGTCGCAGCTGCCTTCTGGTGAGCCTGTTGGGTTGTAAAGGCAAGAGACGTTCAGAGGTGGCTGGGCATTGTCTGCCTCTGCGTAGCAACCCTGGACTTCCTTGGCAGTCTCCCATCCAAGTCCTAACCAGGGCCGACCCTGCTTAGCTTCTGACATCTGATGAGATCAGGCTAGCCTGGCCCATCCTGGTCATGGCCATGGAAGGATGCACAACTTTAATTATACCAAAATTAAACACCCATTCCAAACCATTTTCAATACAGCTATTGTAAGGGGTGGGGGCACAGCTCTGTGGCTGAGCATTAACTTTGCGTGCAGAAGGTCTCAGGATCAATCCTCAGGATCAGTCCCATTGGAAATGATGAAGCAGAGGGTGAGGTGAAAGACCTACTTGTGAGGCCCTGGGGGGGGGGGGCACTGCCAGTTAGGCAGAGTAGACTATACTGACGCTGAAAGGCCAAAGATGTCATTCGGTAATGGGCAGCTTCATGTGTGTTCAGGGGAGGTTGGGGAAAATAGTCAAATTAAATTGTGATTAAGAACATAAGAACATAAGAAAGGCCCTGCTGGATCAGACCAAGGCCCATCAAGTCCAGCAGTCTGTTCACACAGTGGCCAACCAGGTGCCTCTAGGAAGCCACTAACAAGACGACTAACAAGACGATTTTATCCTCTCCTTTATTTTTACAGGCACTCTCAAGGGAAGGGACAATTTTACAACCTCATTAAAACCACAGGTAATTTTACCACTTTGTTGGTAAATCCCATACATTATAATGGTTGTGTGGATCAGCTCTAATGTCTATGCATAAAATTTCTGGAACGTTGAGCTGTAATCCCAAGTGATGTTCAGAACCAGAACTCTACGAAATACAGTAGCTTAGCTTGTTAAAGGTCAAACTCAAAGAAACCAGGAGAGCCTTCATTTCAGAAAATACCACCATCCACCACCACCACCTGAATATATACGAAGAACACAAGAAGAGCCCTGCTAGATCAGACCAGTGGTCCATCTAGTCCAGCATACAGTCTCATACAGTGGCCAACCTGTTCCTCTGGAGGGCCAACAACAGGGCACAGAGGCCAAGGCCTTCCCCTGATGTTGCCCTCTTGCACTGGTATTTTTAAGGTTGACTGCCTCTGAATGTGGAGGTTCTACTACTAGACCATTGAGGTCAAAGTGATTTTTAAGTCAGTGGAACAATACTTTCAAACTGAGGAGATGTGCGGAGCTCTGCTGGATTCACAAAATACTGGATGACGACATACAGGACCACCAACATCAGCAGAAAAAGCCCAAGCACAGCCGAAGCCACCGCGTTGAAGAAAAACCTACACATGAAGAGAGTCATGAATATAAAGGTCACCGAAGGATGCACCAGCAAAGGATTATGAAGCTTTTGTGTATAAAAGGTACAATTATTCAACTACAGACTTACAACATTTCTGCTCACCTAGAATGAAAGACGGAGAGCCCTGGGCTCTGTCAGACAAGAGAGTCCAATATCCCAGCATGTGCCAGTCCAATTCAGATTTTAAAGGCTCTGAAAAATGTTTTATGCCTCTTCCCCCCTGGCAATCTTCTCTTTGCAAACTCAGCTCCCCCAGTCATTTTAACATGGCTTCACACTTGCCAGCTTCCCAACACAGTAGGAAATTTATAGGCAGTAGATGTGCCATTATGTGTGAAAATCATGCAATTCCCTTTTTTGTTACGGGCCCTGGCCTGGGTGGCCCAGGCTAGCCTGATCTTATCAGATCTCAGAAGCTAAGCAAGATCAGCCCTGGTTAGTACTTGGATGGGAGACCACCAAGGAATGCCAGGGTCGTTATGCAAAGGCAGGCTACGGCAAACCACCTCTTGCCTTGAAAACCTCATGAGGGGTCGCTGTAAGTTGGCTGTGACTTGATGGCACTTTACACACACACACACAAGATTGGGTGGCTACTGTGGGTTCCAATCACACTGCATCACAACAAGATAGATCCTTGCCCAGTTTTTACACATGATGGCACAGGCATGCACGTTCCAGTATCCTTCCGGAGCAGTGGTTCTCATGCTATATTGCAGGGAATCCTGGGATCCTTCAGAAGCTTCTTGTGGGCTCCTTAGTGAGACAACAAGCTTTATGGGAAGACAGTTTGTCCTCTATTATGGAATCTTCCTCTAAAACAAGGGTCCCCATAAACATAGTGCCCATGGGCACTCTAAAACATAGTGCCCATGGGCACTATGGCATACGCCAACACTTCTCCTGGTGCCCATCACATGTTTTTAGAAAATGGGTGGGCCCAGGTGGATCTTTTGGCCAGCAAGGATTCTGATTGGCTATACAGATTTTTTTTAAAGGTTGCTTTGGCTAGCTGCTATTAACTTACCAGTAATTTTTGCTTCCCACGCAGTTATTTAACCAGTTGCAATGGTGGTCAAAGTCTGCAATACATTTATTGCAGGTACTACAATGTTTGACTTTTGGCCCTCTAGGAGAAAAAAATGCATTAAAGAAATACATTCAGCTGCTGAAAGGCCACATGAACAAATATCATAGACTGATAGCCAGGCTTAGTATTTATATAGCTGATACACCAGGGGTCCCCAACGCTGTGCCCATGGGTGCCATGGCACTCATCGTCACCTTTCCTGGTACTCGCCAAGTGATTTTAGAAAGTGGGCATGGCCAGGTGGGGCTTTTGCCCACCAAGGATTCTGACTGACCTTTGGAGATTTGATTAGCTGTACAGATTTTTTAAAACGTTGCTTTGCCAGCAGCTGCAACCACAGCACAAAGATCTTCACCGTGTGATTTAAGGAAGGCTGCGGCAGCCATTTTGTGGCCGGCCCCACCTCCTGTGGCAGCCATTGTGTGGCAGCCATTTGTGCCTGTGCCCACCACATTGTGCCAGCATTCCAAAGGTGCCCAGAGGCTCAGAAAGGTTAGGGACCCCTGTCATAGACTATGTACGCAGAAGCGATGAGCCACCTAGGATCTGCAACCAGAGAAATCATGTACTAACTTTAGAGTTTAGTCATGTCCCAACTTTTAAAACTGTTGACCAAGTGGAGAACTGCATTGTAAAGGCTAATCACAAGTGCAGGGATATCTGACTGCGGTCAGCAAGTCATCTGGGATAAAAACTGCTGGGAGCTTTCCGGTCTGTTCCTTAAAATCAGGATTCCAAACCGTCTCTCTCCTGCTTTCTGTTCCACACAAGCACATTTGCCAAACCTCCTTTGAGTCTTATGGGCTCCAAAGTCTATCTTCTAATCCAAAGCAGCCTCGCCTTCTATGGCCCAGTACATATTCAGCAGATTGATGTGGTAAATGAACTTTATCTATTTAGTCTGCAAACGTGGAATGCCATTTTTAAAATGCACACCCATATAAAAACCCAGCAAAAAGAAATCAAGCGGGGTGGTGTGTGTGTGTGTGTGTGTGTAAGCCATGCCTTGCTATGCTCAGTTTCTATCATTAGTCCATAAGGTCACTATTGTCTACTCAGACTGGCAGCAGCTTTTCAGGGTCTCTGGCTAGGGTTTCCAGGTGGGAGGCTTTTGGATCGGAGCCTGAGGAGGGCGGGGGTTGGGGAGGGACTTCAATGCCATAGAGTCCAATTGCCAAAATGGCCATTTTCTCCAGGTGAACTGATCTCTATCAGCTGGAGATCAGTTATAATAGCAGGAGGTCTCCAGCTAGTACCTGGTTGGCAACCCTATCCCTGGCAGAGGTCTTTCTTATCCCGTTATCTGGACCTTTTAACTGGAGATGCCAGTTGAACTTGGGACCTTCTGCATGCAAAGCAGAGGCTCTTCCACTGAGCCGCAGCCCTCTCCCCTCTTATTGGCCTTCTCAGTACAGAAAACCTTCTAAGTTACCAAGGAATCTCAGGTTTCCCCACCACACAGTTTAGAGACCACTGATCTAGATCCATCCTCATTTTCTTTTGTTGCCCCTTCTCTTTTCTCATAGATCCTTCCCTCCTCTAAGCTATGGCAGCCGTTTTGTGGCTGGTTCTATATCCTGTGGCAGCCATTTTGTGGCTGTGATGGATGTGGCACTATTGGTATATAGACCAAGAAGGGTTGGTTGGTTCTCCAGACCAGAGTCCACCGCTCCAAACCACTGCTCTTAACCACTACATCTCCCTGGCTCTCAGGAGCTAGCCTTTGACCACCACCCATCATCTAAGCCCACTGCTGCCCCCAAGCAAACATTAGGCAGAGGTGTAGACACTTACAACACTTAAGGGAGGACTTACACTTCGACTTCACAAAGGTAGCAGCGCTGGTTTTGGATCACATGCTTGCATTTGCTGCGGTCAAAAATTGGCATGGGTTTGTTGTAATTTTTCTTGGCCAATACATTTTGATCCGCCGGATCGATCGTGACAGCAACCAGGTGATTAATTAAGTGATACATAAAAAGTAGGCCAATCACCTGGATTATAACAAGGTTAAAGAAAACTAGGAGAACAAGAGGTTGGGCCTTTGTATGCATTTGCCTCTATCAATACCTTCTTTGCAGCTATAAATGACAAAAATAAGGCCTAATAACTTTTGTGGACTATGGAAGATTAATGGTAAGAGACTTTAGGACAGGGGTGGGGAACCTTTTTTCTGCCAAGGGCCATTTGGATATTTATAACATCATTCGAGGGCCATACAAAATTATCAACTTAAAAATTTGCCTGCTATATTTGGTCAAACATTTAGCCAAGAGGCACGACCGGAGACGGCTTCGGGTGTCTGCCACATAGAGCGACTCGCTTTTGAGCTTTGCTGTCCCCAGCTGGGCCCAAGACATTCAGGCAGGGCAGCATCCTTCTGAGCTAGAGACCTACCAGGACCCATGAAGGGCCAGACCAAATGATTTTGAGGGCCTTATACGGCCCCCGGGCCTGACGTTCCCCACCCCTGCTTTAGGACAAGCCAGAATCCTTGTATATTACAAATGTGATGGATATTCTGAAGGTAGTCTTTGCATTTAGCCTAGGCAGGTTGGCTTTATCCCAAATATTCCAATGTATTGTTCCATGTGAAAATACTGGACTCAGCTGTACCATGAGATTTGTGGCAAGAGAAAGAATCCCCAACTATGGCGTGCTTTTACTATCACCAATCAGAATAACGCACCACTACGTTGAAGAAGAAACCTTAATATAAAAAAAATAGCCAAAATTAGAATGCCATATATGTATAATGTTTGGCCGCAAATGTAAAGAAGTCCATCAGAACAGTTTCATAAGGCAAACAACACAGTAAAAGAAGATGGTCTTTTGGAAGTAATCCGTTGTGTCCTCAGACTTCTTCAGTTCCATCTGAATTCTGCCACATACTTACTTAATAACATATATCATAGTAGTATACAGCTTACACATGATGTTTCAGATAGCATATAGCTTACAAGCAGCTTACATGTGTTCCAACATAGGATATCTTACAAGCAGCTTACAACACGTGTTGTAAGCTGCTTGTAAACTATATGCTACCTGAAACATCATGTGTAAGCTGTATGCTACTGTGATATATATTATTAAGTATGTGGCAGAATTCAGATGGAACTGAAGAAGTCTGAGGACAAAACGGATTACGTCCAGAAGACCGTCTTCTTTTACTGTGTTGTTCGCCTTGTGAAACTGTTCTGTGACCATTCTTCAGACTGTATTGATGTATGTATTCTGATGGACTTCTTTACATTTGCAGCCAAACATTATACATATGTGGCATTCTAATTCTGGCTACCTATGTTTTTGTTTTTACTATTACCAAGACAGCTATTGGGTCACCTGCCACTATGGTAATTACAGACACTCTGCCAAACAGCTATAAATTTTACCAGAGAATCAATGGCTCAAATCCAGGTTTGTGCTCTAGTATCAAAGCAGAACATTTCACGTCTATAAATAAAAGGCCTCTCCAGTGACTTTAATAAAAATATGCTTCACTAATTCCCTAGATTCCCCTTTGGGTAATTCAACAGCCTTTAAGAAGCTGAATACTTTGAAACGTTTGTCCCATGAGCTCTGTAACCTTCCAGAAGCAACAGATCTAAATGCTTTCTTTGAGGGTACTAAAAAGCAGCAGCACAAAGATGTGCTAGATCAGGGGTCCCCAACGTGGTGCTCATGGGTGCTATGGTACTAGCCAACACCAAGTGTTTTTAGAAAGTGGGCAGAGCCAGGTGCAGCCTTTGCCTGGCAGAGCTTCTGATTGGCTATTGGAGATTTGATTGGCTGTGCAGATTTTTTTAAAATGTTGTTTTGGCAGCAGCTGCCACCACAGCACAAGGATCTTCACTGGGTGACTACAGGTAAGCTACAACAGCCATTTTGTGGCTCGCTCCACCTTAGGGTTGCTAGGTCCCTCTTTGCCACCGGAGGGAGGTTTTTTGGGCAGAGCCTGAGGAGGGCGGGATTTGGGGACTTCAATGCCTTAGAGTCCAGTTGCCAAAGTGGCCATTTTCTCCAGGGGAACTGATCTCTATCGGCTGGAGATCAGTTGTAATAGCAGATCTCCAGCTAGTACCTGGAGGCTGGCAACCCTACTCCACCTCCTGTGGCAGCCATTTTGTGGCTGCGCCCACCACCCATGTCAGAACTGCAGTGGTACCTGCAGGCTCAAAAGGTTGGGGACCCCATGCTAGATAGAGCAGCATGTGCAAGACTGCAGCTTGATCAGTGCAGAGGGTCTGTAGCTCTGGTTGAACCTGAAGTACCCTCCGAATTAGATCATGGCATTTGAGGAAGAAAACGCTTCACATTCTTTTATGGCTTGTGAAGGTTCCCTGAGCAGAAGCTAATTGTTAGGAGATGATCTTGATACCTCTCCCATATTGGGGCTTGAAGAAATGTGTGCCTCCTTCAGTTGAGCGCAAGAGGCAGGCATGGGGAGGTGTAGGAAGACAACGTTTTGGAGGACAAAGAGGGAAGCAGATGGAGACCGCTTCAAGTTGGCTGAAGCACTGCAGGGCTGCAGGAACTTTCTTGTTCTGCCTTGTTCTGGTGTGGAGATAGCAGATAAGCTACCTTATAGGAGTGCCTCTTTATCTCTCACCATTGGCCGTAGTAATGGGGCAGGGGCCACCTCTCCATATCCCCCTGGGGGTCCAGACAGCAGACAAAGTAGGAATGGACTGTTGGAAGGAATGGACCATGCAATGATGCTTAACACTAGAACGCACATCCTGACTTCAGGGAGAGCAGTAGAGTCAGCAAGGCTGGCACTCCCTACACCTTTCCTTTAGTCCACTCTGTTGCTTCTCCCTTTGTTTACCCAGCATGCTACTCTTAGGAGGTCCTTCCTTCTGCTTACCTCACTCCTTGTCCACCATGAGGGCCAGACATGCTCTCTACAATCTTTCTCCATCCTAGCCTAGATTGATAGCTAGAATCCAGGTTACCATGATCTCGTCAGATCTCAGAAGCTAACCAGGGATTGCTCTGGTTAGTACTTGGGATGGGAGACCACCAAGGAAGTCCAGGGTTGCTAAGCAGAGGCAGGCAATGGCAAACTACCTTTGCTCATCTCTTGCCCTAACCTGGATGGCCCAGGCTTGCCCAATCTCATCAGATCACAAAAGCTAAGCAGGGTTGGCCCTGGTTAGTACTTGGGATGGGAGACCACCTAGGAAGTCTAGGGTCGCTATGCAGAGGCAGGCAATGGTACATTCCCTTCTCTTGCCTAAAAAACCTTACTGGTTGCGACTTGTTGGCACTTTCCACCACCATGGAGCTCTTGCCAATAGAGTGATACTTTCTGAAGTGACAAGCCTCAGTGTGAACTTATTCTTAAGCAGCAAGGGTGTCATTCTGCTGTGCAAAACCAGCTCATGCTTTCAGGTCCTACTGCTTGTTCTGAGCATGTGGTTATAAGACCGTTCCACTTACCTCAGCCTTCCTATTCTAGCCCCAGACCATGCCGGGAGACTACGTTCAGTGCTTGGCCAAGCACATTCCCGGGCGGAACGGCCTTCTTTCTTGCCTCCTGGCCTTCTCTTCAGCCCTTGAATCTTTCCTCAGCCCAGAGGACCTCTCCTTCACTGCCGTGGGCCATTCCCCATGCTAAACACCCCCTTCCCAACTGGCTGGTGCACAGCCACACCCTCCCAGTCAAGCTGGGCCTGCTATCTGATTCTGCTTGTGGGCAGTGACGGGACTTGATGGCAGCGTGGTGTAGTGGTAAAGAGCGGTGGATTCTAATCTGGAGAACCGAGTTGGTTTCCCCACTCCTCCACATGAAGCCAGCTGGGTGACCTTGGGCTAGTCACAGTTCTCTCTGAACTCTCTCAGCCCCACCTACCTCACAAGGTGCCTGTGATGGGGAGATTGTAAGCTATGACAGACTTCTTAAAGGCAGAGAAAATCGGGGTATAAAAACCAACTCTTCTTCTTCTTCATGAACACATGAAGCTGCCTTATACCAAATCAGATAATTGGTCCATCAAGGTTAGTACAGTCTACTCAGACAGGCAGCGGCTCTCAAGGAATAGGTCTTTTACATCGCCCACTGCCAGATGCCGGGGATTGAACCTGGGTCCTTCGGTATGCCAAACAGATGCTCTACCACTGAGCCACGGCCCCTGCCCTGATCATCCCTCTCTGTGGATGATCAGGGCCCGCCCCTCGCCTTGCATCACCCTGGGCTTCCTTGCTATGGTCACTGGGCATGAGACTGTCCTCTGGTCCTGCTGGGGTGTTCCACTACAATCTCCAATACCTAAATATTTGTAAATATAAATACATTCATGAAGCAAATACTACAAAGTCCTCAACACTCTCTCACCCAAAGGAAGCAAAACCCAGGTAGTGTTGCCTGGGTAAGGAATTTCTCACTGCTTGGGGAAGTAAAAAGCATACGACCTCTGACATCCTCATCAAGGGTACAAAAGCGTGGAGGCCATGCAACAAATGCAGCTGCAGAGAAGACATCCTGGGTTACTGTCATATCTCTTTGGCAGGAGCCAGGTGGGATCCAGGAGGGGCGCTCCCAGGCTCCATGCGCCTGCTCAGATGGGGAGCAACTCACTCCACCTGTCACAAGCAAGCTAAGGCCTTTTAGGCATGGCTGTATCCCTCACGGTCACCCCTCCGACAACTTCGGGTTTTTGACTTGATTATGCATGCCGTTTCCGACTGTCAGAGGTCACCTCACTCTCCCCCTGTGTTTTGCCTGCATTTTCAAATTTGTGATAAAACAGGTCCCTGAAAATGTGGGGAAAATGTGCAGAAATATGAGCGAGGTGACCTCTGATGGTCAGAAACGGTATGCATAATCAAAACAAAGATCCAAAGTCGTAGGGGAGTGATGGCAAGGAAAACAACCATGCATAAAAGGCCTAAACCTTTAAGATTCCCCTCCAGCTCTATGCCATTAAAGGTTTATGGAATGGAATGGAATGGAATGGATTCCCCTCCAGCAGCCCTCCACCTTGTCCAGATTCAATTTCTGCTTGTTTAAGTTTACTCATTACTGTCCCCAAATGGTGGACTCTGGCTGGTTAGTTAATGAAAGACACAGCGTTGGTATCACCAGCATGTTGATAACACCCAACCCCAACGTCTAGAGAATCTCTCCTGGTGCCTTCCGTATCAATATTTAATCATGTACATTAGTGACCACGCAGATCCCTGTTATATCACACAGCAGCCCCCAGGAAACTGATCTGACATTAATAATCACACTTAGGGTGGCACCGTATGGGAAAAGAATGAAACCCTTGACGTCCCTGCCCCGGACACCCCAACCAGCTGTTCAAGATGGTACCGTCTCCTGTATCAAAAATCCCAGGATCAACCAGGAGGCATTCCCCTTGACAAACTCCAGACATAGATCACTCAGCAGGAAACATTAACATGAAATCCTTTTCAAACCAAACCGAATCTATACCCATTGAACAAACTGACCGCCACAGGAAAGTCTCCGCATGTCTTTGAATGGGTCGGGAATTTTTATGCTAAAAGCAGTTGTCATTTTCCATTTGAGCCTCCAAGTTTTATTACACACAAAAAAAGTAATGCTTTTCCAGTAGGCACTTAAGCAGGGTCTAGTGGCCAGAAACAGAGCAGCTGCCACCCTTTATTTTAACACATGACCTAACTTGACAATTATCTTCTCACTTCGAGCGGCAGTTTATCATTGCGGATGGGAACAATGCAGGATGCCATTAATACTTCCTAGCAACAATCTTGTGTTTAGTACATAAATAGTGAATCAATTACAGGACTTGTGATGGTTTCCTTTTCATAACATTGGTGGCCTTTGTGACCCCGGTGCCTCATCCTGTGCAGAGCTGGGAAGAAACAAAATGTTTCGACACCCAATAGGACGCGAGAGTGACGGTTTGAAAGCTTTTAAAGAAAAGCAACTGGAGAAAGCAGCTAATAGGCTAGGCCCTTTCGTATGTTGCTGCCAAACACGTTCCAATGGAGTTTTTGTAAAAGGTTCTTGAATTATCAGAATAAAGTACTTTTTATACAGGGGAGATATGTTTTGGTACCAGTGGTTTTGTTTTTTGTTTTGCAAGGGAGGATTCTTCTCATCTGTTTCAAAGGCCATACTGAGGGGAAGGTCTTTGCAGCACCACTAAAGGGGGGGGGTCGCGTGAATGAACTTTCCTCCATCACTATATCTATTTCCAAACCGTGCCATGGAGAAAGCGATCAATAGATCTACAAAATTGAGCTAGAGACAAACTAGGGGAAATTTCTCTACAAACCTGAAGGAAGTTTCAGGGTTGCAGAAAAATCTGAAATCTTTTTTTTTAATTGGGGGATTAAAACTCCCCAAAATAACAGAAACAACACTTGTAGCTTTAAGAAAAGAATGCCTATGGAACTCTCAGTGGCTGTTGGAGGTGGCTAGGCAACCACTGCAATACTGCCAAGCCTTCCAAGCCTTGGTTTCTGTACAGCAAAGCTAATGTGGGAGGGGAGCAGGAGTGGACTGGGAGGCCAGAAGAGCCCTAGAAAAGGTCCTGCCCTCCTCCCCTGATGGAGGAGGACTTGCTGGGTAGAGAGCCAGAATTGACTACCAGAAACTCACTATCTACACAACTCAGCCTGGCATGGCATACACTGTGCAACGCAGCCCAACCAGACTTTTCCCAGAGAGAGGCTGTCGGTGTAGGGAAGGACAGAAAGCTGAAGACATGGGGTGGGGAGGGGGAGATGGGTAGGTTGGCTGGTGGGTGGGTGGGAAGGAAAGAAGGAAGCAGGCCTAGCTGTGGCAGCCACTGTGCAAGTTAGCCAGACTTTTCCCAGAGAGAGGCTGCCAGGGAAAGTTGAAGAGGGGGGAGCAGATAAGGAAAAGTTGGCTGGTGGGTGGGAAGGAACGAAGGAAGCAGGAAAAGGGGAGAACTGCCAGGAATGGGAAAGAGGGAATAGTGGGGATGGGGGACACACAGGGGGAAATGTGATGCCCCCACAAGTCCTTGCATGTCCCCCACTTGTACTACACATATTCCCTACACATCAATCCATATGTTCCTGATGGGCATGGATGCAAGTTGTTTGCCATGCTCACACACGTCCTGCCCTCTTCCCCTCATCTCCAGAGCAAAACTGAAATCTTCCTGGTTTGGAAAACCAACTGGAGCTCATTTCCTTCCCTCTGAAATCAAGGTTTTTGACAAGGAAAGGTACATTGTTTACTCACTGAGAAGGTCCTTTCCACTCTGAAGTAGAAGGTAATCTTGCAGCGTTGGGTGTTTCTCGTCCCATTGCTTGGAGAGGCAGGACTAAAATTAAACTGTTTCCTGTCTCGGGGCGAGGAACGCCCACACGCTTCCAGTTAGGCTACTACGAGCTCATTAGAGACAAGGAAAAGACAGGAACATGATAACAATAACAACAAATTGAAAACAACGCAGTGAACTGGTTGAACATCGACAGAACAGTAGGAAGGACAACATGCCCCCTTTAATTGTAACTGTAAATGACTTGCTTGTGGCTCACGTTGGCTGATGAATGTTGGCTTAGGCTAGTCAGCCACCCTGAGAAGATGACTCCTCATGGGTGGGCACGATGACCTTCTACTTCAGAGCGGAAAGGACCTTCTCGGTGAGTAAACAATGTACCTTTCCCGCTCTGAAGGAAGGTCATCTTGCAGCATTGGGATGTCCAAGAGCCCCTTTACATCCAGGTGGGAATCTTAGACGTCATCTTCTTTAACTACGTGCTGCAGTACCGCCAGCCAAAGGCGGCTTCCGCTGATGCTAAGGTGTTAATGCGGTAGTGCTTAATGAAAGTGGACGGATTAGACCACGTAGCTGCCCTGCATACTTCCTCCGTTGACGCCTGTTTGAATAGAGCCGCGGAGATCGCCGCACTCCAGAAGGAGTGTGCTGTAATTCCTAATGGGGCCTGAAGGCAGCTTGCAATGTGTGCTTCGGTGATGCACCTGCGAATAGTCGTGCTGATAGACTGGCGAGAGATTGGCATGCCCTTGTTAGGTGGTGCTATGGATATAAATAGATATTCAGTCTTTTGGATGGAAGCCGTCCTTGATATGTATATTTGCACAAGTCCAAGGTATGCCAACTGCGTTCCTTGGTGTTGGAAGGATTGGGGCAGAAAGAAGGAAGGTTGATTTCTTGAGCTAGATGGAATAGTGATCGAACCTCAGGGGTGAAGGAGGGATCTGTTCGAAGGACCACTCTGTCCTTATGGAATATACACAGGTCCTGACGTATGGAAAATGCCTTCAGTTCCGACACGTGACAGGCCGAGGTGATGGCCGTCAGGAAGAGGGTTTTCATCCTGAGTAGTCTGATGTGGACTTCTTTCATGGGTTCAAATGGTTTGTTTGTCAGGGCCGTGAGGACTGTATTTAGTCTCCAAGTGGGGAAACGGTGGATGACCAGAGGTGTTCTACTCCCTTGATGAAGGATCTAACCTGAGGGTGTGAGGATATCGTGTACCCATCTATCACTGGACATACAGATGATATGGCTGTGATTTGTTTTCTGAGAGTGGATGGTCTGAAATGTTGTCGGACCCCCTCTTGCAAAAACTCTAACAGTTGAGGTAACAATGGTAGTGTGGGATTAACCTCTTTGCGTTTGCACCATCTAACGTAGGCCTTCCAGGTGTAGTTATATATTCTTTGTGTGGATGGTCTCCTGGCCTGTAGGATGGTGGAAATCACCTCCTCTGAAAGACCCAGGTCTAGGAGCCTAGCCCTCTCAATCTCCACGCGGTTCGACGAAACCAACCTGGATCCGGGTACAGGACCGGTCCCTGCCTCAAGAGTTCTGGGACTACTGGTAACTGCCATGGGGGACAGGTAGACATCTCCATCAATGCAGGAAACCATGGTCTGCGAGGCGAGTTTGGAGCTATCAGGATGATTTCTGCTCTTTCCGCCCTGATCTTCCTGATGACCTTCGGAAGAGTGGGTAGTGGAGGAAAGGCATACATGAGTCCATGGGGCCATGAAGTCAGGAGGACATCCACCTGTTCTGCGCTCGGGTGATAATACCTTGAGAAGAACCGGTGTACCTGTCAGTTCTGCTCCGTGGCAAAGAGATCCACCTTCGGGACTCCAAATTTTTCTGTCACCGCCTGGAAGACCTGCGGATCTAGGTTCCACTCTCCTTCCTGGATCGATTGTCGGCTCAACCAGTCTGCCTCTAGATTGTGGATGCCTCTGATGTGCTCCGCTCTTAGTGACAACAGATTCTTCTCCGCCCAGGTCAGGATGAGGGAAGCCTCCTGGTTCAGGAGCCTGGATCTGGAACCACCCTGCTTGTTGATGTAAGCCTTTGAGGCTACATTGTCCGTGCGTATCAGAACATGATGGTTCTGCAAAAGTTGTTGAAACTGGAGAAGGGCCAGTCTGATCGCTCTCAACTCCAGTATGTTGATGTGGAGTTTGGCTTCTGAGGGAGACCAAGTTCCCTGAGCGAAGGTTCCTGGAGCTGTGGCCCCAGCCCTCTAGACTGGAGTCGCTGAAGACTTGGATGGGAGTCTCGTGTAGGTATGGTTGGCCTGAGGTGAGATTTTGTGCCTTGGTCCACCATAGAAGGCTGATTCTGGTCGACGCATCCAGAGTAATGCGTTTGTCTATCTTGTGTGATATAAGTAGTTGGAAAGGCCGAAGCGCGTTTTGAAGTGGTCTGGAATGAAATCGTATCCAAGGTCCTAAGCCTATGCAGGATATCATCGAACCAAGCAGTTTTGATAGTGCCATGACCCGGTGATGTGGGGCCTTGGCATAGGCCATGGCAACCCTTGCTATCTTGAGAGCCTTGTCTTGCGGAAGATACACTGTGTTTAGAGATAAGTCTATGATTGCTCCGAGATGACAAATGCGCTGGGCCGGAATCAGGGAACTTTTGCCTCTGTGGTCTTCTAGGGTTAGCAGGACCCGATTGGTGTGTTCTGTGGCTAGCGCAATGGTTGGAGCGCATATGAGGTCGTCGAGATAGGGGTGCAGCTGGATCCCCTCCTTTCTCAACGATGCCACTATGGTTATCAGAATTTTGGAAAAGACTCGCTGGGCAGAAGCAAGTCCGAATGGGAGGGCCTTGAATTGTAGGTGGAAGTTGGAGTAATTGAATCGGAGGAACCTTCGATGTGATGGATGAATGGGCACATGAAGGTAGGCTTCCGTGAGATCTATGGTCATGTGAGTGTCCCTTCGTAGAGCTTTGATGATGGATCTTAGTGTCTCCATGCGGAAGTGTTTCTTTTGAATGTAGCGATTGACGAACTTTAGGTCTAGTATTACTCTCCAGTCCCCATTTTTCTTTGGGACCATAAAGAATACTGAGTAAACTCCAGCGAATCGCTCTGAGAGAGGCACCTCCTCTACGGCTCCGATGTCCAGGAGATGTTTGATGGCTCTCACTGATCTGTTGTGCTTGGTTAAGTTCCGGTACTGTGGCGATGTTAAGAACCGGTCTGGTGGTGTTGTTCGGAACTCTATTAGGTAACCGTGTTGGATGAGTTGTAGAACCCAGGCATCCGACTGGGTCCTTCTCCACTGTGGAAGGAATAGTTGTAGTCTTCCTCCCACCAGGGTATCTTTGGTGTCACTGTTTGTTCCCTTTGGGGAACTTGTCGAATTTGTCCCCTTTAAAGGGTTGGTATTGGGGGGGGGGACTGAATTTATTGAATCTCCAAAAGGAACCTCGCTGTGGTGGCCAGGAGGTGCGCCTTTGATCCTGTCTGAATCTGGACAGGGTATGTGATGAACGAAATGTTTGAGGGTATTGGTATTGATTATTTCTAAAATCCTTCTTTTGATTTTTAAGCATGTACTTGTTCTTATCCTTAGTGTCAGTCAACATTTGGTCTAATTTCCCCTCGAAAAGCTTGCGGCCCTTGAAGGGGTATGCTACGAGAATGGCCTTGGATCTATACTCGACCTGCCAGGGTCTGAGCCATATTGCCCTTCTAATGGCTGTGTTGGAAGCCACTGCTCTGGACGCGCGTATCAGGGCATCTAAGGAAGCATCGGCCATAAAGGAAAACGCTTGCAGAACTCTGGAGAGGGCTACCCTCTTATCGGCTGTGGGGAGGAGCTTGATCAGTTTTTTGGTCCAGGCATTAGTGGCTCTGGCCATAAGTGCAGTAGTAATGTTGGCCTGGATGGCCAGGGCTGAGGCCTCGTGGACCTTCCTAGAAAGAAAATCCATTTTTCTATCCAGCATGTCTTTAATGAATCCCCCCCCCCATCCTCTGTGAAGAAATCGGATGACTGAATAGCCGTGACTGGGGCATCAACTACTGGCAGCTCCAGCATCTCCATGGGGTATGGGGCCATGTCATACAGCTTCTTTGCTACACCAGAGAACTGTTTGTTATGGAGGGGTTTGTCCCATTCAGATCTAATGAGATTTTCAAAGTGTTCTGGTAAGGGCTCCTTAAGTACATGAGTATCGCCCTAAGGGAAGTAATCCTTAGAGCCCTTGCACTTAGCTTTGGGCTTGGGCTCTTCAGAGGTGTCTGGCTCATTAAGTAAATCAAGGGCAAAAAGGGCCTTGGCCAGGAGTGACTGATAATCATTGTTATTAAAGAGTCTGGGTTGTTGTTCATGGACAACAGGCAGCTCCTCATCAGATACAAACTCGCCTTCCTCGATCTCCTCAGAGGGGTAAGTCCGGCTAACTGAGGAAGCATCCTCCCCCATGGTCAGATCTTGCCTATTGGGATTGGATTTCATAGCAGCCTTGGTTAACCACTGTCCGTTGGATTGGGTATGGCTGCACCCTGCTCCCTGCGTGGGTTCAGAATAGTCAGAGGATTGAGAAAGTGATTCTATGTCTCTGTCAGGGTTTTGGGCCGATAGCACCAGGGCTTGGAGCTTTTGGAAATGGCCTTCAAAGGTATGCTGAATCATTGGTTCTTGTAGGTTATCCGGGCTGTGTAACCGTGGTCTTCCACGGTTACATGCTGAATATGCTGAATCAGTTCATTAACCCTCTTTTCAGTCAGCTGGGTATGAGAAGGGGCCCCTTTCTTACTTTTAGCCGTCTTGCTAGTCCTTTTATCTTTGCCTGAGGAACCGGCAGGGACCATGGAGGTCGAGGCGGCACTCATTTTGCTGTGTCGTTTGCGCCCCAATCTTTTCCCGCTCTTTTTGGCACCGTTCGAGCCCGCTTTCACCGCCACCGGACCATCTGCGGCTTTTTCGTTGGCGGGGAGCGGGGGGGCTTCTCCCTGCTCCCTGTCCGTTAGTCCGCTGGAGCGGCCAACAGGGGGGCAGTTTTGGTTTGTCCGCTGAAAGCAGCATCGTGGTCTGCGTCTGAGAGAAGTTCAACTTCCTCAGACCGGAGCGCTGTGGCGGCCATTTTAGGTCCTCTCCTCTATTTTACAGCGCGTCGGCCGACAAGGCAAGCAGCGAGGCTGCTGCGAAGGGGCGAAGGCTGGGAGGACTGTTGGTTTTCCAAACTCTAAGGAATGTTTACTATCTGTGAAAAGGCTAGTGAATGCTAATTTCCAAGTGACAATAAGCAAGGACGGATGCTGTTTATTTGACTCACAAGGCAGAGAATACGAGGTTCTTTCAGTAGGTTCTCATTTTTCTTGGAAAATGTTGCAGATCAGATAGTGGACTATAGTGATTTTGAGGACAGTGTTATTTCTGATGAAAATAATTTTTGTGAGGATGAAGGTGATGATGTTGATGATGAGGAATCAGAATACTTCACTGCTTTTAATGAAGGATTGACAGAGCAGAAGGCTGCAGATTGTGATCATAAAGACTGCTTGTTCCATTGGCATGTAAAGCTTGCCCACAAAAATTTTAAGTCTGTGAAACAATTGCTGATTGATTGTGAAGTGCCAATAATTGTATGCTCTAAAAATAAAGAACGTTGTGATACTTGTCTCAGGGCAAAAGGGACTGCTCCTAGGCATGTGCAGAGGCCAAGCAATGTTAAGGCAGAGATTTTAGAAGAAATACATTCTGATTTGATTGGCCCACTCAAGCCAACAGCAGGAGGGGCAAAATATGTTCTGCATTTCATAGACAGCGCTTTAAGATTTGCATACGTGTATTGGTTGAAATCAAAGACTGAAGTAGCTGAAAGATCGCTCTGATGAGGAATAAGCACAATAGAGGAATACAATTGCTGTACACGGATAATGGGACTGAGTACCTTAATAGTGAAATGAAAGAGATTCTTGAATCTGAGGGAATAGAACATGCAACATCAGTTGCTTACACCCCTAAGCACAATGGATTGTCAGAGAGATTTAACAGAACTCTGAAGCAAAGTGCAAGATGTCTTTTGCTACAGGCAGGCTTGCCTTACCCCTGCTGGGGAGAATGTGTAAATACAGCAGCCCACCTTTACAACAGGACAATTTCAAGTGCTATTAACATGACTCCATATGAGAAATGGAATGGCAGGAAGCCTAGTCTGAAACATTTGAAAGCATTTGGATCTCGTGTATTTGCATACATCCCAAGGGAGAAAAGGGGGAAAATGGATCCTACTACAGAACTTGGAATTCTTGTAGGGTACCATCCCTATACAAAAGGATACAGAGTGATGGACCTAAAGACTTATAAAGTACAAGCTTTGAATGCAGTATACATAGACGAAAGAGACATTAATTTGTCTATTATTAATAACAACTTTGATGATCCAGAGGTTTGTGAAGAGGAAACCAGAGAGATTCTATTTACAGCATGGGAATTCAATCCACCTGCTCCTGCGAAATGTCAAGAGACAGCAGAGACAAAAGGGGTTGATCCCGGTGCTGATGGAATAGTCCAACCCTCTCAGACCTTAAGGAGATCTACAAGGACTACAAAAGGAATACCAGCAGAGAAACTGAGTCTCTTCACTGGAATGGATAGCCACGTGGAACCCTCAAGTTGGGACGAACTGCAAAAGTTGCCCGATGGGGAGCGGTCAAGATGGCTGAACGCAATCCAAGAAGAATTAGACTCACTGCAGAAAAATAATACTTGGAAACTAACCAAACTCCCACCTGGTAATAAGGCAGTGGGATGCAAATGGGTCTTCAAGATAAAGAAAAACGCTGATGGAACTGTTGACAAATACAAAGCAAGACTAGTTGCAAAAGGATTTACCCAGAAGTATCAGAAACTTATGCACCTGTGATTGGACACATGGCTATAAGGACTTTGCTGAGTATAGCCGCCTCTAGGAATAAAGCGGTACTGCAACTGGATGTCAAAACAGCTTTCCTAAATGGTGACTTATCAGAGGAAATATACATGGAACTTCCACCAGGATTAAAGGACTGTGATACTAAAAATCAAGTTTGCAAACTTGAAAAGACTTTTTATGGACTTAAGCAATCTGCAAGAGCATGGAACCACAAACTTACCTCATTATTGGAAGCTCAAGGCTTCAAACAAGGAAACATAGAAAAATGTTTATTCAGAAGGAAAGTGGATGATCGATGGGAATACATACTGACCTTTGTGGACGACATTCTTATATGTTGTGATACTGAAACAGCTGTAAAGCAAATTGCAGACAAACTGAATGAATCAGTAGAAGTGAAACTACTTGGACAAGTAAAGAATTATCTTGGAATGGAAATCTATAAGCGGATACTTGTTCTACTTTGGAGAAAACCTGATCTTCTGGACCAGCCAGAAACAGCAAATTGTAGCAACATCTTCAACAGAAGCTGAATGCATAGCAGCCAACAGCGCATGTATAGAACTAGAAGAGATAATTGAACTGCTACGTGACTTTGGAATAGATGGACTAACACCTGCTACAATTTTGAGGACAATCAAGCATGCATAGCACTACTGAGAAGTAACTAAAAAAAATGAAAAAGACTTCTTCGACTCAAGATGGACTCAGTGAAGGACAAAGAGGGCTTGTAAAAGTGAAGTACTGTGGAAGTAAAGAGATGGTGGCTGACATTCTGACGAAGCCACTGCCTAGACAACAGTTTGAATATTTACGTGATGCATTGTGTTTGCATGTCTGAATGTAACAGAACCTCGAAAAGGGGATTGTTGGGGATTAAGTGGCAAACTTTGTTACATGTCAGTCAGTCAAGAGTTAATGTTGAATGTATAGATGCTGACCAGCTCAAGGAAATGATGTAATGTGTTAATTAGCCAAATGGTCAGCAGAGTATCCATTGCAGACGTGTTTGTTTGTCACGTACACAAGAAATCTGTATTTTACTGCTTTCGTATTTTTCCTTTGTGTAGAAGCGAAAGCAGTATCCAGTTTGAGTTTCGATTCCAGCCTGTAAGGATGGAGAGGCAATCTTGTCCTTTAAGAATGCCTACTCTAGAGTAAGCTTAGTACCTGCCAGAAGCATCTGGCAAGGTTAGGAAACTTAGCAATGTAGAAAAGATTATTTGTTTTACCTCCCAGTGAACCCTACCCTTGAGTTTAGCTAGTAAAGATTGTTTTTACTAAGACAAACGACTTTGTTTCTTTTGTGCGTGTGTGTGACTGATCTTACCTTTCAATAAGCCATAACCACGATCCTATCCCTCTGAATGGTAGCAGTATTAATTAATAACCCCAACAAGTGGTAGCCTCAGTTGGTTTGGGTTATTGGCTATTGAAGTAAAGTCACACCGCACACCTTTTGAGTTGGGATTTTTCACTGGAGACGAAAGGATTTTACAAACGCCTAAAGGAATTTTTCCCTGTGTCGGAGTCGCCAGCCTTGTCTGCAACGGACGACAGGAAAACTCAACCCCGCGCTTGTATCCTGAGGAGAGGAGCCCCGCGCTGCAGAAATGAGCACAGACCAGGGAACCGTGAGTTCAAAGGGGACCCAATCCGTAGCAATACCACACATCAGCCAAACTTCCTTTCCGGTATGGAAAAGGACAGTTCAATTTGCTTTAACTGCAATTGGGGTCAGCCACGTTCTTGACAAAGACCCACCCACAAATAAAGATAGTGTGGAATATAAAAACTTTAAGAAAGCTGATGCGCAAGCTATTTGCCTGCTGATTAATGCAATCACCCCAGATTAATCCAACATCACTTTGAATCATAATACGGCAAAAGAAATGATGAATGCGCTGAATGAAAAGCATGGAGTTTTATCTGATAATCAGAAAATGACCCTCAAGGCAAACCTATTCTCAAGTAGAATGCCCGGAAATATTACTCGCCTCCATCACCTTAAGAACATGCAGGATTTAGAATCACAGGTGAAATTTGCAGGAGGGGAAGTGACTGAAACTGACTTTCTTACAATATTTATTGGGAGCTTGCATCCAAGGTTTAACGCGGAAAAGCAGAAACTCTTGGGCAGAGAGAATTTAACTCTTACTAAGCTGATTACTGCTCTTAAGCAATTTGAAACAGACCGGAGCCGAGAAGATGAACTATCTCATGGAATGTCTGTATTGCGTGTAAATGAGAAAAGAGGAGTTAAATGTTTTAACTGTGGCAAACTTGGGCACAAATCTTTTGAATGTAGACAGAGGGATTCAAAAGGCAGAATTCCCCCCCCCCCTCGGCCAAGCCAAGCGGAAAAGCCTGCCAATTCTAGACAAAGGCAGGACAGGCAACAGCGCCAGTCAGCCACAAGAGGGAGCCAAAGCCAAAGCCAAGGCAAAACTAAAAGACCACATCAGCTTACAGCTTTAATGGTGAAAAATGGATCTAGGAATGTTTTATCAGCTAGAAATGATTCAAAGCGTGTACAAAGGTTATTGCTAGACTCGGGAGCGGATTGCCACACATGTGGGATAAAGGAGGCATTTGATTACATGGAAGCATGCAATGAAACGCTCATTATGGCAAATGGTGAAAGATATATGTGTACTCAGAAGGGAGAAGTTTCAGTTTCCATCCAAAGCCTTTGTGGAACTGTTATGGATTTAAGGCTGCAAAATGTGTTTTATATGCCAAACTCTAAGGAATGTTTACTATCTGTTAAAAGGCTAGTCAATGCTAATTTCCAAGTGACAATAAGGAAACCGTTTAATTTTAGTCCTGCCTCTCCAAGCAATGGGACGAGAAACACCCAACACACGTCCTGCCCTCTTCCCCTCATCTCCAGAGCAAAACTGAAATCTTCCTGGTTTGGAAAACCAGGGAAAGAGGGAATAGTGGGGATGGGGGACACACAGGGGGAAATGTGATGCCCCCACAAGTCCTTGCATGTCCCCCACTTGTACTACACATATTCCTTACACATCAATCCATATGTTCCTGATGGGCATGGATGCAAGTTGTTTGCCATGCTCACACACGTCCTGCCCTCTTCCCCTCATCTCCAGAGCAAAACTGAAATCTTCCTGGTTTGGAAAACCAACTGGAGCTCATTTCCTTCCCTCTGAAATCAAGGCTTGTGGCAAGGAAAAGAGCTTCCATTTGCCCCAGCGCCTGAATGTGGACATCACAGCATACTGGTGGTTTATTGAAGGCTTCCCAAACTACTAATTGCACTCTATGTGCAAAGGGGGGAAGGAAGCAGCACAGCAAAAAAAGACATATTGCGGAGGAAATGGAGTTTGGGCATGACATCTGAACAGAGTCTGTAAAGAACACAAGCCTATTGGGAAGACCTCTGTCCTAGCCATGCAGTGCCCAATTTGAATCAGGGTCATGGTGCACAAAGTAGGGTTTCCAACTCTGGGGTGGGAAATTCCTGTAGATTTGGGGCTGGAGCCAGGGAAGAGCAGGGTTTGGGGAGGGGAGGGACTTCAGCAGGGTATAATGCCATAGAGTCTACCCTCCAAAGGAGCCATTTCCCCGCAAGGGAACTGATTTCTGTAGTCTGTAATTCCAAGAAATCTCCAGGCCCCACCTCTTTGCCAATGGCAAGATATTTTTTTTGGGCAGAACCTGAGGAGGCCGGGGTTTGGGGAGGGGAGGGACTTCAATGCCATAGAGTCCAATTGCCAAAGCAGCCATTTTCTCCAGGTGAATTGATCTCTATCGGCTGGAGAAGTACAAGCTTTTGGAAATAACCGAGCAAGCTTGCATAACAGTCCCCCCAATCCCAACACAAACCAAACAATTCCCTTTTCATATATCAGCTTTGCAAATAAGATAGGGTTGCCAACCTCCAGGTAGAGCCTGAAGATCTCCTGGAATGACAGCTACAGAGGTCTGTTCCCCTGGAAAAAATGGCTGCTTTGGAGGGTGGACTCTATGGCATTATACCCCACTGAGATCCCTTCCCTTCCCTCCCCAAACCCCACCCCTACCAAGCTTCTATAGCAAATCTCCAGGAATTTCATAAACCAGAGTTGGCAACCCTAAAATAAGGCATACTTAACCTCAAATTAAGCCCCGCTAACTAAAGTGGGACCTCTGAACATATTAAGTGGCTCTGCATCTGCTAAAACAAGAAGCCTGCAAAAGTGTTTACAAGCTGGCCCTAAACCTAACCCATCCCCTCATTATGTCAGTTTTTGGCCTTAAAGAAACAAAACAACCCCCCTCCCCTCCCCACAAAGCTACTTTTATGAAGTTCACCTGACTGCTCACTCAGAGTTTTCATATTAATTCAGAATATACATTATAACATATTATATCAGCACATTTACAGGGCATGACCTGGCCAAATTTAACTAGTTCTAAGTGGGGTTGCCAACTCCAGGCTGGGAAATTCTCCAGGCTGGGAGATTTGAGGCTGGAGCCTGAGGAGGATGAGGTTTGGCGAGTGTTGGGACCTCAGTGGGTATAATCCCATGGAGTCGATCATCCAAAACAGCCATTTTCTCCAGGGGAATTGATCTCTGCGTTCTCCAAGATCAGTTGGAGTTCAGGAGATCTCCAGGCTCCATGTGGAGTTAGGCAACCCTAGTTCTAAGTCAAGGGGAATGGAAATAGCTGAACATTGGCAGGATCATGCTCAGACGCCGCGCCCTCCTCAGGAAGAGGGACAGCAGGGGAACCAGTCCCTTCCGACTCTTCCTGCGGCATAAGCAGATTCAGCCCAGTGTTTTTTCGACGAGTGTTTGGAAAGGATACAGTGTAGGCCACATACTTCCATCCGTGAGGGAGAAGAGGGATGTAGATGCCAAAGCCGATGATAGCCAGGTAGGCATAAAGCCCCAGGGTGACTACCTGGAAGGAGTGGAGAGGCAACGACCAGCCATTCACTCGGGAGTGCGGCGGGGCCAGGGTGAGGCCGTTGTGTCCGTTCTGCTCCTCAGGTCCCGTCCGCCGCAACTTCTCATCAAAGCAGATCATCTGCAAGACAGAAGCCCAAACCCTTCCTTGAAAAAAAATGGCTTCTACCCTCAACGGACCTATAGAACCTCACCTGTGGAACATGCCAGGGATTGGGAAACCGAGGCGCAGCCCCGCTGCCTCACCCATTATTATTAATAAGTTTATTAATACAGTCGACTGACCAATCTTGTGCCAACACATCAAAATTTCCAGACACAATAGTTTTGCACTGCAGAATCACAGACTGGCCGTACATATAAAGGTATAAGGCCAATAAAAGCAACCTCTGGTTAAAATTATCACATTAAAATTGACAAAAATTGTAAAATCTTGTAACAATCATTCCCTAATAAAGCTCCGCGTATTTTAATAGCAACAGCGCAGAACTTGGCAGTTTGGAGCGTAAGCTGAGGGTCTTCTCTTAATAGGAGCTTCTTTGCCAAAAGCTCAGCTGACTCATCAGGGAATTTACCAAGTGTGTGTGTGGGGGAATGCTGCCCCACCCATCCGCAAAGGCCCTGAGGAGGGTCACTTTGCTGTCCTGTCGGCCCCTGCACAAACGAACCTGACTTTGCTACCTTCCCTGACAAGGAGAAGGCCCTGCATTTATCAAGCCTTCAAGTGTCCAGGGAGCGAAAGCCTTTCAGTCCTTACGGGGAGGAGGAACAGCATACCATACAAGAGACTGACAAGGCCTGCAGAGGCCCAGAGTATTAAAGAGAGTGTGCTGAGGTAAAGAGCGTGCTGAGGTTTGTGGGCTTCCTAGAGGCACCTGGTTGGCCCCTTATGTTCTTATGAGACACAGCTACTTTACATTTATTAACAAAGCTCCTTCGACCCGAGATCGTACAACAGCATTAAAATTAGTTACCCAGTGCTAATAAACCATACTGGGTTTGGTTTATTGCATATGGCCAAAAGCCATTACTGGAGTTATAGAGATCAGTTTACCTGGAGAAAATGGCCGCTTTGGCAATTGAACTCTATGGCATTGAAGTCCCTCCCCTCCCCAAGCCCCGCCCTCCTCAGGCTCCGACCCAAAAATCTCCCGCTGGTGGCGAAGAGGGACCTGGCAACCCTAGGCCTAATGCATGCAAAATAATTGCACATGGTCGATAGCCTCAATCTTACCAGTAGAACAGCTACATAAGCTATCAGAGAATGGAGTTCCCCTATAGCAGTGGTTCCCAACCTTTTTTTTGACCAGGGACCACTAGGACTTTTTTGTTCGGTGCAGGGACCCCAAGGTTCAAAATAAAAATTCAGAGAATTTGAAAATAAACTTTAATCATAACTGTTAGTTAAACTTTAAGCTTAGAATAATATTTGAATATGTATTTTTATAATAGAGAACTTTTAATTGAAAATATTAATTTATTATGGGTTTATAACTTTGTTTCGCAGACCTTAATTTAGTTCTCGCGGACCCCTGGGGGTCCACGGACCCCTGGTTGGGAACCAGTGCCCTATAGCGTCCACCCAGCTCTGCAGTAGGCAGAGCATTCAATCTGCCCGTCATGAATGCATGCCGGCTGCTTGGGACGATAAGGTGTTTTAGATATAGCAGAAGGTGAACAGGAGGGGATATTCCAAGAGCCAGAGAAGAACAAACACGCCGGGCACAAAGTTTGGTACTAATTTTATCAAACTGAAACAGCTCCTAAAAAGGGCCATCGACATTTCCTTCCAAGCTTACTTTGAGCAGTGATTTACTTTATACCAGGGGTCCCCAACCTTTTTTGAGCCTGGGGGCAACTCTGGAATTCTGACACTGTGTGGTGGGCACAGCCACAAAATGGCTGCCACAGGAGTTGGAACCAGCCACAAAATGGCTCCTGTGGCTTACCGTCAGTCACACAGTGAAGATCCTTGTGCTGTGGTAGCAGCTGCTGCCAGACCAGCGCTTTTACAAATCTGCAGAGTCAATCAAATGGCCAATCAGAAGCTTTGCTGGGAAAAAGTCCCACCTGGCTCCAACCACTTTCTCAAAATATTTGGCAGGTGCCAGGGAAAGTATCAGCCGATGGTGTGGCACCCATGGGCACTATGTTGAGGATGACTGCTTTAAGCAGTCTTGGAGAATTCCAGCTTTACTCACAAAAAACAACAGAATGCTGCCTGCAGGAGTGTTAAAAGTGCAAACTGAAATCTGAACGGCAACACATGTCTTGCAGCTAGAGGCACAAGAGTACCACCATCGCTTACACATTACTCAAAAACAGTGCTTGAGGATTCTCAAAGACTTTCACACACGGAGAGCCCTCCTCCCCCATAAATTATGTTATTCCCACAAAATGGGGAACCACAGGAAAATCCCCGGTCTCACAATGTCCCTCTCCAGGATTCCATAGGCTCTCAGGGGTTGCAGAAAGCCAGTTTGCCCAACTCCTGCATTGGATTCGTTTTTAACTGGATCCCAACCGGTGGGATATAGAAAGCAACCAATCAAAATCTGAGCCAAGCTCACCCCGTTGTTAACCTCAGAAGGGTAATTAACTCAGCTGAAATCTTTGGGGTCCAAACTGCCAAGGCTGGGGTAGACAGCCCCCAGCATGCATGCTAAACAATGGCATGATAAATATTTTTCCTTGGCACATAGGTAACACACATTCAGTTGGTCAAATATCATAAAATAAAAAAAACACCAAATGCATTTCGCTTCCGCCTTCCTCACTGATGCAATAAGTATCATCAAGCTACCAGCCTCTGATGAATACAAGAAACAACAGATAATGACTATATACAAATGTATCCACAAATATCAAATATATCAGAAAATGTCCTCATGTTCAATAGGAATTGTAGACTTGTAATTGAGTTGAAAGTATACAGAATTCTAAAAGTCTGCATTTATAACAAGGCTTCTTTGAAGTCCTCCCACTATATATGAGATGGGAGGGACATAACCAGGTCAGAATGGATAGGATAATATTTGTATGGGCATCAAATAATATTCAAGACCAAACAGGTAGGGTTGCCAAGGTCCTAGAGTTGACAAGTTGGAGCGTGTCCAGAGGAGAGCGACCAGAATGGTCAAAGGTCTGGAATCTATGCCCTATAAGGAGAGACTTAAGGAGCTGGGTTTGTTTAGTCTGGAGAAGAGAAGGTTAAGGGGTGACATGATAGCCAATGTTTAAATATTTGAAGGGATGCTATGTTAATGAGGGAACTAGCTTGTTCTCGGTTGCTTCAGAGACTAGGACACAGAGTAATGGATTTAAACTAAGAGAAAAGTGATTCCACCTAAACATTAGGAAGAACTTTCTGACAGTGGGGTGGGGTTCGACGGTGGAATGCGCTGCCTCGGGGGGGGGGGTGGAGTCCCCGTCTTTGGAGGTCTTTAAGCAGAGGTTGGATGGCCATCTGTCAGGAGCGCTTTGATTGTGGGATCCTGCATGGCAGGGGGTTGGACTAAATGGCCCTTGTGGTCTCTTCCAACCTTGTGTGATTTTGTGATTTTTACAGTTCTCCTGGAATTACAACTGACTACAGAGATCAGTTCTCCTGAAAATGGCAGCCCCCTCCAAAGGCACCACCCCCAAATCTCCAGGAATTTTTCAGGCCAGATTCGGCAAACCTAAACATAGGGCCAGATCTCCTTCCAAGCAACTGAAACTGAAATATCCTGAGATGCTGGAAACACTGCTAAGGCCAGCAGCATGGGAGAAGACAACAGGCTTATCCTCACCTCCTGGTCCCACACAGCCGCCAGAAGGGTCAGAGGCAACCCCCCCAAGATGTTAGCGGTCCTGCTGGGCTCCAGCTTGCTTCCAGAGTGTCTGGCCAGGTACAGTCTTCTCCTCTCCCCTTTTGTTTGCCAGCACAACAACAGCTTCACAGGTAGCTACTGCATTCTGAGGGGCACACAGTTCAAAAAGGCTGCCTAACCCCATCTCATGAGATCTCAGAAGCTAAGCAGGGCTGGCCCTGGTTAGTAATTGGATTGGGAGACCACCAAGGAATGCCAGGGTCACCATGAAGAGGCAGGCAATGGCAAACCACCTCTGTGTTCGTCTCTTGCCTTGCCACCTGGTTGGCTACTGTGTGAACAGACTGCTGGACTTGATGGGCCTTGGTCTGATCCAGCAGGGCCTTTCTTATGTTCTTAAACCCTATTACTAATAGGGTCACCATAAGTGGACTGTGACTTTCCACCATCAACCCTGGTCTAGGCCAGTTCTGGCAGCTTTTTGGTGCCAGCACAATTTCCACAGATCCACTCTGCTTTCCATTTCCACATGGCTATGCCGCCTAAGTGCCCATTTCCTGCAGGGTAGCTAAGGGTCAGAAAGGGGAGCCACTGACCAGTGTCAAAAGTCAAGTTGGAAGCATTCATGCCCACATTGCACTGACATTACAGGGATTCACTTCACAGAAAACCTGCACTGGATCATGCTGCATAACAGAAAAATGCACACACACACACAAAAGAGGGGTCACCTGGGGTAGTAAAGGGAAGGTAGGAGAGGATTATGAGAAGACAAAAGTCACTGGAAAAGACAATCATGGTAAGAAAAGTTGAGGGCAGCAGGAAAAGAGGAAGACCCAACAAGAGATAGATTGACTCAATAAAGGAAGCCACAGCCCTCAATTTGCAAGATCTGAGCAAGGCTGTCAAGGATAGGACATTTTGGAGGACATTGATTCATGACTTGAAGGCTGAACACACACAGGAGAGGATTATTCAAATCTTTCAAATTCTTCTTTGGCTTGTCACACAGAAAGCAGGCCAGCTAGAAAGGTATTTCCCAATGCTTATTTATATATTAGCACCAACAGTCCATCCTGACTTGGATGGCCCAGGCCAGCCTGGTTTCATCAGATTTCATATACTGAGCAGGGTCTCGACTCCCCCAGTATCCTGCCAAGGTGGACTGCCCCACAGAGTCACTCTTCTCCCCTGAGCACCGAGGGGTACTCCCTACACTGGCTGTTCAAACCAGATCCCAAACTCAACTCCGTTCCCGTCCTAGACTGACCGACGTGAACACCAGAGGGGGGGAGGCTGCCACCCATAAATCGAACCCGACTCCCTTACCTACTCCGTCCACTCCGCCGGCTCCCGAGAGCCAAAACGAGCCGCTTGTGCAACCCCCCTTCTCACCTCCGGACTCCCCCCCCTACTCAACCAGACCAAGTCCCACCTGCCTCTCAGGGTAAGATGGATCTGCCTATTTCTTTTCTAGACTCTCTCCGTTCCCACTGCCAAGCAGAACTCGCTGCTCATACACTCCCTCCTTCTCTGCTGGAACGAGGAGGTTGTTGGTACAGAGACTCAATACTTTATGTGCCCAAGGGGTTGTGAAGGGAAGTCCTGCAACTAGCTCATGGTGCCAAAACCGCGGGGCACTTTGGGTTTCTGAAAACGCTCCACTTATTACGCAGGCAATTTTGGTGGGCGGGCATACCAATGTGGACTCCTTCATCCGCAGTTGTCCAGTCTGCGCCACTGTCAAATGATCCCAAGGGAAGCCCCCTGGACTATTGCAACCGTTGGAAGTCCCTTCTAGACCCTGGGAAGTAATTGCTATGGATTTTATGACTGATCTCCCCCTCAGTGAGGGAAAAACAGTTTTGTGGGTTATTACCGACTTGTTTTTTAAACAGGTGCATCTCGTCCCGTGTGCTGGTATCCCCTCCGCCCCAAAGTTGGCCCGCCTCTTTGTGTCACATGTCTTCCGACTACATTCGTTTCCACGCAAGATTGTGAGCGACAGTGGAAGTAGTTATGTTGCCAAATTTTGGAAGGCTTTCCTCAAACTGGTTGGGGTCGAACAAGGTCTCTCTAGTGCTTTCCACCCCCAAACTGATGGACAAACTGAACGTGTTAATGCAGTTTTGGAATGTTATCTCCGTTGCTATGTAAACTACCACCAGGATGATTGGGTTGGGTTGTTGCCTTTTGCTGAGTTTGCTTAAACAATGCTGTACACCAATCCACAGATTTCAGCCCATTTCAAACTGTATATGGCCAGGATTTCAGTCCTATTGGCCATATCGATGTTTCGGGGGTGGAGGGTGGTAAAGATGTGGCAGCTTGGGCAGACGCGATTCATACCACCTGGCCCTGGCTAGTGAAAAATCTGGAGCGGGCTAAACGTAAATACAAGGCTCAAGCCGACAAGCACCCGTCTCCTAGTCAGGACTTTAAAGTGGGAGAGTTGGTCTACCTGTCAACCAAAAACCTCCAGTCCACCCGCCCGTATAATAAACTCAGTGCCAAATACGTGGGTCCCTATCCCATTTCTCAGATCATTAACCCAGTAACCGTGGAACTCTCCCTTCCAAAGACTCTGAGGCGCATCCATCCAGTTTTCCATGTAAGCCTCTTAAAACCTCATGTTGCATCCTCGCAATGGCATCCCGAACCACTTCCGGAACAACCAGTGATGGTGGGAGGGGAGGAGCATTTCGAAGTTGCTAAGATCCTGGACTCTCGTATTCGTCACGGCTCTCTCCAGTACCTGGTTCGTTGGAAACACTTCCCCCCTGCCTATGACGAATGGGTTCATTCACGAGATGTTTCCGCCAAGCACCTGGTGCGCGCCTTCCACATTGCCTACCCCCACAAGCAGTCCCCCTTGCAGAACGGGAGGGGGCCCTAAGGGGAGCAGAATGTCAGGCCTGCTCTCTGTGTCTAGAGATAGTTTCATTTTCTCACAGGCTCCCATTCAAGGACTGTTTCCCTAACGATCGCATTCCTTTTCCCTTTGAAGCTAGCGGGTGCCCGTGGGAGCCTGCCCTGTTGGACTGGGGGTTACCATGCCAACCTGTGTTATCGTGATTAGAACTATTCCCCCATATATTCTGTTGTATGTTCCTGTTGCTCCATTCCTACCTTTTTATTTCTGCAAGCTCTGAAGACTTGTTTGTTCTCCATTAAAGTCAACTCTTCTTTGGACTGTTTGTCTGCGAGTATTGCTTGTGTGAGTGCAATAAGAGCAAGTGCTTACATTAGTACTCAGATGGGGAGGAAGCTCAGGGTCGCTACGAAGAGGCAGGCAATGGCAAACTACTTCTGAATGTCTCTTGCAATGAAAACCCTATGGGGTCACCATAAGTAGACTACGACTTGATGGCACTGTTAAGTCCGCGTAGGGAGGACACATGAGGTCGAGACGGAGTTCCAACACAACGCGTTTATTGCAGTTCAGAACAGAACTAGAGAACACAGTAGAAACGGCCCTGCTTATATGCTCCTCTGGACGCCCGCGGCCACTCCCCCCCTGATCCGTGATAGGGGGAAAGAACCCCGGGGTACCAATGGCACGTGCCGGCTTAGGGCCAATGGCACGCGCTGGCTTTGGCCAATCACGTGAGCAGGGCTTTGGAGCCTTCGCCCAAGACTCAAGATCCAACGTTCTCCTGCATATCCCCTAACTATATACATACACAACACCCCTCCCCCCTAAGTCCTGACAACACACGAACAAACATAGTCCTTAAGGTGGCTCGGCTGTGATCTTGTGCGCTGTGAGCGGTGTGGTGCTGGAACGGGGGCTTCCGGTTGCTCGGCAGCTGCGGGCCTATCATGTAGCTCGTTGGCGAGGTCGGCCTCCGCTCCGTCTCTGGGCGATGCGGCCTCATAGGTCGGTAGCGTCCAGTCGGAGGTGGCGGATTCCGTTGCGACAGGCGCGGAGTCTGCGGGGTTGGGGTCCGGCGCCGTTTCTGGAGCAGCGGTGTGGCCAGGCAAGTTGGCTGGGCGGTGGAGCAGCTGCTCAATGTGTTGCAGCAAGACTTGCCCATCCGGATTGGCAACCCGGTGGAGACCGGCAGGGTCTCGATGAGCATCACATTGAATGCCAGGGAAGGGTTGAGGTCAGGGTCGGAGTCCTCCAGTGGCAGGCGGCTGAGGGCATCCGCGTGGCCAATTGACTTCCCGGGACTATGTGTAAGGCGAAAGTCATTTGCATTCAGGAAAATGGACCAGCGGAGCACTCAGGGCGACAGGATCTGAGGCGTCTGTCGGTCCGGGAGGAAGAGGCCCAGGAGCGGCTTGTGATTGGTGACAATCTCGAACAGCCGGCCGTAGACATAGTCATGAAACTTTTTAACGCCGGCTATGACGGCGAGGGCCTCCCGGTCTATCTGGGCATAGTTGCGCTCCGCCGGTGAAAGGGTCTGGGAGTAGAATGCGATCGGTGCCTCCCGCCCATCAGGCATCCGGTGGCTAAGGACCACGCCGATGTTGTAGGGCGAGGCATCACACGTTAGTACCACCGGCAGCCGCTCATCGAAGTGTACGAGCAGGCTGGTTTCAGAAAGGAGGCCCTTGGCGCCCTCGAAGGCCCGTTGGTGGGCTGCGCCCCAAGACCACGGAGTGGCCTTGTCAAGCAAGCGGTGGAGGGGCTCGGCTACCGACGCCTTGTTGGGCAGGAAGGCGTGGTAAAAGTTCAATAGTCCCAAAAACGCCTGGAGCTCCTGCTTGCACTGGGGTGGGGGGGATAGCTGGAAGGTCCGCGGGCCGCGCATGCTGAGGAACAGCAAGAGCTTCTTGCTGCCATCTGTGACATCATTGGCGTCCATGAAGCATGTCACCCGGTCGGTGTAGCTGTCCTACTCGCTTGGGCTGGCAGAGTCGAACGGTTCCAGTGAGCCTCGGGTGGCCATCAAAGCGAGGTGTTGCGTCTCTTGGTGTGTCGTAGGATTTCAGCAAGGCAAACCGGACTGCCTACCGATCACTGTAAGGTCGCGGAAAGCGAGGCGTTTTCAGCGAGAGTGATTTCGGTATCAGAGCTGGGCTGCCTACCAGCCTTCATCGCCACTGTTAAGTCCGCGTGGGGAGGACACACGAGGTCGAGACGGAGTTCCAACACAACGTGTTTATTGCAGTTCAGAACAGAACTAGAGAACACAGTAGAAACGGCCCTGCTTATATGCTCCTCTGGACGCCCGCGGCCACTCCCCCCCTGATCCGTGATAGGGGGAAAGAACCCCGGGATACCAATGGCACGTGCCGGCTTAGGGCCAATGGCACGCGCTGGCTTTGGCCAATCACGTGAGCAGGGCTTTGAAGCCTTCACCCAAGACTCAAGATCCAACGTTCCCTCCCCCCTAAGTCCTGACAACACACGAACAAACATAGTCCTTAAGGTGGCTCGGCTGCGATCTTGTGCGCTGTGAGCGGTGTGGTGCTGGAACGGGGGCTTCCAGTTGCTCGGCAGCTGCGGGCCTATCATGTAGCTCGGTGGCGAGGTCGGCCTCCGCTCCGTCTCCGGGCGATGCGGCCTCATAGGTCGGTAGCGTCCAGTCGGAGGTGGCGGATTAAGTTGCGGCAGGTGCGGAGTCTGCGGGGTTGGGGTCCGGCGCCGTTTCTGGAGCAGCGGTGTGGCCGGGCAAGTTGGCTGGGCGGTGGAGCAGCTGGTCAATGTGTTGCTGCAAGACTTGCCCGTCCGGGGTGGCAACCCGATGGAGACCGGCAGGGTCTCGATGAGCATCACGTTGAACGCCAGGGAAGGGTCGGGGTCAGGGTCAGAGTCCTCCAGTGGCAGGCGGCTGAGGGCATCCGCGTGGCCAATTGACTTTCCGGGACGATGTGTGAGGCGAAAGTCATTTGCATTCAGGAAGATGGACCAGCGGAGCACTCAGGGCGACAGGATCTGAGGCGTCTGTCGGTCCGGGAGGAAGAGGCCCTGGAGTGGCTTGTGATTGGTGACAATCTCGAACAGCCGGCCGTAGACGTACAGTACAGAACAGAACTAGAGAACACAGTAGAAACGGCCCTGCTTATATGCTCCTCTGGCCGCCCGCAGCCACTCCCCCCCAATCCGTGATGGGGGGGAAGAACCCTGGGGAACCAATGGCGCGTGCCAGCTTAGGGCCAATGGCGCGCGCTGGCTTTGGCCAATCGCGTGAGCAGGGCTTTGGAGGCTTCGCCCAAGACTCAAGCTCCAACGTTCTCCTGCATATCCCCTAACTATATACATACACAACAGGCACTATCTACTATCAGCCACAGCCCATGAAAAGAATAATGTTGTTTTCTGTTATAAAAGTTTGTTTGAATAACATGCTCATTTTTAACAGAGATCATGAAACAAGACAAGATGTTTTCCATCCTTTTCATGCAGCTTTTTCATACTTCTTGCCACAAATCTTCCCCTGCCATATTTCAAACATGAAATAAATCCTCATGGAAGATTTATATCATCCTGAAATATCAGCTTTCCTGCTTATAAGTAAATTGCTTATGGTGATGATAAACCTACCACCTTAATCTGGAAACCAGTTATCATGGTTCTAGGGCTAAAGAAGTGGGAATAACAAATTCCTTTTCAGGATCTAACCTAACTTTGTCATTAACATATTCACTTCCTTTCTCCCTTGTCTTTACATTCATCCAATATTCACCAAAGAACTCCAAGGAGATTTTAAAAGTGGCTCTCTCCCCTTTACATAATGACATTAGAGCATTCAGCAAAAGCCCAACCATTTACCCTCAGGGAATGAGGGTTTTTCTTAAGAGAGGGTTTCTTATACAGAATGCTAACAGTGCTTTTAGAACTTACATGTATGTTATTCTCTGGTCAACTGCAGACGAAGTTATGGGCGGCTTCCAATATGCACATGTTATTACACAAGAAAAGAAATATTCCAAATATAATCATGTACCTAACAACAGCTTGCATGCTTTGCAACATCTCCAAAAGAGGATTTCTTGCACAGTTTGGTGGAAATGAACTGGAGGCAACATCAGGGGAAGGCCTTGGCAGCTATGCCCTGTTGTTGGTCCTCCTGAGGAACTGGTTTGCCTCTGTGTGAGGCAGGATAATTGAATAGATGGACCACTGGTCTGATCCAGCAGGACTATTCTTATGTTCTTAACGCACAGTCAAGGCCTAAGAAACATGCTTTCCTGACCAATCTATCTTCTGAGGTTAAGAAGCTCTTCTTGGGTAACCAGCCCCAACCTCCTTCTATTGTTAGCCTGAGGTGTCCCTCTAGCTTGGCTAAGCCTTAGTATCCCAGCATGGGAAAGCAACTAGGCCTTATAGGTAGGTTTGCCAACCACCAGATGAGGCCTGAAGATCTCCCAAAATTACCACCAATCTCCAGAAGATAGAGATCCCCTGCAGAAAATGACTGCTTTGGAGGGTGGATTCTATGGCATTATATGCTGATGAGGTCCCTAACCCCACTCTCCCCAGACTTCACCCTAGTGTTGCCAGGTCTCCCCTGGCCACCAGTGGAGAATGGGAGGGTCTACCCCCCAAATCTCCAGGTATTTCCCAACCCACAGCTGGCAGACTTACGTAGGTGAGGTATGAAAGCAGTAATATCATACCCAGGATCTTTAAAAGAAAATATCTTTCATAACTCAGTTTAAAGATTATGTAAACCAAAACACAGGCTTATGGGAATTAATCAGAATACAACTGAGATGGTGCAGATTACTAGAAGGAAATCCAAAAGGAGAATAACTAGCTAATCCTAAACTGACAGGTATAAGAACATAAGAAAAACCATGCTGTATCAGACCAAGGCCCATCTAGTCCAGCAGTCTGTTCACACAGTGGCCAACCAGGTGCCTCTAGGAAGCCCACAAACAAGATGACTGCAGAGCATTATTCTGCCTGTGTTCCACATTTACGATCCAAACAGGCCCTACTTCCTAAAGTGCACATTTTAGAAGATAACTGGTGGCTGCAAACTGCAAAGAGAAAAAAAAAAGTTCTGAGACTAGTCAACGTTTTTACAGCCTTGTTCCTCTCACTCTTGAAATTTCCCTTGCTTGGACTGTATGTCCCCAAACGCCAAATGGAACACATAAAACTGTCCTAACACTCTTTGGCAAAGCCTTTTGTATTAAAAATTGCATTTTGATACCATTCGTCCTTTAGAACTTGAGAGAGGATGGCTAGCAAATCCCAATAAATAAGATTTAAATCTGTTCAATTTTAAAGTGCAGAATAATGTTCATTTTTATAGAATGCAATATCAGGAATGCAATATTAGACTTCATTCACAAAGGATTTTTATGTATTACCCTAGTCACACATATCTGGAGTCGCACATCTAGAAATATGGTCTTGGAGCAGGGTCCTCCAGGAAGTTCTCCTGAGTCCTGATTTCCCATTATTTAAGTCCATGTATCCACAAGCAGACAACTTTAGGCCAAGAGAGAACAGTCCTAATTAACCAAGAATGGCAATATTGGTGATACAAACACACCGCTAACAGCAAAAGAACTCCTGTATACTCTTTAACGTCACACCGGAGCAACAGATTCCTTAGGTTGGAAACATGCAGCCTGTTTTGAGCCCCCGCAGCCAGAAGGATTCTCACAGACTGGAAGCTGCGTAGGGTTGCCAGCTCTGGGTGAGGAAAAACCTTGAAATTTTGGGGATGAAGCCTAAGGAGGGCAGGATTTGGGGAGGAGAGGGACTTCAACGGGGTACAATGCCATAGAATCCATCTTCCAAAGTGGCAATTTTCTCCATGGGAACTGATCTTTATCGCCTGGAGATCCCAGGAGATCTCCAGCCACCACCTGGAGGTTACCACAAGAAAAGAAGGCTCAGTGCTGTAAGGATAATTGGAGCAACCCAAAACAGCACTATAACACTATAAAGCAAATAAGTGAATTTTATAAAGTGCAAAGTGAATAAATATATACAGCATATACAAAGGGAGTACAAACAGATACAAAATTTACAATAACAATCCAATAAGTATGACTTATCAAGAGGATGCCAAGGATCCTGATTCAACAGGTAAGTTCAAGTAATCAACCAATTAAGGTATCATTTGATATTAGAATTTTTTGAATCATTCAAATTCTTTTTAGGTTGCAGTTATTGGAACAAAGCCACAGGAAAAAGATGTCAGACGTGTTGTCTAGATCGGGACCACGTTTCGCATATAGCTTCTTCGGTGACCTGTATCAATAATAGATATAAATATAAGTGCCTTAGTAGGTGTTGTCTCATAGAGACCGCAAAGATTTGTATCCAGGTCTCCAAAAGGACAGAATAGTCAAGGAAAGATAAGGATATCTTTCCTTGACTATTCTGTCCTTTTGGAGACCTGGATACAAATCTTTGCGGTCCCTATGAGACAACACCTACTAAGGCACTTATATTTATATCTATTATTGATACAGGTCACCGAAGAAGCCATATGCGAAACGTGGTCCCGATCTAGACAACACGTCTGACATCTTTTTCCTGTGGCTTTGTTCCAATAACTGCAACCTAAAAAGAATTTGAATGATTCAAAAAATTCTAATATCAAATGATACCTTAATTGGTTGATTACTTGAACTTACCTGTTGAATCAGGATCCTTGGCATCCTCTTGATAAGTCATACTTATTGGATTGTTATTGTAAATTTTGTATCTGTTTGTACTCCCTTTGTATATGCTGTATATATTTATTCACTTTGCACTTTATAAAATTCACTTATTTGCTTTATAGTGTTATAGTGCTGTTTTGGGTTGCTCCAACCACCTGGAGGTTGGCAACCCCAAAGCCATGAGAGTGAGCTGGCCCTTGCACTAGCAGAAGTTGCAGATGCTCACTGAGGTTAGTTCTGCCAGCCAGAGACCACGCCAGGAAAGATAAATTGCCATGCTTTTGGAAATGCTGGGCAAGGGCCCTTTCTCTTACCCTGAAATAAGCATTCAAATGAGTGACCACCAGGCTATCCCGGAGAGAAGAATGCGCACATCCCTCCTCTTAACACTCTGGCTGCATTTTTGCCATCAAGTCACTGCTGACTTATGGCGACCCCTGTATCGTTTTCAAGGCAAGAGAGGTTCAGAGGTGGTTTGCCCTTGCCTGCCTCCGTGTCACGACCCTGGTATTCCCCGGAGGTCTCCTATCCAAATACTAACCATGGCCAACACTGCTTAGCTTCCAAGATCTGACGAGATCGAACTAGCCTGGGGCTATCCAGGTCAGGGCTCCACAGTGCCTAGTCATGTTTAAATGCCCTTACATGCAGATGGAGTTGTACACACAGCAATGTTGTTAGCACACCAAAGCACACTCACCCAGGCCATTGATTGCTATTTTGCCAGCATTACATACAAATGCGGCAGCAAGTGGTGTAAATTAATTTAACATGATCAGGAGTACATGGAAGGCTTATTGTGGAAAGGGCTAGCCGACAAATCAGGAATTAGTTCTGTTTGAAGTGCTAGTCTTTTCTTTCATTGCCATCTAAAACATGGCACAAGATCAAATGAATTGCTGTTCAGGCATGGAGCATACCCATCAGAGAAACAGATGAACACATGCATAAGTATTTCAACAAGATCTAGGTGGTTTCCACATTGGGACAGGCTTGTGTGGTTTCCCTGTTGCTGCTGTAGCAATGGGGCTTCCATGTCATCACAGTTTCCCTGTCCTGGTCCCTCGGCAATAGCCATCCCCTGCCCTCAGGCCACTGAGACTTTTTTCAGTTTTTAAATGGCAATTGATTATTGCTATATCAATATAACAGTATAACAACGTGCATATCAGGGTCTCTGAATCCCCAATTTTCATTTACAATAGAATAAGTCTTATGCCTTTCCCCTTATATCTGCACAATGAAAGGGATAGAGACTTACTTCTACAAAAAATAAAAATGAAAGCTGGGAATTTAGAGAACCTGATAACAGTATTATAAAAATTGTAAAAATATTCAATTGCCAATTTTAAAAAGTGGGGAAAAACGGGGTCTGTGTGAGTGCGGGGGGGGGGGGAGGAAATTGTAGTAGGAGCCACAGGGACAGCATCAAGGAAATATATCAGAAACATCACCCCTTAACAGCCCAGAATCTCAAAATGATTTCCATGCACACGGATTCACATCTTGCAAAGTGAGTGTGTGCGTGTGATGGAAACAGTGTGGCAACCAGTTTCTGAGAATGTGAGATTTATGAGGAAGGTACACGATGCTACAGTTTCTGCATCTCACCCGAGCTGTAATCAAAGCAGACTGCTGTACTCACCCAATATCCAAATGCACAGCAGCACTGAAAATAACGATAGCAAAATCCCACGGGTTGATCATACGGTAACCATATGCCTTGATAACCTGTCTTGGACTTAGATCTTGGCAAGCAGCAAATGTGGCCATGACAGCGCAGAGGAGAGTCCATCAGATCCAAAAGAAGAACTCCCTCATCAACAGAAAGCCATCCAAGAGATGGAAAAGTGGCAGGATTTTACTGGGGGCTCAATCAGATGATCTTAAGGGGAGGGGAGGTTTCAGTCACCAGTCCTGCCCAGCTGAAGAGCTTTTCCAAATGCAAACGGCGTAGATAAATACGATGACAAGTAACATCTGCCTTACTCAGAGTGTAGAAAGAAGAAAAGGAGGAAACCACAAGGAGGAAGTAACCAGCCCTGGTGACGGTTCAGAAAGCAGAGACGCAAGGGAGCCATGTGGGGAGAGAACACAAAGGGACCCATCTGGAGTGATGGTTTTACACACAAGGCCCTCCCTCTCGGAGGTGTTGATCCTCGTTTCTTAACTACCTGTGGCAAAAAACCACGGAAGCTTGCTGCGTTACCTTGGGCCGGTCACACACTCTCAGCATAACTAGGGTTGCCACGTCCCTCTTCGTCACCCGCAGGAGGTTTTTGGGGTGGAGCCTGAAAAGGGCGAGGTTTGGGGAGGGGAGGGATTTCAATGCCGTAAAGTCCAGTGGCCAAAGCGGCCATTTTCTCCAGGTTATCTGATCTCTGTCGGCTGGAGTTCAGTTGTAACTGCAGGAGATCTCCAGCTATTACCTGGAGGCTGGCAACCCTAAGCATAACTTACCTCACAAGGTTGTGGTGAGGATAAAACGGAGGAGAGAAGACCAATGTAAGCTGCTTTGGGTCCCCACTGGGAGAAAAGGGCAGGATAAAAAAAAAAAAAGACAATAAATAAATAAAAATGGGCCAGCTCTACCATACTCTGCTCCAGCTTTAGGTGGTGGATCCAGGGTTAGTGTTTCACTGCCCTGATCCCCCACCAACCAACACTTCCTGTTCTGAAGTCATCGCTGTTGTACACGTGTTTTTTCCATAGTGGCTCCCACCTTGTGGAATGGCCTGCCCAAGGATATCAGGAAAGAAGAGTTGGTTTTTATATGCCAACTTTCTCTACCTTTTAAGGAGAATCAAACTGGCTTACAAGCTCCTTCCCTTCCTCTTTTCACAAAAGACACTTTATGAAGTGAGTGGGGCTGAGAGAGCTCTGAAGGAACTGTGACTAGCCCAAGGTCACCCAGCAGGCTTCATGTGGAGGAATGGGGAAACCAACCCGGTTCACCAGATTAGAGTCCGCCGCTCATGTGGAGGAGTGGGGAACCAAACCCAGTTCTCTAGATTAGAGTCCTCTGCTCTTAACCACTACACCACGCTGTCTCTCAAATAGGCAGGCAGGAGAAGAGGAGAGGGCGCTACTGCTTCCCCCCAGATCCGAAGAAGAAGAGTTGGTTTAGAGTCCACCACTCTTAACCACGCCTCTTAACCACTACACCACACCGGCTGGACAGGTGACTGAGTGGGGGGAGCCTTCACTGTTGAGGTGGGGAAACCAACCCTGTTCACCAGATTAGCCTCCGCCGCTCATGTGTAGGAGTGGGGGATCAAACCCGGTTCTCCAGATTAGAGTCCTCTGCTCCTAACCACTACTCCACACTGGCTCCCTCTCTCCTGGCCTTCCGCAAACTATGCAGAACTGATCTATTCAAGAGGGCTTTTCTGCACAGGTAATAAGGCTGCCCTGCACAAAAGGGTTCACAAACTTCCTTGGATAAATGGTTGGGACTGTGGTCCATACTGCTGCATATAGCTCATTATAAATAGGATCCTAGTATGTAATCGTTGTACTGCTTGATGTGTCATGCTATGCTCTGCTTCAGTTCTTTCTGGTGGTTCCAGACTACTAAAATCCTAATGTATTGGTTACTGAATGTCCCATTTTGTTGACTGTACCGACTCACTCTGTGTAATCCCCCTTGTGAGAAAGGCAGACTATAAACAATGTAAAAAAATAAAATGAGGAAAGGAATGGGGGCAACATTGCCTCTCCTGCCAGGACCCCATGGGAATAGCAGGCAGGGCACAGGGTGTATTGCTACGCCACAGCCTGCAGAACTCAGAGATCAAAAGACCTGCCCGTCGTGTTTAAGCATCGGAGGCAACTGCATTTGCATGCTGGTCCAGCTGAGAACCCAGCTGCTGTAAACTTGGAATCTATGCAGGATTCACATACATGCAACATGCGAGCCAGTGAATATGGCATTTGAAAAAATCTGGAAGCAACCCCCAATGAGTTTTCACTACTAAGGCAACCATCTTCAGAATTCGTTCCCGTGTTTCCTCAGGGAGAAAAATCCATCATGGCAGACAAACCTCACTGGAAGCCCCTCTTTGCTCTTGATGTCCACCCCCCAAAATCTCATGGGAGCCTTATGGAAGAACAAATCCTGCACCTACTGGGCTATCCAAAACGCTGGCACCAGAGCCACAGAACACTCTGCAATGCGCACAGGCTCTTGGATAGACGCACCAGGACCCACTGACAGTCACCCCGACGTGAAAAAGGGTTTCCTGGCAAGTGCAAACATTGGAAAATCGTAACTTGATCGAGCTTGCAAAACACATCACGCCCAAATGGGTCAAGAGGCTGGATTCCTCCAACCTTTCAGTGCCCTTCAGCACTTGATCAAGAACGCAGGGTATGGAGCTGGCAAAATTCCCCTCACCACTAGGCCAGATGACCAGCTCACCAAGTGGTTACAGGCCAACCTGTATTACCATGGCAACTGTTCCCAGGTGAGGGTGTGTGTGTGTGTTTTTTTTTAGTAAAACCAGCCATTCCCTACCTATGCCTCTAGGTCGCCTGTCCCTTAGTTTGATCTTGCCAACCTCCAGGTGAGGCCTGGAGATCTCCTGGTATTACAACTGATCTCCAGACTACAAAGATTAGTCCCCCTGGAAGAAATGGCTGCTTTGGAGGGTGGAGTCCCCAGACTCCAGTCCCCGGACTGAATCTCAAGGAACTTCCCAACCTGGAGTTGGAAACCCTACATTTGCTCCTAAGACTGAAAAAGCACATTGTGAGAATGTGTACAACTCTCACCTGCTTCATTTTATAATTGCATTGCCTGACCAACCTGGGGAATAGGATTGCCAGCTCCGGGTTGGGAAATACCTGCAGATTTTTGGGGGCGGAGCCTGAGGAGGGCGGGGTTTGGAGAGGGGCGGGACCTCAATGCCATAGAGCCCAATGGCCAAAGTGGCCACTTTCTGCAGATGAACTGATCTCTGTCAGCTGGAGATCAGCTGTAATAGCAGGAGATCTCCAGCTAGTACCTGGAGGATGGCAACCCTACTGGGGGTTAAGGGACTTGAGGCTTCCCTTCTGCCTTTACTCACCTCTGCATGCTGCAGCGGCCCTCCATTCAAAGCTCCCCCTCGCCAGAGAGAGAAAGGGGTAAGGGGAGGGAAGCCAGGGCTTCAAGGACTCCTGCAAGGTCTGTTCCTTCATAGGGAGGGGGGGCAACACCTTCACTCTCCTCTTATGAGGCCTTCCTTTTTGAAACAAAGCTCAGCGTTACCAAAGAGACCCAAAACTATCCCTCTGGTCTCATCCTGTCAACATGGCCTTTCCCAACTTTTGGAAAGTGCTGTTGAATTTCTTTCTGCATTGCCACACTGGGAAGCCATGGAAACAGTTTCCACCCTGCTTCTCTGGAAAGCCAGGGTTTCTCCTGGGTCCTACAGAGGAAGTGGTTCCAGGGCCAGCCTCTTCCACCACCTGCCTGGAAGCACCTTTGGTTTGATATAATCAAGGCCCAAACCAAAAAAGGTCCTCTTAAATTTGCATGCAAATTACAGTTACCGGTATGTCCAACAAAAACTTCCTGGGTAGAGCATTTTGAAGAGGGCGGGGGTTGTCTTTCTTTTGAGTAAATACAGTATTAAAACCATTCGTGGAAGAACAAAACTCCAAGCCACTCAGAGGCAGGTACCAAAACAGGTGAATGGAAGAAAATTCCTACTACTTCGGATCAAGTCCCTAGCAAGCGTATAAGGAGATGGCTTTCAAAACAAGAGGAGCAGTGCGGCCACCAGGACGGAAACAGTATTTTTAACCACCCCTGCGATGTGGTCTGCAGATACTCGCAAGCAATAATGCTTATATCTACTTACTTATCTTACTGTTAGGGTTGCCAGGTCTGGGTTGGGAAATACCTGGAGATTTTGGGGGTGGAGCCTAGGGAGGGCAGGATTTGGGGAGGGTCCTCAGCAGGGATGTGATGCCATAGAGCCCACCCTCCAAAGCAGACATGTTCTCCAGGGGAACTGATCTTCATCGTCTGGAGAGCAATTGCAATAGTAAAAGATCTCCAGGTGCCACCTGGAGGTTGGCAACCCTTCTTATTGTTCCTTTGACTCAAAGGTCTTGAACAGATTGAGATTCAACCCTCTTGCAGGGAAACCACCACTGCTAAATATTTAGTGACTGCTAAGGTAGCTTTCCAAACCTCATCTACGAGGAAACAATTGACTTTTTGGGGGGATGGTAAATTCACATAGTGAAGAGCCCCGTGGTGCAGAGTGGAAAGCTGCAGTACTGCAGTCCAAGCTCTGCTCACAACCTGAGTTTGATCCCGACGGAAGTTGGTTTCAGGTAGCCGGCTCAAGGTTGACTCAGCCTTCCATCCTTCCGAAGTCGGTAAAATGAGTACCCAGCTTGCTGGGGGTAAAGGGAAGACGACTGGGGAAGGCACTGGCAAACCACCCCATAAACAAAGTCTGCCTAGTAAACGTTGGGATATGACATCACCCCATGGGTCAGGAATGACCCGGTGCTTGCACAGGGGACCTTTACCTTTTTAAATTCACATAACCTATTAAGAGGGAGGACAAATGCCTTTCTCTCAAATCAGACCAGATTTCATACTCCACTAAAATAAATAAAATAAAATATGTTCCAATGAATCAAGCTGACCAGATCCACATTTGCAAACCTTCTGATGTGGCTGAGAGCAAAGAATTTAACCAAGTGAGCATAAATGCTCTTTTGTAATGAGATATCCGTTGGTTTTTTAATTAGCTTGGGATGGATGCTTATCTGGATATCATGAAACACTTTGTCTGCCCATTCCTGCATACTATACAGCTTAAGGCACAGGGGCAGGGAAGGCAGGTTTTTTTCTGGTCAGTTGGCAAGCCCGGCTGTTGGACCATTGGATGCTGAAGGCCTCTAATATTTTTATTTCTGGACTTTCAGATTTCCCCTCTAAGGAATAATTGATCCTGTAGCTGGTTTGTTGAAAGCCTTCCTTTTGCACACTGTAGCAGAATTCTACGGCTGATCCGAAGCGTGTTTACTCAGAAGTAGGATAGCCAACTGAGCTGTAGTGGAGAAAAGTGTCCCTTCCCTTTAATAGATACAATTGCTCTCTATGGCATTGAAGTCCCTCCCCTCCCCATACCCTGCCCTCCTCAGGCTCCACCCCAAAAACTCCAGGTGTTTCTCAACCCGGTGCTGGCAACCCTATCCCATCCCCACACATTAAGGCACAGGACACTTTCCCCCAGGCCTAGGGTTGCCAAGTCCAGGTGGAGAAATTTGTGGAGATTTTGGGGCTGGAGCCTGGGGAGGGCACAAGGGTTGCCAGCTCCAGCTTGGAAAATATCTGGAGATTTCACGGGCAGAGCCTGGGGAGGATGGGTTTGGAGAGGGGAGGGACTTCAATGCCATAGAGTCCAATTGCCAATGCGGCCATTTTGTCCAGGTGAATTGGCCTCTATCGGCTGGAGATCAATTGTAATCCCAGGAGATCTCCAGCTACCACCTGGAGGTTGGCAGGCACACATTCTCACCTGGAGCTTGGGCCAGGCACACACTCTCAGCCTAACCTACCTCACGGGTAGGGTTGCCAACCTCCAGGTACTAGCCAAAGATCTCCTACTATCACAACTGATCTCCAGCCGATAGAGATCAGTTCCCCTGGAGAAAATGGCTGCTCTGGCATTTGGGCTCTATGGCATTGAAGTCTCTCCCCTCCCCAAATCCCGCCCTCCTCAGGCTCTGCCCCAAAAACCTCCCTCCAGTGGCACACTGAGCCCTAGCTTGTCAGAGTTTGGAAGCTAAGCAGGGTTGGCCGTGGTCAGTGTTTAGTTGGGAGCCCACCGTGGAAGACCGAGGGTACTATGCAGAGGAAGGCAATGGCAAACCACCTCTGCTTACCTCTTCCCTTGATAACCCCATGAGGAGGGTCACCATCAATCGGTTGTGACTTAGAGTTGTCAACCTCCAGATAGTAGCTGGAGATCTCCTGCTATTACAACTGATCTCCAGCCAATAGAGATCAGTTCACCTGGAGAAAATGGCCACTTTGGCAATTGGACTCTATGGTATTGAAGTCCCTCCCCTCCCCAAACCCTGCCCTCCGCAGGCTTTGCCCCAAAAATCTCCAGGTATTTCCCAACCCAGAGTTGGCAACCCTATCAATGTGACTTGAGGGCACTTAACTATTATTATATTAAATGTGGATGCAGAGAGGGGATCTGAGTTAAAAAGGTTATTGGTTACTGCAATTAACTGGGGTGGGGATGGAGCTGTAGGCAGGTGAAGTTTGGAAAGGAGGGTTGCCTTGGCCAATAATGTAAATAATTTAAATTATCTTTTCTCTCTCTAATCTGGTCTTCTGTACTACTCTAGAGAGACGTGGAGGAAGAAATGCACGAAGGCGGCCTTGGAGGACAGGTTGCAGTGTGTGATCCTTCTGTTTCCTCTGTAGAGAATCTGGATAGGAACTTCGCTGTCTTGTGACTGGCCAGAGATGTCAGTAAGTCTGTGACGGGGCCGGGGAGAGCTGAAACTCTTCATTAGGAATGTAAAGTCTGTGGACAGAGATTCCACTTGCCTAAACAAAATCACAGCATCTGGGCTAGACTCTTCTTGCATTGAACCGCCCTTGGAGATTTTCAGCTGGGCTTGAGAGGTGGTGTGTTTCTACCCAACTCAGGTCTCCTGAAACAGGGACTTAAACTGTGAAAGACCACAATTTAAAATCTCCAATTGTGACTGCCAATAAATAAAAACTAAATCAGTGAAATGTAGTCCTAAATAAAACTGTCTTCAGTTGCCTCCTGAGCGTCCAAAGTGAAGGGGCTAGGGGCACCTCCCTGGGGCAGTTGTTCCATAGTTGTGGGGCTGCCACCAAAAAGGCCCTCTGTCATGTGCCCACCGGGCAAGCTTCTATCTACTTGGTAACCCTGTGTACGCAGTTCTGCTACCTAGGAGGAAATGCAGACTACAACTGTGATGAATAAAATGTACCATATTTTGGCTAGGAGATGAACCCTCAACAACATCAGAAGTTGATCCTTAGAGGTCCCTCAAGAAAGCACACTTACTGAATTGCGCTTATCTCCTATCCAGTCAGTCTTCATTCCCTGCCAAAGACCTTCAAATTTGACAACCTGGAGGCAGGGTGACCTGCGATTTCTAGGTATCCATCTCACCTGGAGCAGCTGCCTCTTTTGGAATGCAGGTACTAGAAACAGCTAGAGGAGTTGCCATGGTAACCAACGGACCGCGTCTTATATTCTGAACCGGAGTTGCTGCTGTCATCGTTGCCTTCAAAGAAGACCAAAAGAGCAACCAAATACCATGTTATCTTTTTAAGCCTTGGCTGCCATTTGACCCAGGATACACACAAGAAACCTCAAATAACTTTAATATCCAGTCTGATGAACCTTTCCTCAGAAACGAAAAGCCTGCACAACGGTTTTGTGTTGCTATGGTTGGACTCGAAAGGTATTCCGTGGCTTTTGTCTCTGAAGAACTTAGCCTTATGGTGTGGTCAGTACCTACTGTGATCTCTAACAATAGCTTGTTTCCCTCTTAAAGGTAAAGGTCCCCTGTTGCAAGCACCGGGTCATTCCTGACCCATGGGGTGACGTCACATCCCGACATTTACTAGGCAGACTTTGTTTATGGGGTGGTTTGCCAGTGCCTTCCCCAGTCGTCTTCCCTTTACCCCCAGCAAGCTGGGTACTCATTTCACCGACCTCGGAAGGATGGAAGGCTGAGTCGACCTTGAGCCGGCTACCTGAAACCGACTTCCGTCGGGATCGAACTCAGGTTGTGAGCAGAGCTTGGACTGCAGTACTGCAGCTTAACACTCTGCACCACGGGGCTCAGTTTCCCTCTTAACTGTGGGAAAATGCCAGTGGGTGCCTTCTACTTTTTCTTACTTGCTATGTTTTGAGTCTTCAGGCAGGGCTTTGAAATGTGGTCCCTAAGATATCAACTGAATCAATTAGCTTTACAAACTAAGCTCTTTAGGGTTGCCAGGTCCACCCAGCCACCAGCAAGGGGGTAGGGGTTCCAGCTCCAGGTTGGAAACTCGTGGAGATTTGGGAGTGGAGCCCAGGGAGAACAGGGGCCTCAGTGGGGTACCATGCAATAGAGTTCATCCTCCAAAGCATCCATTTTCTTCAGAAGAACTGATCTCTCTAGTCTGGAGATGAGCTGTAATTCTGGGGATCTCCAGGTCCCATCTGTAGGCTGACATCCATAAGGCTATGAGAAGAATTACTCTGTTGATAAATAAGTTATAGTGTGGTCAGAGAGTTTCCTTGCCAAATTATGGAATTTTCGGTGCCAAAGATTCCAAGCTATAATGTGCCTGAAATCTTCACATGGAAACCACACATTTCTCAACTATGCACAGGCAGATACTTCATTTAATATGTTTATATGAAGAGACTTCTGTCTCAACACATAGCGACAGGTGTTATTTTTCCCATCAAACTTCTCAGGTTTGTTGTCTATATCCTTTCCTTTGGATGTGGTCTCTTCTCTCTTTTTTTCTGATGTGCCTTTGACTTCTACTTTTGTGATCCCATGCTAGGAAACAGGAAGTCAAGACCACAGCTCAGTTGAGAGAATGTGCTGATCTCATTGCTGACTTCATAATTGTTTTGACTTCAAACTAGAGATTGCATCACATTACTGTGTTTAGGCATAAAAAACCAATCTGGTCTCAGCAGCACCATACCTGTTTCTGTGACCCGGTAATTTTCTAAGAATGCAAGCAAGGTAAGCTTATTCCCTAAATTAACACTGAAGTGTTGAGGCATTGTGTGTATACTGTCATAATCCATACCTGTGACAGGATGATGTGGTTTATAACCGTCCACCTAGAACATCAGGAACTGCAGGTCTCTGGGCTTGTTTCTGCATTTCTTTGTGCAATTATGTTGGAGGATTCACTGCCAGATTAAGGAAACTGAGCAGGAACCAGGCTATAGAGACAACGCACCACCAGTCATCTCTTGCCCTGTTTTTGACACAGATTATGAAACAGCTGCCAGACCACTATACACACAACCTGGTTCACATGGAAGAATTCACCAGCATCAGCAAGTCTCCTGCTCTCAATGTGGCTTCTAAACACATAAGGATAATTGAAATGGTCTTTTAGAGAATTGAATGACTGGTCAACCTAGCTGTAATTCTTGGGTCTTGGCAGATGAAATTGGTGCTTTGCCACATAGTTTTGAGCCCTGCAAATTCTCTGAAATCACCCACAGCTTTATTTTAAAAGTTCATTCATTCAGCCTAAACAGTCTCGAGGAGCTTCAACCATATGCTTTTGGCTCACGGACAGAGTATAGTTTTGAGTTCCAATCTTGCCCCCCCCCCCATTACAAGGATAATGCTACTTGCATTGTCAAAAGAAAAGATGACCAAAAAGCCTTTATTAGTTATTTCTAACCCTTGTATTCTGGCCTTTCTCGAAGATGCTCAAGATGGCTCGTGGGGTTTTCCTTTCTGCTTCTTGATAGTGTATTAAAAGTGTGTGCAGCTAACAAGTACATCAAATATCTCAGTCCCTGAAATTAAACATTTAAGACTAGCTTGACATTTTAATCATGATTTTGGGGAAGGGCACCTATTTGTACAACTAAGATACTTTCTCCAGGAACCTTAAAATACACTGTATCTCAGTTGGCCCTATTCCCTGACCTCTTTCAAACGATAAGTAAACAATTTAATTCAGAAGTCCCCTCAAACTAAATAGGCCTTTCCTCCTTTTTCAGTCATTTTATAACACTCATTTGGGTTCTCAGGCACCTTAAAATGTTACCAGAGGCCTGCAGTCAAGGAAAATAGTTCAAATCAACATGATATACTCAGTTCCTATTCTCCCTCTCTCCATCCCTCCAGAGTGCCCTAAATCATCCTTCCTTTCCTCATGTTTCTCTTGCTGTCTGCTTTTTCTTAGGTGTCAGTCTCTCCAGTATCTGCCCCTTCTTTTAGCCAGCCACCACGCCCCCATGCTTCCTTTTCTCAGTTTTCCAGTTCTTAGCTTGCCTTTGTTACAAAAACGTCATGTCTGTGTGAGCTATTACAATCCCATCTAAACACACAACAGTCCCTTCCTTCATGGAATCTGAACTGCAAATATTCTGTTGCTGCTTATTTCCTGAACACCTGGAATATTTTGTGACATCACAACAGCCTAGCCATTGTAAGCATGTTGCAATAGGCCGGATTTGCTAAATTAATTAGAATTTCATGGTTAACTTTCTAACTTACTATTTTAACAATAAGCTTTAGCGGATCTATTTAGATCACGAATTTCTAAGTGCATCAAGAACTAGCAAACAAATTCTGTACTGGAAACAACGTAACAAGTACAATTTGAGTTTTATTAATATTTACAATACTGTTCATGTTCATGAGCAACTAATTCTAGTTTACACATAATATCAATGGTAAAAAAAGGTCATTCAGTATCAAATTTCAAATACTTCATTTAAAAAGTACACAAACGTTTGCCCCTTTATTCAGGTACAACTTTACTCATATATACATCACTTAAAATATGGATAATTTGGCAGAGACTGAAGTTCTGGGAGTGAAGAAGTTCTTGATTTTACCACGCATCTTTTTTTCTTTTCTTTTTTGCAAGCAAAGTTAAGAGGTTCTGAAGTGTTAATGTCTTAATCTGGACTATCTCTGAAGAAAAGGAAGACAGCTATCATTCTGGAACTTAACACTGCCCCTGAAAATATTCCCTCAGAGGAGCTTCTATATGGCCCAAGTTGTACACAAGTATAAAACTTTTAATGGCTAACAGCATGATAGACAGCTGGTTAGCATTTCTGATAAGGTTTCCTTAAATACGTAATTTACATCTGTGCCTTCAGAGCTATCATACACAACCGTAACCCTAACATGTTGCATGAGGTATGGCGCAAATACCATGATACTACTTGCTACCAGAGTACAATTTACAAATGTACACGCACATTATTACATAGCGATCCTCACACAAAAAGAGGACACACTGAAATGCACACTACTGGATGGAACACTATAAAATGTTAGTTTAAAGACATAAATAGCACATATGGGACATTAGTTGTTATTGGCATTTGCAGGTTCTGGAGATTGAAGAAATTCATAGGGGTCATGGACCATGTCTTGTTGTTCTCCGACACTCAGGTGAGAAGGGCTCCCTGTAGAAAAAAAAAGATCATTTAACAGGATAACTTACTTTAGAAATGCCAATTAAAAAAATTTACAGCAACGAATTCACCAAACCCAACGAACCACAGGTTGACAGGCCCTGCCCCATGCTGATACTCTTCTATTAAGAGGTGCAAGACTGAAGGTGAGTAGGAGCAGCCCCTTCTCTGTGGTGGCCCCAAGGCCCTGGAAGAAATTCCTTGAGGGCAATGCATCTGAGACCCTCTTTTTGAAATTCTGAAGCACCAAAGTAAAGCACATCTATGTGAATTAGTGTTTGGATTGTTTTGTGCCTGTGACTAGAATCATTTGTGGTTTTGTCTGTTAATTTTGTTTCATGGTTTTTGTTAATAACTGAATTGTTAGCTGTGTTGAGTATAGAATAATGCGGGCTGTGCATTTTAACGAAAAATAAATCAATACCAAAGGGAACTTGGTCATCTGCATTTTATTTATACAGGCTGAGTATCCCTTATCCAGAATTCTTTGGACCAGAAGTGATCCGTATCTTGGATCTTTCTGTATTTTCAAATGTTTTGGAATTTTTGCATTACACAGTGAGATAACTTGAGGATGGAACCCCAATTCATTTATGTTTTATATATGTTTAAACATACACATAGCCTGAATGTAATTTTAAACAAGATTTTAAATAATTTTGTGTACACTGAACCATCAGAAAGCAAAGGTATAACTATCTCACCAGACTTTGGAGAGTCTGGGTGGTGGGGATGAGTCAGGTGCGCGTTGCCCGGCCTCTCCGAAGTCAGGAGAGGCTGGGTAGGGCAGATCTTCCTGCATGCCGGCTCGAAAGGTCCGGTTTTCAGATCAGTCTGAATATCGGATGTCCAGATAAAGGATACTAAACCTGTATTTGTGTCTGACCCTTCCCTTGAAGGACTTCAGGACTGTTTTATTTTGCTTTTGCAACAATCCTGCGAGGCAGGTATGTAAACCACGTCTGTTGGTGATTATTTTGCTAGTGATGTTAATGCAGTCAACAACCTGCAATCTCACAGATGGATGAGTTTCAAATGGAACTAAGGAAGTTCAGGTGGTCACATATGGACCTGTGCAATGTGTAACTTTTAAATTTTACTAAAGTTTTTAACAGAGTCTGTTATGTATTATTGTGCTATTGTTTTACATGGACTGAATGTGAACTATTATTGTTGTTATGCAGGATGTGAGCCACCATGAGCCTGACCTCAGTCGGGGAGGGGTGGGATTCAAATCTAATTAATAACAACAACAATAATAGTAATAATAAAGCTCTACCTAGATGATGCTGATCTCGTTCAGAAGCGTTAGAGAGGGAACTGAGGTTGGAGGAAGGCCTGGATCCTACTCTGTCGGTCTGAGCCTCATGAAGATCCTGCAGCAGTTTAGTTGTTTCGTCGAAATGCAAATGATTATCATCATGATCGAGTTCCTTCTTTACTTTACCTGTGCGACAACAGACAATTGATTGTGAACTAGGATTTTTGGATGAATGATCAGAAAAGTTAACATTAAAGGAATTTGCTATTTTCCCCTTCTCAATCAACCTTCTTTTACATTAAAGCCCAATAATATACTACACTTGATCTTAGCCAAAAGGCCGAGAAGTGCTCCGATTTTTATATATATATAAAACGTTTTCAAACAGCTGCTGTTGTCTGATGATCTGAAAGATAAACATATTTGTGTTCCAGCAAGTCAGCAGCGGCAAACATTTCTTACAAATGAGGATCCAACACCCTCTAAAATATGTCTGAGGTATAATTTTTCTCCCAAAACATAGAAGCTATCTTGAAAGGAGGAAGAGATGGAGACCCATATATGCCCGTGAGACTCACCAGATTACAGTCTGTCGCTCATGTGGAGGAGCAGGGAATCAAACCCGGTTCTTCAGATTCGAGTCCGCTGCTCTTAACCACTATATCACGCTGCCACAGCCTACCTGGAAATAAGCATCTGACGTGGAAACCTGAAGGCTATGATTAAATACCAAGGAAGTAAACGGAGTGGGTGGCCGGCTTCTACTGGAGAAGAAGCCAGTTTCTTTCCCTCTCCATCTACTTATGCGGCAGTTGCCACAGCCAATTATTTAGATGCAATTGGAGTCATCCTAAATAGAGTCACATTTTTCTAAGCCCACCGCCTTCAATGGACATAGAAGTGTGTAACTCAGTTTAGGATTGCACCGTAGGGCAGGGTGGGATGAGTCAGTGCTTGGCTGTCATGGCCCTTTCTTACATACCCACGGTAATGGGGTTAGGAAGCAATTTTCCTCCTGGCCAGATCGGCAGGGGTCACTGGGGGAGTGAGGGGGGGGAGGTAGTTGTGAATTTCCTGTGTTGTGCAGAGGGTTGGGCTACATGACCCTTGAGGTCACTTCCAGCTCTATGTTTCATTGTTTCAGTCTGGACATTTGCTCTCCTGGTCTGCACTATCTGCAGTTCCATTGTGAAGCCAGTGGCTACCAAATGCACAAACTCTCTTAAAGAAATAAGACATTCCCTTTAATCTGTCACTGATGTGTAAAAGACTGCCACCTGGCTCTTAATGAGATGTACTGTGAAGTACGTAAATTTAATGGAACACTTTCCAAGTCAGTATGCCAAAGTGTTTCACTGTAAATTAGGTCAGATCCCAGTATCTGGGGTTCATATTCCAAATCTGTTTCAAAAAATGCCATCCAAAATCAAAACAACAACCAAACACACAAATTCATTACTATATTAACCTTCACGTATGTTGTGAATCTAAGCATCACCATTTTCATTGCATATTTTAATTATTGCTTCTTGCATTAATCAACAAAGACAGGTTATGCAAAAAGCATAACACTGGAAGGAGGCAGGCAGCCTCAGTGCATCACTTTCAAAAAGAACACAAACCCCATTTCAAAATATTTCACTTGTGTAACACAGCAGAAATAAGGACAGATGGAAAATGCATGTTAGCATTTAACAAGTACTCTAGATGAGAGTCATTATTCTGTACTTTCTAGCAATTATTAGATTCTGTTCAGTTAAAATAAACCAACACAAATTCAGTCTCATAAAAGTCTAAAAATAAAAAAAATTGAGAGGCGAAAGGTATCTCAGTGTCTCTTAGGCTGACAGCTGCATTAATCTGTTAGTCCACACCAGTTCTGTAATTTCTCTTAACTAGTACCAGAAGAATGTTGTATTATCAGGCTTGCAGCTGTACCAGGTTTAGCTGGGCCTATAAGAAACCAAGTCCTGCAACAGGCTATATACACACTACTGAAGAGTACCTTCCCAACTCAACCACTCCATGACAACAACCTACCCAGTGAGCTTAACATGGATATATCAAGTGATACATCGTATGGCTTCATAGACAGAAAATCCAAAACGGAACTAGTACTGTCTCCAATGGATTCTCCAATCTGAGGAAAAAAAGAAAGGATTTGAGTTATCAAAATAACAGCTACGAAACCTTTGTAATGGTGGAATTGTTGCTGTATGGCTGCTGTTTCAGAATGACCCTTTGTCCTAAAAGTATGATCTCAAGCAAGGCAATCTGCAAACCACATGGCTTTGGCAGCCAAATAACACGTATTTATTAGGAGGGCCAATCCAGAAGGGCCTCCCGGTGTTAACACAACGCTGTGTTCTCTATTTGAATGCATCCTCAGTTGTTAAGGGGAAATGTTTCAAGTGGTACACATCCAGTTGTGCCTTCACACATATCCTGGAAACATACCGAAAAGAACTGGGTGCCGTCCCACTCACGCTTAACAGATTTCTTTACTGAATGTTAATGGATTTCTTTTCTCTGCTCTTTCTCTAGGTGCTCATGCCAGTTTTCACTAAGGTATCACTAAATCTGATCCTGGTGGTCTATGATTCTATCACACTTTAGTATCAAGGCCACCCTAAGAAATAGGCCAGGCTTCGAGATGGTGATTGTCCAAGGACACTAAGAATGCTCCAGGGACAGAAAGATTCGAATCTGGACTAGTCTGTTGCCAAGGTGCCGATCTAATCCCCATCATCACAGCAGCTTTCTCGCTGATGAGAGATTTTCCCAGATGCCAATCAAAAGGCCATGGCAGAAAAGGAAGCTCCTGAGTTCTGTTTCTAACAGCATTTGTTGCTCAGCTACATCCTCTTCAAGCAAAGGAGAAGTCTTACCGCACTTTGCTTGGGTGTATCTGGGCAAGTATTACGCAATTTGTGTTCTTCCTTTATGAACACCGGCGGAATCTAAAACACCAAAATATATTCAGGTCATTAGACATTCACAATCAGTTTTTCTTCATTCCTGAAGACTCTTTGTGGTTCAAAGTCACAAAAATGTACAATTCTACTGGTGAAGGCCATTTTTAATGTTATTTATAGCCCACCTTTCTCACTTGGACTCAAGATGGACTCACACAGAGCGAGTCAACACAATCAATAGGATGGGATATTCAGTAAACAATGAAATAAGATTTGGGTTGCAGAACCAACTAGAAGTCTAAAAACAGAACTGATGCAAAGCATAGGTATTATCATAACACATTAAATGATACAAAATTACATAATAGGATCCAGCTTACAGCAAACAGTACACAGCAGAACAGACCACAGCCCCAATAATTTATCCAAGTAAGTTTATGAGCCATTTTGTACAGTGCTACTCTACTGCCTGCGTAGAAAACCCCTCTTGAATAATTCAGTTTTGCATAGTTTGCGGAAAGCCAGGAGAGCGGGAGCCTTCCTGACCTCCTGGGGCAGGCCGTTCCATAAGGCTGGGGGCACAACAGAGAAGGCATGCATATGGGCAGTTGTTGATTTTGCCCCTTTACTGGTTGGCACCTGCAGAAGGCCCCCGCTCAGATGAGCGAACCTCTCGTGCCGGAGCATGTGAGATCTTTCGCCATTGATGATAATTTTCCTCCATATGTTTAGAAAAGAAAGACCACAGAAATTATAAAAACAAAACACTTCCCCCTCAAAATAACCCCAAAACAAATCAACAGACACAAATCCAATCCTTATTTGATGTATAAGTCCAAGAATGGGTATGAGTCGGTGTTTGTGTTTTACAACTTACTTTGACTTCATCTGGTGGCTTCACTGGAATATTTCTCCTCTGAAAAATTAAATTAAAAACAATTCAGCTAAAGAACAAACTTTTTGCCATTTTCCTTCTTTTTGCCATTTTCCTTCGACAAAAATTTTCATTCAACTAGAGGCTTATTTTATGCACACACAGTATTTCTACTGAACTATTTTAAACAACTATTTTTAAAAATCTGTTAAAAAAACCTATAGAAACTTGGGACAGAAAAAGGAACAAAACTATTTTTGAATTTGAATTAATATAGACAATTTTTTTTAAAAAGTGAAGTGATGGTTTTTGAAAGGAAGCACAGGGTGACCTTATATAAAATGCTGGATCCAGGACTCCTTTCCTGCTCGCAGAAGGTAGAAAAGCAGTTTTTAGCAATTTCACCCTGCTGCTGAACCCCATTCAGGGGTCGACTGAGAAGCAAAAACAGTCCAGGAAAGGCCCTGCCCCTCAGCCCTCACCACAAATGGAGGAGGACAGCCTCAACGAGCCGGCTGCCCCAGCCACATGCAGCTGGCTTACTCACGGCAGCGGTAACTCAACCCGCCCCACACACAGACGGGACAGCCAGCTCATTACAGACTAGGATGGCACAGGCAGACAGAGGCCACTGGCCCACTGAGATTTTCCCTGGTGGCCTTAATGGCCCAGCTGCCCCTGCCCCCGTGTTGTCCCTCACATGTCCCCTGGAGGGGGGACTGATCCCCTGGGGACACTATTTCAGGGGGCACTGCAGGCTGCAGCCGGTAGGGAAAGGTAAGAGAGAAGCCCTTCACCTGCTGCAGCTGTCCTCATGCTACGGAGGATCTGCGCTGTTGAACACAGAGAAGCAGCTATTAACACTGAGATACCAAACACTGAGATTCTCAGCCCTTTGAAGTCAGTGGGCTTAGAAAGGAATAACTTACTTTAGGACTGTGCTGTAAATTCCCTGAATAAAATAAAACACTCTCCCCAACCGCCCCACATATATTTACATATACAAGTTTTAACCTGACATGGTAGGACAGTACAGGTTGAGTATCCCCCATCCAGACAGCCTGGGACCAGAAGTGGCCCGTATTTTGGATCTGTCTGGATTTTGGATCTGAAGTTCCACAGAAGCGGGGAGAGAAGCTAAACTGAAGTCTGGGCATGCTGCAAGCAAGCCTAGACTTCAGTTCCGCATCCCCGCCACACCCAGAATTTGACCGCAGCAGGGAGACAAGCTACACTGAAGTTTAGGCACACTTGCAGCAGGGAGTTCGACTGCAGCATGGAAGCTGAAGTGAGATCCTCGCCACCCAGCTTCTACGGACTATGGAGAGGCCCGGCGGTGGGGATCTGCCCACATGTCGGCTCCAAAGTCGACTGACTTTGGGTCAGTCTGGATTTTGGACAGCTGGATAGAGGATACTCAACCTGTATTATTATCCCACGCTTGGCTATGCAGGGATAAGGCTGAGAAAGTAGTTTGCCGGGGTCACCCAGTGAGTCAGACTATTTGAAGCTAAGACTCCCATCTCCTAACTCATCATCTTTGAATACAGCCTTTGGCTGGGGAGGGAGGGGTAGAAGTGTAATTAATAAGCAAACAAATAAATACTGTGCTAGGTACCATAAATACTATGCTAGGTGTTTGCAGAACTAAAGCATGCATTGACCCAGGCGGCCACCAAGTCCTCAGGGAGAAAGGTAGGCTCAAAGCCAAAAAGGAAGAAGAGTTGGTTTTTATACCCCAATTTTCTCTACCTTTAAGGAGTCTTAAACCGGCTTACAACCTCCTTCCCTTCCTCACCCCACAGCAGATACGTTTGTGAGGCAGGTGAGGCTGAGAGAGTTCAGATAGAACTGTGACTAGCACAAGGTCACCCAGCAGGCTTCATGTGGAAGAGAGGGGAATCGAACCTGGTTCTCCAGATTAGAGTCCACTGATCTTAACCACTACTCCACACTGGAAGAGAGGAACTGGAATGGGTGCATCAGACCAGAGCTCTCAGCAGGGAGGATGGAAGCTGCCTGGTGAGGGTAAAGAACTCATTGGCTGATGTGGTTTTGTTTACTTACCATTAGAGCAGTGAGACTCGGTGGCTGAGGAGCCACTTGTGGCTCATCTAAGCTCTGTTCCCCAGTGTGCCCTCTTTAATGACTTTGCCTGTGCTAGGACTGAGCTTCGACACTAACTACAGGTTTTAGGGCTAACCCAAAAGCAGAAGCGACCTCTGTTAACTGGTTTTATCTCTTAACGTTCCAGTGCAGAGATGGATGTAACGCCAACTGACATATTAACATAGCTAAGTGGAACCAAGAGGTGACATTCTGCATGGAAAACCACAGATAGCTACAGATGCAAAGTTTCATCCACCTATGACCTTATACTCCATTTTCTGAAAAAGTGGCCTTAACTTGTGAGCTGCCATTTTAGAAGCAGCATTTTCTTCTCTCTCTCCTTCTCTGCTGGTGACCACAGGGAGAAGAGGGCAGACACAGGGATGGGAGGCCCTATTGCTGTCCTTGCATCCCTTGGGAGAAAAAGTCAGCTCATTTAGAAAAAAGAGGCCTGGCCTGCCTTACTTCCACCGCAAGGCATCGCATTAGGGTTGCCCGTGGGTCTGGAGAAAAATACTGGCTTAATGGGATGTTATTTACCAGGTGATGCTATTTACCTATGCCATGAAAAGCTTCAGCTGCCCACATTAAAGCGACAGGATGCTTTCCTCCAGGTCTGTTAGCAACCCTACACCACAGTGGCTCATTACAGACAGGCCAGAAGGATGCAATTCAACGGATTTTCCTTAGGAGTAAATCCCAATGAAATCACGCTCCATGTGAATAGCCTGATCCTGAAAGCACATTATTTTTCTTCATGTGTAGATTTAGGCAAATATTATCAACGAAAACTCATGAAACCAATTAACTAACATTTCTTTAATGGGATGTAAACCATAGTAAAGAAGGGATATCAACAGGAGCGTCTTTTCTTGGCCTTGCGCTACAAATTGTACAAAGCTCCTTTCTTTGGTTCCCATGCACAGTTTTTTTTGTCCATTTGCCTTTATTGATTATTGGTAATTTTAGTCTGTATTGTCGGTTGCTTTTATTGATAGATATTTTGGACTAGCAGTTTTGAGCAAAGGTGGCAAAGTCGGATAAAAATAATGTTAATAAATAAAAAATCCGGGGCCGCTGTCCTCCCACAGCCTCAGACCACCCTAGATCTGATAAAGCTCATTTGTTAAAGCACAAATGTATGAAAGAGTTCAAATATGCAAACTTCACCGTCTCAAAAAACCCTTTGAAGTTCCCATGGTAGTCTCCAACCAGTTCTATTGTCCACTACTCAATGAGCTGGATAAAAAGCTGTTTTTACAAATAATAACTTGAGGGGACCAACTCCAAGGGCATATGCTTGCGCCTTTGCATTATTATTACTATTATTATTGATTGATTAGATTGTAACGTGGCCCTACCTGCTTTAGCTGATAAATGGTTTTTGAATGATCTCCTCCAGTAATCTGATCAAGCAGGTCGTCCACTATTTTTTTGCTGTAGCTTCCAGAATCTTTCACAAATTCTTGCAAGCTAGATAGGAAATCAAACAAATGCACATTTAACAGAACAGAATATTTGGTACACTGGTAGTGGAAAGTTCCATCAAGTCGCAGCTGACTTATGACAACCCCTCATGAGGTTTTCAAGCCAACACACATCCAGAGGTGGTTTGCCATTGTCTGACTCCACGTAGCAATGCTGGACTTCCTTGGGTACTAACCTAGGGTTGACCCTGTTTATCTTTTGGGACGTGACGAGATCAGGCTAGCCTGGGCCATCCTAGGGATGCATAATGTCCCCAAACCCTGTTAGAAAACTTAAAAAAAAACCTTTCCCCCTCAGATGGAATTTGAAGCTGCAACACTTTGGATTATCGTTAACACTGGCACGACTTTATTCCAATGACCAATTTCCCTCCTTCATAACCCTTTCAACATTTATGCTGATGTGACAGGCCCCAACATTAAGTAGGCATCAGTGGTTTCAATGCTGCATTATGACATGCTTACCTTAAGGCACACTGGATTCCGGTTTCATCTCCATACGCTGAATACAGCAGTTCCATTTCATCTGCTTTCAGGTCATGAAATATAGAATGGTTTTGCATCGAAAGCGCTGCATTGTTGCTGGAAAGAAAGGTAACTGAAAACAAAAGACAAAATGGGTTTGGAATCTCTTTCTGTACAAAACAGGGTTGAATGAGCCAACATAGTTCAGACAGAACAGTCTTAACCACTTCATCTAACCACTTAATTCTCGATGGACATTCAGTTGTGAACATCCAAATGAGGGTCACATTCATGATTCTACTGTGTTCTGCTGGCTCTACAACTGAATGGAAATTATAATAAGACCAGTGTTTAAGCTTGGGAATATAAAAAAACATATGCCCCAGAGGAAGGCATGCTTCTAAATGCCCCTACAACCAAAAGTACACACTTGCCTTTGTGCCTTCTTTCATCTTTAAATCCTAGCGCCGTGAAACTAGGCAATAATTTATTTGACAGAGAGCTCAGATCCACTGGATGGGTTTCCTCCTCTGTATCAAATTGAAAAGATGTTAATAGATATTAACCCTTCCAAAAATCACATCTTAGTGTACATTTAGAATATGTCTGGGAATTGGATTAGTATAAGAATCATGATTCATTTACAAGTTTTTACTTTACAAGCTGACAAGAAAAATTCTTAACTGATTCTTAAGGAACGAGGGGACAGGCAGGGAGGAGGAGCACAAACACAATTCTTACACTCCTGCTGCCTTTGCCTCAAACTGGACAATCATATCAATCTAATGTAAATAGAGGAGATATTGATGGTAATTCAGGCCGGAGGTGGAAGGGGCCAGGCCTCAAGGCAACAGCACAATTCTTCTCTAGCATTAGAGAGGTTTTGAAAACAGAACTTAATCATAAAAGCACATCTACAGTTATTTTAAAAACAACATATTGGAAATGTCAGAACAGTTACCTTCTACCTCTGGATCTGATGGATTGACTACACTGAAGACCAAAGAACCATCCCCGTTCTTTTTCAAGTAGCCAATCTGCACTTGAACACACACAAGAGCAAAAAATATACATTATTTTTTATGTCTGCCGATAAGTGAACAAACATCCAGATTTAAAAACATCTGGCCCTAACATTTTTGATCCTCACGGCGAAGGTTACGGAAGACCAGCACTGCTACAGAAGCCCTCTGCCCCCTCTGCACTGTGGCTGACCAATGCCCGGCTGCCTCTTGGACAGCATCTTCCTGAGCAAAAGGGAACAATCTTTCCCTTCACCCTTCTGCAACCATTTCTTTGCAGGCCTGGCGACATCCTTAGCTTAAATCAGATATTGTTCTTAGCTAAGTATCATGTTAGTGATGGTGGTGGTGTTGGACTTGTGGAATCTTGCTGTCTTATGATGTGTTGATGGCCACTACCTTAGTTGGCTGTACAGGGGGATAAAAAAAATTCTTTTATTTATTCATCAGGGCCACCAAGGCGGCTATCTAAAAAAAACCCTTATTAAAACCAAACAAAAACACCTCATTCAAACAACAAGAGTTGGTTTTTATATGCCGACTTTCTCTACCACTTAAGGAAGAATCAATCCGGCTTACAATCACCTTCCCTTCCCCACAACAGACACCCTGTGAGGCAGGTGGGGCTGAGAGTCCTGTGACTGGCCCAAGGTCACCCAACTAGCTTCATGTGTAGGAGTGGGGAAACAAATCCAGTTCACCGGATTAGCCTCCGCCACTCATATGGAGTAGTGGGGAATCAAACCCGGTTCTCCAGATCAGAGTCCATCACTCCAAACCACTGTTCTTAACCACTACACCAATTTAAAGCACACATACAAAATAATAAAAACACACATATAAAATTAAAAATTATAAACAGGGCAGGAAGGAGGGACCACTGAGAATACCAGATGAAACATACAAACTTTACCCGCTGGAGGGGGACGGCAACAGAAGGGGATAAGCGAATCTCCCTGGAGCAGGTTCCAGAGTTTTGGTGCCATGACCAAGAAGGCCCTCTCCTGGTTGCCTAATCTCAGAAAGTGTGAGCTCTAGTCCCGTGATAATCCCATAAACAGACTTCAGCAGACAGGCAGTCCAAAGAAAGCTGATCTACAGGTATCAGAAGCCAGGAGCAAAAGGATACTAGTAAAAAGCATAGTTCAATACATGGCATAAATAGATGGGCAAACGGGAGATAAGTCTGGGTACCATGGCAACCCCCCTCCCTAGAGTTGTCAGGAGCTCTGGAAGTTCCCACTGGAGAAAGTCAAAACAATCTGGGAGCCGGCCTTGGTTGGCACCTGGTGTAACCACTGCATACCATTCTCAGGCCTATGCCTAACAGAAAGCAGGGGCACCCAAAACAAGGTGTCCAGAAAGGAAATTTCCAGCCTGATCTAGTTTTGCCTTCACAGAAGTGTAATGTCACCCTCCTGTTTTTTCCAGCTTTATCCAGGCGGAGTTCCAGGCCTGCTTGATCAGTCATTAAATGCAGCTAAGAAACTAAGTTGGGAGGGGGCACTTCACTAATTCCCTGGAATATTTCATGAAGACATCCCTGCGATTGGTTGAGGGGGGTCAGCAGGTTACGGTCAGCGTTTTCCATAATAGTGACAACTGAGAAGTTTAGTCAGTATCTGTTTCCCCCCCTTTCTGCTGCCAGAAAGACATTCACATTAAGCTCTGGAAATCATGTGCTTATCAACTATGCTGTGCTTAGGGCTCAAGTGAGCATTTAGAGAGTTGGTTTTGTTATTTTATATGCAACCTGCCTTCATTTGAACTGCAATCTTATATTTTAAATATCTGTCTTAATTCTTTCCAATAAAGCTCTATTTTGCTGGAGTCCAAACCCACTTGAGCTTTGTTATGGTATTGCCCCATGGTTGACTTGCCATGATACAAGGCCTTGGAAAATGGTCATAGTGATTTGTTTGCCATGATGGCTACATGGGTTCCCTGTACCCAGAAGCAGTCTACCTCTGGATTCAAGCAGCAGTAGGGGAAACGCTAGATGTGCTAGGTGTCCTGGGCCTTCCAGGGCACCTGGTCAGCCATGGCAGGAAGCAGGACGACAACCTGGATGGATCTAGGGCTGCCATCCTCCAGGTAGTCAAGGAATCAAAATAATGCACTTGTACAGCTAACAATAAAAGCACAGACTCAAACTGGAATGCAATTAGGTCTATTCAAAAGAACAACCTCAATGATAAGAATAAATACGTGCTCAAGGAGCAAAAGACAAAAACCAATCAATATTCACAGTTACAATATCCCAAAGGTAAATGTAAGTATACAATTTCTCTAAAAGGTAAATAGAGGTATAATAAGCAAAAAGTCCAAACATCCAACTGGTAAGTATGCAAAGGCAACGGAGTAGTTATAAACCGCAATGGGCTTCCGGTAAAGTCCCCATTTCATATTCTTTTTTCAAGCTTCAAATGTATCCGTGTGCCAATAACCCTTATGGGAAAAGAAGCTTATAAGCTTGCAATTAAATATGGACAGCTTTGGTAAAGCGTGCCGACCGTGTCTGCCTGACGTTATGATGTACTGCTGGAGTAGTTTAGCTATGAATGGTCTGACACAAATCGGCTCCAGCGCATGCAAGTGTGACTCCTCGGCATCAGGGAGAAAGGAATATACAGACTGGGACGATGCACGGTGGACTCGATGCACACAGACTATTCCAAAGTGACCCACGACACAGTGGCAGCAGGCAGGTAGGTGCACAGACGGTGGGATGCAGTAGAGCTCGCTGTCCCCCCTCCCCACTCCACTGTACACCAGCATTTCTCAAAATGGAGCTCACAAGTCCTTTGTAAGGACAGATGGTAAGCCCATTGCAGCTCTGTTAAGCTGACATGAAAATGGAACGTTCACTTTGGTGCTTAAAGAAAACCTGCTTAAAATGGTTCATCAGCTTCACTCGACATCAAAAAAATTAGCTATGATGTATAGGAGTTGAACTGGTCATTTCTGGTTTTGAAATTTTTCCAGTGGCCAATTTTATCCATTTGTGGTTGGCTGTATTGTTGTAGTTTTCAATATATTTAGGGTTAAAAGTATAGATATTGACATACTGCAGCACTGACTTAAATTCTAAGTTAAGATTTAAGGCTTTAAGTTTGGGCCTGCACAGGAGAGTAACATCTGAGAGAGAGGATTGTTTACAGAAAAGGAAGCCTGAAAGGTATTTGAAAATCCACAGAGAAAAGTCAGCTAAAATCAGCTAACGTCTGGGAACAGAGCCAGACAGGACTGTTGATAGTTCAGAGTAGAGGGGAAAAAATTCAAAAGCAGTATACTTTATACTTCTTCATCCCCACTGAGAGAATGGGAAGGGAATTCTCTGCCTTTGTGGTTTCTTAGCAATTTCCCCTTGCTTTTAAGTTAATATAAGTGCAAATTGGTTCTTGTAGGTTATCCGTGTGACCGTGGTCTTGATATTTTCTTTCCTGACGTTTCGCCAGCAGCTGTGGCAGGCATCTTCAGAGGAGTAACACTGAAGGACAGTGTCTCTCAGTGTCAAGTGTGTAGGAAGAGTAATATATAGTCAGAAAGGGGTTGGGTTTGAGCTGAATCACTGTCCTGCAAAAAGTATCCAAATATTCAGTTTACCATGGAAAAGGAAATTGAGGGTACACTCCCATTTCTTGATACCCTTGTCATCCGTAAAACAAACTTTCAGTTAGGTCACAAGGTCTACCGGAAAGCAACTCACACAGATCTCTACTTACACAAAAACTCCAACCCCCCCCCCCCACCAGAAAAGAGGAATAATCAAAACATTAATGGACAGTGCAAGACAGATCTGTGAACCACAGTTTCTCAAGGAAGAAATTAATCATCTAAATCACGCACTGCTAGCAAACGGCTATTCCAGAAATGAAATCAGAAGGGCCATTAAACCAAACAAAAATCAGAAAACTCAGGAAAAACAGTCTCCCATAGGAAAGGTATTCTTGCCATTTATTAAAGGAGTCACTGATAGGATGGAGAAACTTTTGAAAAAACATAACCTACAAACAGTGTTTAAACCCACCAAGAAAATACAACAGATGCTATGATCAGCAAAAGACAAAAGAGACCCCCTCACCTCTGCAGGGGTATATCGTATACCTTGCAGTTGTGGGGACAAGTTTACATCGGGACCACAAAACGCAGCATACAAACAAGGATAAAAGAACATGAAAGATACTGCAGACTTGGCCAACCTGAGAAATCAGCAGTGGCTGAACATGAACTGACACAAACAGGACACAGGGCCTTATTCCAAGACACTGAAAGACTGGACAATTCTACCAACTATTTTGTCAGATTGCACAGAGAAGCCATTGAAATTCATAAACATCAGCACAACTTTAACAGAAAAGAAGAGAGTTTAAGAATGAATAAGGCTTGGCTTCCTGTCCTGAAAACCTCCAGACTAACAAAGACTACAGTCCACAATAGCCATGCGGATTAGCTTTGGATTTCACACATTAAACAGATCACTTCAGGATACAATGGTTCCATATTAACATACCACACCCTCATTAGCACATTATCTTGATACTTACAGGACAATGATTAGCACATTACCTTTGATACTTTTTGCAGGACAATGGTTCAGCTCAAACCCAACCCCTTTCTGACTATATATTACTCTTCCTACACACTTGACACTGAGAGACACTGTCCTTCAGTGTTACTCCTCTGAAGATGCTTGCCACAGTTGCTGGCGAAATGTCAGGAAAGAAAATACCAAGACCACAGTCACACAGCCCGGATAACCTATAAGAACCAATGAACTCTGACCGTGAAAGCCTTCGACAATAAGTGCAAATATCTGCAATTTTAGTAATGACTTGTTTGACTTTGTGGTTAATGAACTTTGAAGAAGACAGTGTTAAGGCTGAGAACTTGTTTTGAGAATGCATATTAGTATCTATGTTTATACGTTATTTCCTATGTCATCTATTCATCTGTCATTAGATCAAGATTAAGGATAATGCTTGTTAAGAGAAATTTTGACTTATTCATACATTTCATGTCTTTTGATGTCTGAGAATATTTCAATATTCTCATAACAATATTTCACTGGTTCTCATAACAATTAGACTCTGGAAGGGTATATATAGGGACTTAAAATTGTAAGAGGTTGGAAATTCTTTGTCTGACATGATGCCTGTATGCTGCAGGTGTGTACAAGAATTTTTCCGGCATGGCACATTAATAGGTATGTAATCTCTGTATATTTTACTGTATTCAGATCTGTTATTTGTTAGATTGTCTTTGTTAGATTTTTTTCATTTAATCTAATTAAAGTGGGCGGGGCCAGGTGGAGCTTCAGCCAATCAGAAGCCTTGCTTGGCAACCGGAGATTTGATTGGTTGTGCAGATTTTTAAACACACTGCTTTGGCAGTAGCTGCCCCAACTGCACAAAGCTCTTCACTGTCAAGGGGCTGGAAATGGCCCCTGGGCAGTATGTCTGACACCTCTGTTTTAAATGGTTAGCCACCTTGGCGGCTCTTGTAAGGGCAGAGAGGTGGGATACAACTTTTGCAGAATGAATGAATGAATGAATGACATCTCCACAAAACAACAGTGGGGATTGAGCGGCAAGACCTTGCTGTTCGGCAGACATTGGTTGATCCTGTCCCGGGCTTCATCCGCCGCATGTTCTACCAAAGCCAGGACATGCTCTTCCGCAGTGCTGTCTGTCAAGCTGCAGGCATTTCCCTCAGGTTCAAATATACAACTGTAACAAAGAACAAGTTGCCCAAGTAAATATGGAAGTAGAGCTCTTTTTTCAGCCAAATAATAGCAACACAAGAGATCTGATTGAGGAATGGTTTCCATCTACATATGTGAGATGGCCTGGGCTCTTTTGGCATCAGGTTAAAAGTTTCCTTTAGGCCCAAGCATTTGTTAAATAGTGATGTTGGTTTAGATAATGAATGGTAGCCGAGTCAGTCTGTCTGTAGCAGTAGAAAAGAGCAAGAGTCCAGTTGCACCTTAAAGACTAACAAAGTTTCTGGCAGGGTCTGAGCTGTGAGTCACAGCTCACTTCTTCAGATACAGCCAGAATGTGAGTCCATTGGTCCTTAAAGACAGAAGAGTGAATTCAGACACTCAATGGCAATAGCATGTAAATGTCAAATGCATATCACATCTAATCCAATCACGCCTGCTAATGTCATTTACCTGCTATTGACATTTACATGCTATTGCCATTGGGTGTCCTAATTCACTCTTGTCTACTTAAGGACTGATGGACACACATTCTAGCTGTATCTGAAGAAGTGAGCTATGACGAAAGCTAAGACCCTGCCAGAAATTTTGTTAGTCTTTAGGGTGCTACTGGACTCTTGCTCTTTTCTGATGTTGGTTTAATCAGTTAGTATTTTTTGAATAATTTTATAGCTGTAAATAATATTATGTCACAGAATGTGAAACATGTTGTCATGAAATGCAAAAACTTCAACACCATGACACTGCCTGACCATGTCTAAAAACTTCACTTGCCAATACAACCGTGTAGGGCTACAAATGTAAACGCATGAACATATGTGGCTGCCTTATACTGAATCAGGTCCATCCAAGTCAGTATTGCCTACTCAAACGGGCAGCTGCTCTCCAGGTTTCAGGTGGAGGTATTTCACATCACCTATTGCCTGGTCCTTTTAACTGGAGATGCTGGGGATTGAACCTGGGACCTTCTGCACACCAAGCAGATGCTCTACTGTTGAGCCACGGCCCCTCTCCGTCCAACTGTATCCTAGCCCCATCCACTTGTATCATAACTTGGACATGGCAGGACACCTTGTATCCATTTCTTTTCTATAACTCCTCTTTCTCCTTAAAGAACTCCCAAATTATTTTGCTTCTTCTGAATGCTTAAATAGGTCACCTATCAGGCAACTGTCCTTCGAAGCTTTGAGAATCCCATTAAAGGGTAACTTTTACTGTATTTTTACAAAAAAAGAATAAAAATACTGACAATGGAATATTGACAATTGAAATATTGACAATTTGAAATATTGACAATTTGATTGACAATGGAAAAAATCAAATCTGTAAAACATGACCATAAAAAGGCCCAATATAAACAATTTCCCTCCTCAAAAACATTTCAGATCATGCAAGAGACAATTCCACACTAACGTGGCCAGTTCTGCTTAAAATAACAGATGAACCCCGCAACAGCAAAGCCACTAATCCTCAAATAGTTATCACAGTTTGAATGCTGTCCTAAGCCGAGTTGACAACCAACCAACCAACCACCTGAACAGTTACCTGAAAGACAATACAAAGTATACACACACATACAAACCTGCAACTTACACATCTTGGAAAACATGAAACTACAATGGGGGGAAATATCTCCAAGATGCAGTTCTCCTCTGAGTCAGAGTTGGAAGAACCCTAAGTTACTACAGTAGAACAGGATTTCTCAAACTGTTTTGATACAGCTATGCAAATTGTTATTTTTTAAACTGTTCATTTTAAAAAATGAAATAAAAGTACTGGCTTATGTATTAACTATCCGTTCATTAACACAGAGAGAGAGAGAGAGAGAAAGAGAGAGAGAGAGAGAGAGAGAGAGAGAGAGAGAAAGAGAGAAAGAGAGAAAGAGAGAAAGAGAGAAAGAGAGAAAGAAAGAAAGAGAGAAAGAGAGAAAGAGAGAAAGAGAGAAAGAGAGAAAGAGAGAAAGAGAGAAAGAGAGAAAGAGAGAAAGAGAGAAAGAGAGAAAGAGAGAAAGAGAGAGAGAAAGAAAGAAAGAGAGAGAGAAAGAAAGAAAGCATTATCCATAAAAGCAAAGTCATTCTTAACAGAAATACTAAACAGACCACCATCTATTTTAAAAGTGCTAAAAAAAAGTAGCTGGATAAAAATAAAACATTCCCTATTACGTTGCTGGCTTTGAAACAGTATTCTGTGGGCAACCTGATGTTTCTCAGAGATTTCTGATTAAGGTAGTTTCAGAGGGCAGCCGTGTTGGTCTGCAGCAGAACAGCCAGATTCAACTCCAGCAGCATCTTAGAGACCAGCAAGATTTTTTTTTTGTGGGGGGGGGGGGAGATAAGCTTTCAAGAGTCAAAGCTGACTGAGAGAGGTTTGCCTCTTGAAAGCTTATACCCTCAAAATCTTGTTGGTCTCTAAGGTGCTCCTGGAGATGAATCTGGCTGTTTTCGTTAGGGGTTTGCCAATTAGAAGACCAATTGGGCCACCAGCACCAATCTTCCCCTGCAAGCTTTTAATAGAATCTGTTACGTATTATTGTGCTATTGTTTTAAATGAACCGAATGGGAACTATTATTGTTGTTATGCAGGATGTGAGCCACCCTGAGCCCGACCTTGGTTGGGGAGGGGTGGGATACAAATCTAAATAACAACAGCAACAACAATAATATGCAGCCACAAGAGAGCACTGGATATGCTCCATGTGGAGGTTGCAGTGCACATAGGCAGACAATGAAGACGTACAGGTCAGTGCTTCATGTGAACCGACTGTGTACCTTCAAACAGACCCCACAACCTTTGCCAGCACACTAGAGTCCTGCAGCAGAGACACGGGGGCTCCTTGACCCACAAGGATATGCTGGAAAAGGCGCCCTCGAAGGCAGGTAGTCTGCAAACCTCTTTCTCAATAAAAACCCCTCCAGACTTTTTCAAATTTTTTTTACCTAATCACTTCTTTAGTTGGCTTTTTGGATTTCTTGGTAGTCTCTACATGCACGGGAACAACTTCGGGCACAGGCTCCTCGACAGTTGTGTCTTCGTCGCCCAAGAGAGCTGCCTGCTGAGAAAAATCCATGTCCTGCATAAACGACATGCTGCGCTTCAAAGCTAACAGCCGTTCCTAGAATTAGAAAGGACAGAGCAGCAGGGACTTTACACCTTTCCCTCATAGCCAAGATGCTATGACGATGGGATGGGATGGGCATGGCCATGGCGTTGCACCTAACAGCTACTTCTTCGATGGGGATGCAATATGGAGTCAGTCATGGCAGCGCGAGACTTGAACATCGGCAGCCTAGGAAGGAAAAAAATGCAGAGAGCCACCTACCTGCGGGTGCGAATGGCAGCAACCTTGGCACAAGACAGGCTACCAGCAGTAGCTCATACGACAGATTGACTTTCGTAAACACACGTTTATATTTTTATATAGTTTTAAAAATAGGTCCTTGTATGTCTCCCTTTCTCCTATTTAGCACTTTTCTTTATATGTTAGGCAATGGTGGGAGAAAGAGAGAGCTCATGCACTGCTCAGAAGGATGGGTGGCTAGTGGGATTCTTGTATTTCATAAATCATAAAACACCTGAACTGGTAATACTGGGAGGGGGCGTGGCTCAGTGGCAGAGCATCTGATTGGCATGCAGAAGGCTCCAGGTTCAATCCCTGGCATCTCCAGTTAAAAGGACCAGGCAGTAGGTAATGTGAAAGACCGCAGCCTGAGACCCTGGAAAGCCGCCGCTAGTCTGAGCAGACAATATGGATCTAAATGGACCAAGGGTCTGACTCAGTATAAGGCAGATTCGTGTGTTCATTTATTTACTTTAGCATCTGCCTTTCTCACTGACACTCAAGGCAGATTACGCAGTGTAAGTCAATGCAATAGGGGGAAAACTAGACCCATTCATTGACTTATTTTACAAAAAGGTAATTTTAAAAAAGAAGTGCTAGCATTCCAAAGTGACTTCTGAATTTACCTATTTATATTTAGAAAAATTACTCAGTCACAAAACTCCTTCCAACAAGTTTAAAAATAATATGTCAAATTTTTATTTCTTGATGGGAAGTACGTTTTCCCAGACTGAAGCCATACTTTCAAGCAGGGTTATTCACTCCAAAAGAGGAATGATTTATAATGGAAATCCCAGCAAACTATTGAATACAACCACAGCAGTGCATATGCTGCCATCCTGTGGGTGCCCAGAAATCAGCTTCCTGAGTGTGCTGCCGGCTTTCGTTTAATAAATGCGTGGGTGATTGTAAAAATATGCTTGCACGGAGGTCCACACCTGGTGAGCCCCCAAAGTTAAAGGGGAGGCTGACTGAGGTTTGCAGTAGTGGGGTAGGGGATTCAGTGCTCCATAGTCCTTTGTCCCTTCTTATAACCAGCAGAGGCAGAATACGAGTATGCTATGCAATATTAATTTATGTAAAATAACAAAACTTCTGCAAGGGTACTTAATACATGCATGCAGTAGAGTTCTGTTTTTCTTGGCACAGAACTGGGACTCTTTATTTGGTTGTTGTGCGGAGGACACGCAACCCTGAATACAGCTGCCGTAATGGGCACTATTATAATAACTAAAGACAGATGGATGAAATAATGCTTCACTCACTACAGTAGTTTAACATGTATGACTTGGTCTTGTGGCTTGCGTGCTCTTTTATAGCTGTCTTACTTTGCTCATCATCTTGAAGCCTGTGTGGAGGATCTTCTTGGCCAGCTTGTAGTACACAGTGTCTGGTCTGTTGTACGTCATTGCGTTGTCACACATCAGTTTAAAGTCTGCCTGGAAAACACAATGCAGCATTGCTGCGTTTGCAGGTGCTATTTGCAGATGCTCAGCCACCAGCACATCACCAAATTTTGAAAGAACGTTAGAATGGGAAGGAAGGCGGATGAACAAACACCAGTTAAGTCCGAGATGACCCGTGAAGGGTTTTGTCTCTGGCCTTTAAGGAATAAAATAAAACCTGCAAAGGCTGCTTAGTTCACATCTTCTTTGCCCATCGTTTTTAGGCCTAGTTCTTACAGAAGAGTCAATTAAGTGGTTTACCGTTGCCTGCCTCCGCATCACGACCCTGGTATTCCTTGGAGGTCTCCCATCCAAGGACTGACCAGGGCCAACCCTGCTTAGCTTCCAAGAGCTGAGATCAGCCAGCCTGGTCCATCCAGGGCAGGGCCTGAACAAAGCTGCAGGTTGGAAAATATCCGACCCACACACACAAAACCCCCTAGCATAACCCATGCTTAATTTCTATGTGCAGGAAATTCTTTTGTATGGAAGAGCAGTCACATAAGTCTCCGTTTGTGGTTTTAAGTGGCATAATGCCCAGAGTCGGGGACAGATACCGTCAAACTGATAAACTGCCTGATATTTTGGGCATTGGATCAGCCTTCAGTTTTTCAATCTTTATTGTTACAGTCAAAGACCAGCATAAATTCGGCACATAGCTGTGAGGCATTTGCAAGCTATTTTGCGGAAAAAGTCTTATCGCTCCGGTATGACCTTCCTGCCAATTTTTATACAGTAAGTGAACTAGAGGTCCCTTGCCCGTCTTCTAGTCCAATTTTGTACTACTACAGCCGGCTTTCAGATGCCGATGTGGACAGGACCGTGTTGGCTGTAAGGCCTACCACCTGCCTCCTAGACCCGTGCCCATCCTGGCTGGTTAAGGCCAGTCTGAATGTGGTACGGGCACCTTTGGGAGAGATCATCAATAGGTCCCTGTCTTCAGGGACATTCCCAGGGGATCTAAAGGAGGCAGTGGTAAGACCGCTCCAAAAGAAACCATCTCTAGACCCGGAAGATCTTACCAACTACCGCCCGGTATCGAACCTTCCATACCTGGGAAAGGTAGTTGAGAGAGCGGTCGCCGAGCAGCTACAGCGGTTCCTGGATGATACATCGGCTCTAGATCCCTTCCAGTCAGGCTTCTGACATGGCCATGGGATGGAGACGGCTCTGGCCGCCCTGACAGATGATCTCCGGAGACAGCTGGATCGAGGCAGGTCAGGGCTACTGATTTTGTTAGATCTATCAGCAGCCTTTGACATGGTCGATCATGATCTTTTAGACCACCGCCTCGCCAACATGGGGATTCAGGGTACAGCCGGTCAATGGCTGCGCTCCTTTCTCCAACGTCGGGGACAGAGGGTGGCGCTGGGGGAGGTGGTGTTGCAGCGGCACCCTTTGGTGTGTGGGGTGCCACAAGGAGCGATCATCTCCCCTATGTTGTTTAACATCTACATGCGTCCCCTTGCCCAGCTAGTTTGGAGTTTCGGGCTGGGGTGTCATCAATATGCTGATGACACCCAGCTTTACCTGCTGATGGATTGCCATCTGGACTCTGCCCCGGACACACTGACCAGGTGTTTGGACGCTGTGACTGGTTGGTTGAGAAAAGGCCGGCTGAAGCTGAATCCAGCGAAGACGGAGGTCCTGTGGCTAGGCCAGGGTGGCTTGGGGTTGGGGTGCCGGCTCCCAGCTCTTGACGGTGTGCAACTGACATCTGCACCTGCAGTCAAGAGTCTGGGTGTGATTCTGGATGCCTCCTTGTCTATGGAGACCCAGGTCACAGCCATGGTCAAGGCAGCTTTCTTCCATCTACGCCGGGCCCGGCAGCTGGTGCCCTATCTCTCCCGCCCTGACCTAGCCTCGGTGATCCATGAAACAGTCACCTCTAGACTACTGCAACTTGCTGTACGTAGGGCTGCCCTCGAGACTGATCTGGCGACTCCAGCTGGTACAGAATGCAGCGGCGAGACTCCTTATAGGGGTCTCGCCTCGAGAACATATAAAGCCAGTGCTCTGCCAACTGCACTGGCTCCAGCTGGAGTATCGGATCAGGTTCAAGGTGCTGGTTTTGACCTTTAAAGCCTTACATGGCCTGGGACCCTCGTATCTTCAGGACTGCCCCTCCTGGTATACCCTCCGAAGATCTTTACGATCATCTGATAACAACTTACTGGTGGTCCCTGGCCCTAAGAGTGTGCGGCTGCCCTCCACAAGAGCCAGGTGGAATGCTCTGTCTGGTGACATCAGGGCCCTGCGAGACCTTAAAGAGTTCGGCAGGGCCTGCAAGACAGAGCTATTCCGCCAGGCCTATGGCTAGCTGCAAATATCATCTGCTGGCCTCCCTATTGCCCCTCCTTCCTGTTATATTGTTGATGTCAACGGAGGGGTAAGTGATGTTTTTATATGATGTTACCCGCTCTGAGCCAGCTTCGGCCGGGAAGGGCAGGTTATAAATCACACACACATACACAAAAATTACAATCAGTAGTTATAAAAAGAGAAACAAGAAAAAAGGAAACTGTATAAAGTCAGAAACTAAAAACCCAGACTAAATGTATAAGTTAATGATAGCAATATAGCTATCATAAGTAAATTATGTGCACCTCAGCTACAATATGTTAGTACTGCGTATATAATCCACCTCGTTACTTGTGTGTTTCGCTTCTTAATAGCTGGAAAGCAGAATTTTGCCATTGCATGGGATACGGCAGCCTCCTTATCCTCAAGCAATAATTTAACCAAGGCTAACTCCGTACCCCTCCCCCCAAAATTCAGATGCTTAAAACGAGACAGCAGAGGGGAAATAGTATTTGTTCTGATTTCATCATAAAATTCACACTGCAGCACTATATGTGTGGTTGATTCGACTGCATGGGCCAAACAGGCAACAGCATTGCCCCATAGGCAGATGTTGAAACCTTACATCTAAAGCAGAAGGTAAGGCGTTAAAGTGGGCTCTAGAAGAAGCCCATCTATATGTGGCGTAATATTCAAGAAATAGGGGCAGCAGCATTTCTTGACCATGGTTTTAGTGGCAGCTTTATGAAGCTATAAAGCTTTGGGAGTAAGGGCAGTTTGACTTATTGGTCTTGGATCAGGCTGGCAATACCTGATCTCACTGCTCTTTCCTGAACATGACCCCAATTATAACCCTGCCTCATATCAGAATTGGGCATCCTGTCAGTGAGGGAGGAGCAACTAGAGTGGGGGAGTGCTCCCTAACTAGTAGGTTACACACCTGCCCTTTAAAGAGTCACTGTTCTCAATTAGGAGGCCAGGTCTACCCCCACTGAAAATAATGGCTCTTTACAGGCAGTTGCACTGCTCAACGGCTGTGGACAGGGGCCCTTCCTTTCACTCCACTCTCGTTTTAATTCCACATGGGAAAGTCAGGAAGGGTGCGTTTAAAGTATTATTTAAATATCTGGAGTGCTGTTTTCATATTTCGGGAACGATGACAATACTTCCGATATTTACCAATAACAATAACCTGCCCTTCCCAACTTCCCGATATGGAAAAGGATCATTATGCTAGTTCACACCCCTATGGTGGTGGAGGAAAGTGCCATCAAGTTGTATCTGACTTATGCCCCCCGCCCCTGGTGAGGTTCTCAAGGCAAGAAACGAACAGAAGTGGTTTGCCACTGCCTGCCTCTGTGGTACAACCTTGTATTTCCTTGGTAGTCTCCCATCCAAGTACTAACTGGGGCTGACCTCGCTTAGCTTCCACGATCTGACGAGATCAGGATAGCCTGGGACATCCAGGTGAGGGCACCCCTAGTCTAGACAAAGGTTTATCACTTCAACTTGTGCTTGCAAGAACTACAGTATACCAAAAGAATGAAAGATCTTTGCACAGTCCCAGGGCAAGGATGCATAATTTGCAGCCCACCAGGCAGAGCACAGTCTTCTGGTTACATACTGTGAACTGTCACAACAGACTTCTATGGAAGGTAACTGAGGCTCTCAGGGGCTGTTATCGGACTTGGCTGGCTGCAGTTTATCACACTCAGTTAGAGTGCGGTAAATCAAAGGCCAAGGCAAAAGCATTGCATAAAGCACACCAGGCTCACACCTCCAAATCTGTTTCATAAAGCAGAAAGCCCTCCTTAGGCAGGGGAATTCCCTATTGCCCACGTGGGAACATCACAGAATTGGGAAAACTCAAGGGATGCTTCATATATGGAACAGATAAGAGGGAATTCTGGGCAATGCTACTTCTTGGCACAAGCACATAGGAGAGACAGACAACTTTAAAAACAATTTGATGTGCATATGTTGTAATTTTACAATAATTCATATGATGTTGAATAGCTACCTGTAAAATTATACATATAATCCTAGAGTGGCCCCTTAAATTTGAAAATATACTGCCCACTATTTTGCACAAGCATGATCAAATATGCAAATTATTTTACATGATGTCACATAAACTCATTTTATTTCTGTGTACTAAACAAAAAAATTATCAATTTATGATTGAAAATTTACCACGTCGTTATTCATTCACCTTGAATTCCGTTACCGACTTGTATTCATTGGCCGCTATTTTATCTTTCATAGTGCCGAAGTCCATGGGATGCTTTATTATCATGGAATAGCCAGGAGCAATAGCATCCGTGACTGGGAAAGCAAAAAACCCATGAGGATCTTTCCTAAAAAAAGAAATAAAAACACAGGAATTAAATGTTTATCATTATGCTTGGGAACAATATTACTGGCTCCCCTTCCCCCCAAAAAGCCATTTTAGGTCAACTACAGGACATCATGTCATGTTTCAGCAAAAAAAAGAAAAAAAGAAAATTATTTATGAGTTCCACTTTTGGAGATAAATTCTTGTGTGTCAAGAACAGGCAGCTCTGAAAATTCAACTCTACCGTCACCCACCAATCTCTCTGTAGAATACCCAGCCTCACCTTTGTAACTGGCGAAGAAAATGTTCCAATAATTGCTGGATAGGTGTACTCTCATTTTCTGCTACAATCCAATACAAGGAAAAGCAGACAATTAATTATTTGACAGCTTTTGGGAACTTAACTCAGGTTCATACCTGCATGAACTGTTTCTCTGGAGATGCATGCGAATGTTTGTGGCTCTGCAAAGATCATTCAGTATACAAATCAGCATGCACGTTCCAGGAAGCAATTTTCCACCAGGCCAGATTGGCCAGGGATCCTGGAGGTCCCCCCCCATTTTCAGGGCATGGAGTAGGGGTCCCTGGGGGTGTGGGGGGGAGGTAGTTGTGAATTTCCTGCATTGTGCAGGGGGTTGGACTATATGACCCTTGTGGTCCCTTCCAACCCTATGATTCTATGATTCTGTTTACAACTCTGCCAGACCAGGTCCAACAGCAGTCCTCTGAGTGTGGTTTTGCCAGAAGGGCTGAAATCTCACAAAGCCACAAGCTGTTTCAAAGAGATTTGGATAGGGTGCGCGCTAGCAAAATCACTGTTTTAACTGTTTATCAGGAAGAGCACGTTCATCCTTCAATATCAAGAGTATTCTTACCAGAACAGAAAGTTGTTCCAGAAATATTGGAATGGTATTCCAGGTATTTAATCAAAATTTTCATCGAGCCCTTTCTGACTCTCCCACACAGAATTAAAATGGGGAGGGGTCAGGAGAAGGGTCCCCAGCTGATCGGGAGCACATGGGCCCTTTAAATTTTAAAGGGCCATTATATCCTATGGGGTAGACCTGGCCTTGGAACTCTGAAACTCATAATTTAAAGGGCCCAGGCGCCACCAATCAGCTGGAAAGAAATTGGTTGGTCTGATCTCTGAACTACAGAGCCCAGTTCTATCACCCACAGGAAATAAACAGCCCTTTTCGTGCAAAGAATCATAGAAACAAAGAGTTGGAAGAGACCTCCAGGGTCATCTAGTCCAACCCCCTGCATAATGCAGGAAATTCACAACTCCCACCCCCCCACACACACACACCCTCAGTGACCCCTGCTCCATGCCCATAAGATGGTGAAAAAGCCCTCCAGGATCCCTGACCAATCCGGCCTGGAGTAAAATTGCTTCCTGACCCCAAAGTGGCGATCTGCATTATCCTGGGCATGTAAGAAAAAGACACGAGAGCCAAGCACTGACACAGCCATTCCTGCCGTTATTCTCTATGGGTGGTACAATCCTCCGGATGACTTAGAGGAGCCCACCAGGTGCAGCTGCACCTCCCTTCCCATTTCCCTGCTGTTCTGCTGGGCAGGCTCTGCCTTCGAGGTGCTGGCCGGGAACACAGCCCCCGAACCCCCAAGCGGGGCCAGAAATAGCTTGAAGATCAGATATGGCGTAGGCTCTCACCCAACAGGTAAGTCCAGGACCAGACTAGACCTTTTCCTACCAGTGGCAGACTTGCCCTGCAGAGGAGGCCCAAGTCTACCAACCACTATTCAGAGCACGCCCCCCCCACACTCGCAGCGACTTTTAATTTTAAAGGGCCACTATTTTCAGTAGGGGTAAACCTGGCCTCCCATTTGAAAATAATGGTCTTTTAAAGAGCAGGTGTGTCACTGACTAGCTGGGGAGTGCTCCCTCCTCCCAAAAAGTGTCTGGCTGTCCTTGGCCAGGGCCTTTGTGGCGTCATGGAACTCCTTATCCAACGAGACTAGGGCCCTGCGGGATCTCAAACAATTCTGCAGGGCCTGTAAAACGGAGCTATTTTACCAGGCCTACGGTTGAGGACAGCTACGGTTTCCATCTGAGATGGACTTCCCTACCCTCCTCCCCACTGTATTCTATATCACGGTTGTAACTATATAGGGACCATGGCTGCTGGTAAGCCGCAGAGGTTTCTTCGTTTTTTGTTTCATGAGTGCCATTGCCTGTTTTATCCATTTTGATGTTTTCTGAGATTGCATTTTATGGTTTATTACAAGGATTTTATTGTGTTTAATTGATTTTATTGTGGGGATTGCATGTTGTGAGCCGCCCTGGGTCCGGCTTTGGCCAGGGAGTGAGGGTGCGGTATAAAACTAATAAATAACCACTTCTGCCTCCCCGACAGGATCCCCTATTCTGATATTATTGGGAGGGATAATATCGGAATCAGGTATTAGATAGTGCCACTCAAATTTCCAAAATACTGGGCATCTTATTGGGTTGGCAGCTGTGCCTGAAGGAGACAGAATCACAGAGGTGGCACAGCGGCTTGCATCTTGGATGCAGCAGAGCTTCTCCACATCTGCTTCTCCACATCTGTTTGAACTATTTGCTGAGAGCGCTAGACAAATTCACCATGATGTCGCCCAATGCCTTATGCAAGGTTCTCACATGTCATCAAACGTTTTCAAAAGAAGTTTTCAAGAAAAGGTTTACAGAAAGGATCAAGGATGGTTGAACAACATTTATGATGTCAAGGGGCCAAAACAAAAGACAGAAATTGTTCCAGTTTAAATATTTCCTGAAGAGGGACAAAGTACCTTGAACTTTTTATTTATGTATCTTAGAACTCTTATACTATAAAGAAACTACATAATGCAACAGAGAACTCACTATGTTCATTACTGGCCCTGTTTCTTGGCACAGTGACGTATTATGATTGGCCTTTCCGAAGATGGAAGGAGAACACTGATAGAAAATGAATATGTATTTCCATGCATGTGAAAAAATTGTATCACTAAGAATCGAAAGGGGCAGAGAATAAATGAGGATTTAAACGCTTTAATATGGCAAGAATGTTTTCCCATGGACATTATTTTTCTTTAATTTTAATTATATTTTATCTCATCTTAGGAGCATAGGGTGGTGTACATGTTACCCTCCCCCTTTTTATCCTCACAACAATCCTGCAAGGTAGATTAGGTTGAGAAAGAATGACTGTTTCAAGATTCACCTGATGAGTTTCAAGGCATCGGCATCGAACTTAGCACACATCTTGGGGCAAATCAATGTTCCGTTATAAATACACCTATTTTTAATTACTCACCAGGCTGTGTTCTACAGGCCCGGACAGGACGATCCGGAGGTGGGTCAACCTCTACTTTCTTCCCAGGATCAAAATCATCAGTCTCCCCCTCCGTGTCACACAGTTCCTTCTCTCTTTTTCTTTTCTTTTCTTCCTGATACCAAGAGGCAGAAATATGAAAACCAGTCAATAGCAGCTTGTACTGATAGACACACAAGACTGTATAGTCACATGAAATCTTCTTCAAAATTAGTAAGGACTTTATTAATATTAAAAGTTCAGGAAGAAATTTTTTTTTCCTCAATGGCTCTATTCCAATGCCACAGTAAACTCCGGCTTGTTTAAATTAGTAAGACTATTAACATAAGCCCTGATTAATCTACGAAACATATATAAGTGTTATGCACCAGGGGGGCTCAAACCCAGAAACTGGGGCCTTGCTCTGACAAGATATCTGACCTACTCACTTGCCAGAACCACAGGCCCAACCTCTTTTGCACCACAACACCTTTCTCAAAGTGGCCAGTTGAGGAACCACACCCTTTCTAGAAGGATCTAATGGTAGTTTCCGAGGTCAGCTTACTGAAGGGTCCAATGGATGCAAGTCCTGGAGGTATGAGGCTGCTCCCATCAGGCTAGGCCTGTCAGTTCGAGCAACATGTTGGTGATGTAAACACTGTCCACTTTCTGCAGGATCCTGACCACTGCCTGCGCCCAGTGCCCATCAAGATCCCACAGAGGTTTTCGGACGGTTCTAGTGAAAGCTGATCATCAACGACCTTCCCTTTCCCCCTTCTGTATAGTTGCTTCACTACATTTCCTTAACATTTTTTATTCTGAAAAAAGAATGAATAAAAGCTTAAGAAAGCCACGTTCATGGCCAGATCACTCAGTTGCTCTTTCCTGGGATATAAAGGTGGCTTTAAGTGGGAGTTCTCTTTGTGAGGAGAAAAGTATGGTCACAGGTCACTAGTCACAATTTCTGACTAGTAACTTCTACTGTGTACCTTGGCAAACTGAAAAAAGGCATGTGGTTAATAAGTGAGAGCTTTCGTCCTGCTCCCTTTTAAATAATAATTGCTATTAACAAACAAGGTGCAAAGTATGATTTAGAATCCCAGTTTAGCACCACCAACAAACCACAATTCGATGAGAACTCTGTAGATCTTGTGAGAAAACTGGAGTTTAATAAAACTGTGGCATATCATTAATTGCATTGCTTGAATGTACCCAGCGTGGGGGAAATGGATTCAAAATGCTAAAAATTAAAGGGCATTTTTACCTCAAACAAGACATTAAAAAAGTTTCTTAGATAACCACAGCTGTTCATAATGCAAAAATACAAATACCCAATTTTTATTAATGCAGCAAATCTGTATTGGAGTGTATCAGCCATGCCCCCTTATACAACAGATCTTTGCCACAAAAAATAAATCAGGGACAGAAGCTCTAACCTAATCTTATGCTTGACAACAACTGTCTTCATGTCCTGAATGTTTTGTGTGGAGGAACATTCTAGCATGTGAAGCTCGCCTCTCATCCTCTCGTCCCAGCAAGAAGTGGTACAGACCAGAATGAAGTTTACCAGTAAGAGCTAAGCCAAAGCATTTAGATGTAACTTTTTAAAAAGTTCCCAGATGACGTTGTTGACAAGGGGAAAAAGCGGATCTGAAAAATATGCATGTCTCAGCAAAACAAAAAACAGAATTCATAGCTTGAACAAAACACTGGAGGAGAGCAGGATTATTAGAAACTAGAAAATATCTTAAGCATTAATGTTCTGTACAGAATCTAGGGACAAAAATCATCTGGGATACCATAGCAATTAAGTTCCACTGAACTCCTTGGATGTCAGTATACATAAGAGCACAGCCGCTTATATGCACGTTTGCTCAGATTAAGCCTTGCTGGGTTCCATAGTACGGTCCTAGGTAAGACTGCAGCTGTAGGTCACTCTTTGGCTTAGAATACACAACCATCTGTCATTTTTACCGGATGGAGTAAGGAACAAGCAACGAACAAATGTACTTACAGATCCTTTTTAAAAGGCAAGCTAAAAAGTTTAGTTTGCAACACTACCAATATGGTATGTAAAGTACAAAAGGAGATCTTTCCCAGTGAAGGTTGGAGTCTTAAATTACTATGGCTTAATATTGTCAGGCACAATAAGAACATAAAAAAGGCCATGCTGGATCAGACCAAGGTCCATCTAGTCCAGCAGTCTGTTCACACAGTAGCCAACCAAGTGCCTCTAGGAAGTCCACAAACAAGACAACTGCAGCAGCAGCACCCTGCCTGTGTTCCACAGCACCTAATATATTCGGCATGCTCCTCTGATCCTGGAGAGAATAGGTATGCATCATGACTAATATCCACTTTTACTAGTAGCCATAGATAGCCCTCTCCTCCAGGAACATGTCCACTCCATTCTCAGAGCCTTCCAAGTTGGCAGCCATCACCACATCCTGGCGCAGGGAGTTCCACAATTTAACTATGCATTGCGCGAAGAAATACTTCCTTTTATCTGTTTTGAATTACTCATCTTTCAGCTTCAGGAGATGACCCTGGGTTCTAGTATTATGAGAGAGGGAGAAAAGCTTCTCCCTGTCCACTCTCTCCATCCCATGCATAATTGTACAGACCTCTATAATGTCTTCCCTTAACCGCATTATTTCCAAGCTAAACAGCCCTAAGGTCTTTAACCGCTCTTCATAGGGCAGTTGCTCTAGCCCCCTGATCATTTTGGTTGCTCTTTTCTGCACCTTCGCAAGCTCTGCAATATCCACAATCAGTTCTACTAGTTTTACATGTCTCCCCACAAAAAGTTAAGCACAGACTACTAGAGAAAATACAAACAACGTACTGGCAAAAATTGGAACAATGTTTAGGCATTAAGGAATCTATCAGAGTGAAACTGCCATACCAACAGCATCTGGTTACCTCAGTATGAAAGAAAACTGATGGTAACGAGTAAAAACAGGGTGCCAGAGTGGTGGTGCCAGAGGGAAGTGCTGCCATGCCACAGCCAACTTATGGTGACCCTGTAGGGTTTTCAAAGCAAGAGAAGTTCAGAGGTGGGTGACCACAGCCTGCCTGTGCATAGCAGCCTGGACTTCCTTGGTGGTCTCTCATCCAAGTACTAACTGGGGCCGACCCTGCTTAGCTTCTGAAATCTGACAAGGCCAGGCTAGTCCCATCAGATTAGCAAGTGTTATCCGCCCTGAGCAGGCTATAAATGTGAAAAAACAAACAAACTGTCTGGGTCATCCCCATTATATCATTCCTTTCCAGGACTCTCAAGATTCTGCTACTCTGGAATTTAAACACAAAAGGCATTTGATGATAAACAACTTCCCTGTTGAAAGTTTGACCGACATCTTTGAAAAGATGCTAGCTACTATCATGAAACCATTTACCTTTCTTTTCCGCCTCTCCTCATCATCAAGATGCTTTTCTTTCTCTTTATCTGACTTCTTTTTCTTCTTCTTCTTCTTCTCCTTATGTCGCTCTCTCTCATGGTCCGATCTGTCATCGTAATAACTGGAATCGTGTCCCGATCCTGAAAGTTCGGTCACTTCACTGCCTCCGACTTTCAACACCAACTTCAATGGCTTTTCCAAGGGTTTATCCACATAATCTAAAAGTATAAAGTATATACATAAATAAAATATTTCCATCCCGTTTGCCAGCATCTGTTATTTAGCACAGTCAGTCTTCACTAATGCTGCTCCAAGGAACCCTATTCATAGATGATCTAAAGCAGGGGTCCCCAACCTTTTTGAGCCTGCAGGTACATTTGCCATTCTGCTACGGCATGGTGGGTACAGGAACAAAATGGCTGCCACAGGAGGCGGAGCCAGCCACAAAACGATTGCTGCAGATTAACACAGCGCAGATTCTTGTGTTGTGGTGGCAGCTGCTACAACAGCAACATTTTAAAAAATCGGCACAGCCAATCAAATCTCCAATAGTCAATCAAAAGCCTTGCTGGGCAAAAGCCCTATCTTGTCCTGCCCACTTCCTAAAAACACTTGGCGGGTGCCATGAAGCCCACGGGATGCATGAGCTAAAGACACATGACTTTGAGTTGTCGAAGCCCAGCCAGATTGTTTAGGCACAGAGCCTCTGACAAGGGCAGCACCCCCACTTACAGTAACTCATCAAGTTAATGGCAAACTGAAATAAATGCAACAGAAAAGAGGCTACAGTGACTAAAACTGTAGTCAAGCATCAAAGGTTTAGACATAGGGGGGTCCCTTATAAAAAGCTGCTTATTTCCGCCCCCTGGGGTAGGTCCCCTGAACCTTTGACAGCTATGTGACATCCAAAAATCAAAACCAATACAACAGGTTTTTTCCCCTCCACTCTCTGCATCTCCAGGATGGGAAATTTATCACATTCATATCATGATCTTCCTTCAGAGGAGCTCCAAATGCAAAGATTCATCCACTACACAAACAGTAGCTCCCAAAAGCTGAATCCTGTTGATTTTCTGCCTTTCATGCAGTTCTGTCAGGACCCACATTTTCCTTTGGACCACTTTACACAAAACTCTTCTGAGGCCTACATCCAAAACAATACATGTGAATGGGATGTAAGAGGTGCCTACAGAATCAAGTCACCCCTGAGAGGAGGGACTGGCAGAGGCCCAGGAGAGGAAAGCAGACCAGACCATTTGGACTCCCTATACAGGAAGAATGCAGGACAGAAAGCACCAAAGGGCAGAATCTTCCACTCCTTACAAACAATCCAGCTTTTCTCTACAGCCCCTTCTTCTGGGGTGGTTTTTGTGCAGATTTCAAGAATTGGGGAGGGCTGTGGCTCAGTGGTAGAGCATTTGCCTGGCATGCAAAAGGTTCCAGGTTCAATCCATAGTTGCTCACTGAGTTTGAATGAAGCAATTCTAAGTCCAGGTACAGGCACTTGTCACTTTCTTGAGAGAAATCTCTGCTAGGTCTTAGGCGCTCTATGGCTCGCTCTTTCATTCAATTTCTATACTGCCCTTCCAAAGCTCAGGGCAGTTTACAATACAATAAACATCACAACAATATAAATTAAAAACTAACACTTATTCCAACATTCTGTAGTAGAGCATCTGCTTGGCATGCAGAAGGTCCCAGTCTCAACCCCAAGCATCTCCAGTGGAAAGGACCAGGCAGTAGGTGATGTGAAAGTCCTCTGCCTGAGACCCTGAAGAGCTGCTGCCAGTCTAACTAGGCAAGTCTCTCCTATTCTATTCTCTCCAGGATCAGAGGAATATGCCTATTATTATTAAGTGCTGATAATCACCTTGAGGCCCCAAGCTGAGGTACTGAATAAATTAACTTTTCCATCTCTTCAGAGCTGCACAGTGAACAGAGTAGTAGAAATTATTCCCCCCCCCAACTAAATACAACCCTTTGAAGCATCAAAAGAAGCATTATATTTCAGTTAAAACGATCAATTGATGTCTGAGCAATGCTGAGCACAATTGGAATACTGTGTACAGTTCTGGTCACCACACCTAAAAAGGGATATTGCAGAATTTGAGAAGGTGCAGCAAAGAGCAACCAAAATGATCAGGGACTAGAGCAGCTGCCCTATGAGAAGCGGTTAAAGCGCTTAGGGCTGTTTAGCTTGGAAAGAAGGCGGTTAAGGGAAAGTCTATAAAATTATGCACGGTATGGAGAGAGTGGACAGGGAGAAGCTTCTCACTCTCTCTCATAACACTAGAATGCAGGGTCACCAGCTGAAGCTGGAGAGTGAGAGATTCAAAACAGATAAAAGGAAATATTTATTCACACAATGCATAGTTAAATTGTAGGACTCCCTGCCCCAGGATGTGATGATGGCTGCTAACCTGGAAGGCTTTAAGAGGGGAGTGGGTCTGGAGGAGAGGGGTATTCATGGCTACTAGTCAGAATCGATACTGGTCATGATGTATCCCTATTCTCTCCAGGATCAGAGGAGCAGGCCTATGATATTAGGTGCTGTGGAACACAGGCAGGATGGTGCTGCTGCCGTCTTCTTCATTGTGGGCTTCCTAGAGGCACCTGGTTGGCCCCTGTGTGAACAGACTGGTGGACTTGATGGGCCTGGGTCTGATCCAGCAGGGCCTTTCTTATGTCCTTAATACGGCCTTTGATCGACTAAGGGCCTGATTCAGTCTAAGGCAGCTTCACGCGGCTACTCAGCTGGAGCCCAGGTGGGCCAAAGCCTTCGGGGGCTGGGCGCCGGGGGCGAACGCAACACGCGGTCACCAGCACCCACCCCTGCCTTAGCCGCCACCGGGGGTGGGGGGTGGGCAGCAGCTTCGGCGTTTGCTCTGCGGCCGCCCTGGCAAGCGGTGGGGAGGGGGCTCCCTCCTCGCGAGAGCCAGCGCAGGCGAGGCAACGACGCGGGCGGGGTGGGAGGCCACGGCCACCGTCGCGGGAAGCGACGCCAAGGAAGGGGGGCCGCGGGGCCCGCGCGCGCTCGTGAGCGAAGGGGGCCTGCACGGGAGCGCGCGCCCCTCGCCCTTCCCTGGCGGCGGCCTCCCGTCAGTCAGTCAGTCAGTCAGTCCTCCCTCACTCCCTCACCGTCGTAGGCAGCGGCGCCGGTCCCGGCAGCGGCGACGGCCGGGGCGGGCGCGGACCTCCATTCCGCCTTCTCCGCCTTATGCTTCTTGTGCTTCTTCCCCATAATGATGACAGCCGGGCGGGGCAACAATGGCCGCGGCCGGACAAGGGCGTGACGGGACGGGAAGTGACGAGGAGGGCCGCTTCCGGGGGGTGGGCGGGGCCAGGCCCGGTTGGCTGAGGGCAGAAGCGCGCGCGGTTCGGTTGGTGGAGTCGCGGAGGGTAAGTCGGGGGGCGGCGGAGGGACCGGCCGGGAGTAGGACCCTTCCCCCCCACACACGCGCACCCTTCTCCTCCCCCCCTTCATTTTAACTTAGTCAGCGCGTTTTCTAGCTCGGCTTTCCTTCCAGAAGCCTTAGGGTTGCCAACCCCCGGGTGGGGCCTGGGGCTCTCCCGGAATGAAACGGATTTTCCAGACTATAGAGATCCGTTCCTCTGGAGAAGACGGATGCTTTGGAAGGTGGGGTCTGTGGCCTTGTACCCGCATGAGGCCTCTCCCCTGCCCAAACCCCGCCCACCCCAAGCTCCGCCCCCACCCACTCCCCAATTTCCAGGAATTTCCCGAGCTGGAGTTAGCAACCCTACTGCACTGCAATCCTGTAGGGGATGGATATATATATATGTGTGTGTGTGTGTGTGTGTGTGTGTGTGTGTGTGTGTGTGTATGTGTGTGTGTATATATGTGTGTGTGTGTGTATATGTGTGTGTGTGTGTATATATATGTGTGTGTGTGTGTATATATGTATATATATGTATGTATATATATGTATATGTGTGTGTATATGTGTGTGTGTGTGTATGTATGTGTGTGTATATATATATATATATATATACACACACACACACACACACACACATTTTATATGTACATATATATAGTGCCAGGGTAGGGTTGCCAGCCTCCAGGTAGGCCTGGAGATCTCCCAGAATTACAACTGATTTTCGGATGGCAGAGCTCCTTTTCCCTGGAGAAAATGGCTGCTTTGCAGAGTGTGCTTTAAGGCATTTAAGACCTGAGACTCCCGCAGTAGACAGTGTTGTGGTTGTGTCCCTCAGGCCCACGGTGTCTGTGGCTAAGAGCTCCTCACCTAGAGGTCATCCGTTTTAGACATCAAGCCCTAGGAATACAGTCTGTGCAGTGGCTTGACAGCAGGATGTGGGCGTGTAATGCTGGCCAGACCATGTGTTGCTTATGATAATTCTGCCTTTTGCCGCATTGTGACCTCACCATAGAGGTGGGGGCTGGTGCTGAAAAGGAGAGATGTCTGCAGGGTGCCTTTGGCTACATGCTTGAGTTAAGGCAGAAGTTGGTGGTTCATGCCACAAGTGAGTGAGCCTTGGGCACTACTTCTGGGGAGTGGCTGTGGCTCAGAGATAGAGCATCTGCTTGGCACGCAGAAGGTCCTGAGTTCAATCCCTGGCTTCTCTGGTTAAAAGGAACAGTTAAGGGGTGATGTGAAAGACCCCTGCCTGAGACTCTGGAGAGCCGCTGCCAGTCTGAGTAGACCATGCTGACTTTGACGGATCAAGGGTCTGATTCAGTATAAGGCAACTTCATGTGTTTTGAGGGTCAGTAAGAATAGTTTGTCTGTTCTTGAATTACCTTAGAGCCATTCTCGCGTTGCCTTTTATTTAAGAGATGTCTTTGATTTGATATTGCTGTTTTAGAACTGTACAAACTTGAATGCTTCTGCTAAGCTTGCTGTCCATAGCACGGAGTTACAGACGGCAAACCTGCACGCAGGTACAGGAAGAGAATGTCTGTTTCTAATTGTTAATGACGAATGTAATTTCTTTAGTATTCTTTTTACTCTGGTTTGGTTTTTGCTTGGTCAGTCACTTGATAACTGATTCTGTACATATAGAGTGATAAATGTAGCATTTTTACAACAGCAATGTCATTTCCCTGACATGAATATATGAAGGATATTTAATGAGAATGTATTAAGGATTTATTCATTAAGCTGGTAAAATAAAATACCTAATTAAAATCCTGGGTAAAAAGTTGTGTTTTGGCCAGGCACCTAAAAGAAAGTAAAGTAGGTGGCAGGCAAACCTCAAGGGGAGGGCATTCCAGAGGTGAGGTGCCACCACCAAAAATGCCCTGTCTGTAGTTACCACTTGCATCACCTCTGAAGGTGGGGGCGCAGAGAACAGGGCTGGGGAGGCAGATCTTAACTAGTGAGCTGGATCGTACAGGAGGAGACAGTCCTTCGGGTGCCCTGGCCCCAAGCCATTCAGGGCCTTAAAGGTGTAAGAAGCAGCACTTTGAATTGTGCTTGGAAACAGATGGGTAACTAGCCTTTCAGCACAGAGGAGCTGAAATCCTGGTAACCAAACTCTGACAAGCCAACTGAAGCTTCTGGACTGTTTTCAAAAGCAGAGTGCAATTTATACTTTTAAAAGTTCCATTTGCGTGCACTAACACCCCACCTATCAGGACTGCCATACCTGACTACTAATTTATTGACAGAATGAATTCTAGTCCCCTAATATTCTTTTTACATTTACTGGCACTGGAAGAATAGGAAACACACATTTAGCTCACTTAATTTATTTTTTCTCCCTCTGCAGAGGGCAAGAATACATGCCCCACTTGGCTATGTCCACTTTGTAAAAAAAAACTTGGCAGGCGCCAGGAAAGGGGTTGGCGGGTGCCATAGCATCCATGGGCACCATGTTGGAGACCCTTGATATATAGTAACATTCATAAAGGTAGGGAGAGGCAATATGTGGCTAGATCCTACGCATCTTTTCTCCAAAGTCCCCTTACTTCCAAGCAAGCATGCACAGGGTTGCTGCCTAACGTGGTTGAAGATTGACAGAACATTCCTATGAAAAAAAACTAAAGTATTTGTGACTTTATTTGGGGGGGAAAGATGAGTTGTGGGGGCGGATGATTGAAGTTTATAACACTATGAATGGCTGTACAGCGCAGGGTTTTTTTCTCCCATAAAATTTGGGACACCTACTCAAGTCGATTGACAGTAGGTTCAAGGAATGCAAGTGCAACTTTTCACAGTACACAATTAATTTATTGATTACTTAGATGTTGGTGTCACCATTGTTTTGGATGACTTTTTAAAAGAATTGAACACATTTGGGGAGAGGAAGTATTTCTAGACCTATTAACTGTGGCACTTAAATGGAGTTTTCATATTTAGAGGGAATATAGTAACGTGTACCAGATGTTGGGGACAAAATAGGAGATGACTCTCCCTCTGTGACCTGTTTCTAGTGGTGCATGGGTCATTGGTTGATGGAAATCTGAACTTGACAGAACCGTAGTCTTATCAATTCTTATTTTTACTTCTATTGAGACTTTGAGCTACAACACTCCAGGTGAGGAACAACAAGTTTTGTGAGTCTTCCTTTGACCTACTTATCTCTTCGTTCTTAGAAATCTGGATGCTCTGAGGAATAATTCAAGGTCATAATCTGAATTTGCTGGACATTTCTGATTCAAAATGTCAGTTGCACTCCAATCTCATCTTGAAATGATGGCTTAATTTTGAATATTGGGAAACTTTCCTGTTGTCCTTTGGAGCCAGGAAGTTAGTGCTTTCAGTGTGGCAGCCATGGAAGATGAGGCGAAGGACAAAAGCGCTATGGACAGCTGGAGCCCTTCTGACTCGGGTTTGGAAGGTGATTTTTGAGGCAGCCATGATGGGAAAGCTCCATACTTAGCTGGGCACAAGAATTTTATTTTATTTATTAAATTTATACCTGCCCTTTCCCATCCCAAGATGGGCTCAGGGCGGCTTCCAATAATACATGCTATACAATATATGTTAAAACATAAATTAAAATGCAAATTTACAACCCATCCGGTACAGATTAATCTCGATGGGTAGCCGTGTTAGTCAATCAGTCAGAAAAGAACAAGAGTCGAGTAGCACCTGAAAGACTAACCAAATTTCTGGTGGGGTATGAGCTTTCATGAGTCACAGCTCACTCTTTCAGATAGTGAAGAAGTGAGCTGTGACTCATGAAAGCTCATACCCCACCAGAAATTTTGTTAGTCTTTAAGGTGCTACCGGACTCTTATTCTTTTCTACTACAGGTTGAGTATTCCTTATCCAGACATCCAATATCGGGACTGATCTGAAAACCACACGTTTTTAGGCATTACTCACAGGCCCTCAGCAGCACCATTGATGGTTCAATATATATAAAATTATCAAAATATCGTTTAAAATTACATTCAGGCTATGTGTATAACGTATGTATAAAACATATATAAAGCATAAATAAATTTCACATTTAGACTTGGGTGTTGTGTGTGTTAAGTGCCGCCAAGTCGCTTTCAACTCATGGCGATCCTGGTTAGTACTGCGCAGAAGAAGGCACTGGTAAACCACTTCTGACCAACCTTTACCTTGAAAACCCTATGATGAGACAAGACTTGGGTACCATCCCCAAAATATCTCATTATGTATATGCAAGTATTCCAAAATACGGAAAGATCCGAAATACAGAACACTTCTGGTCCCAAGCAGTTTGGATTAGGGATACTCACCCTGTAGTACAGATTAAAATGGCCATCCAATTTGTACCTACTACTACCATAAAATTCAATCCCAAAGGTGAAGCCCATCCTAGTTGTCGGCAGAGGACCAAAAGATAGTAAAAAGAGGAATAAGGGAGGAGGAAAAGGAGAAAGGGAGGCCAATTGATTGATGAAACACTTGCTGCCTCAACCAAATGCCTGGCAGATCACCTCCATCTTACTGGCCCTGCGGAACTGAGTTCAGTCCCGCAGAGCCCGGGTCTCACTTGACAGAGAGTTCCACCAGGCTGGGGCCAGAGCTAAAAAAGCCCTGGCCCTGGTTGAGGTCAGCCGGATAGTCCGGGGTGCCATGAAGTGTGACTTGTCAAGTCTCATTCTACAAGGGTAAACCAAGACAACTCTTCCTCCCTTCAGAAATCTCTAAGTGTCAAGTGCTGGCTGAGACGCTTCCTTGATAAGGGATCAGCATTTTGAAACGTTGCAGCTTTTCCATCCTTGTCATTGCATTCATTGTCACATCGGTGCTAATGCTTGTGTTAAGCTGAAGTCAGAAGAGAAAACCAGTCACGCAACATTCAGCGCCCACAATTCTGAAAAGCAAGACGCTTCAGGACATCTTTAGAGACCTAATCGCTACATCTCCTTTGTCTTTTAAATTAGGTTTTCATAATATGGATGAAGCAGCGGGAGACTTAAAACAGGCTCTTCCAAGTGACTTCCTGCAGATACACGTAGAGGTTCATCAGAAATCAAACAGGTATCTCTGTCACATAAAGTGTCTCAGTATAATTTTGCCATTTACTGGAAAGGGGTTTATTCTTTGGCCCAAAGGGGATGGTGCTTGGTGGAATTGAAAGGGGTTATTTGCTCATAGGGAATGAAAAAGGTTGGAAAAATCAGCCTTTCTTAGAGTTACCAAGTTACAATGGATATATAATTAAACATACAAAACTGCCCAAGAGCAACGCAGACTGTGAGTCCATTTAGCTCCATCATTTCCCAAGGTTAAAGTTTACTATCTGAGATCCTTCTAAGCTGTAGAAGCCTGGAATTGCATCTGGGGAATTCTGCATTCTAGAAGATGAAGAACATTATCTTGTGGACAGGAGGACGCCAGTACATCAGTTTTGCCTTTCATGTAGGGTCTACCTGATCAGCATGATTGTAGCTGATAAGGGCATTTTCACCCATGTTTCTTTCCATGAGGAGCCCTGTTGTGTAGAGTGGCAAGCTGCAGTATTGCAGTCAAAGCTCTTCTCACAACCTGAGTCCAATCCCAATGGGAGTCAGTTTTAGGTAGCCGGCTCAAGGTTGGCTCAGCCTTTCCTCTTTATGAGGTTGGTAAAATCAGTGCCCAACTTGCTGGTGATAAAGTGTAGATGACTGGGGAAGGCAATGGCAAACCACCCTGTAGACACAGTCTGGCTAGTAAACGTCATGATGTGACGTCACCCCATGGGTCAGTAATGACCCAGTACTTGCACAGGGGACTGCCTTTACTTTCTTTCCATCTTCCCATCTCAATCTGCTAAGGCAAGATCTTCTTTGTAAATTAAGGTGTATTGTTTTTTGTTCACCAGATGGTGTCTATCTTAAGGTACAGGCTACTAATGAACTCGCACTTCTTGCAACCCTTCAGGCTCAGACACTGAAAACCTTTCACTTCCTGAAATCCCGCAGGAAATTCTTTTGTGGTCACAGCATGACAACGAGGTTGGCCTCATTCAGTCTGCACAAACAGTTAAAATTAATTGGTTCTTGTAGGTTATCCGGGCTGTGTAACCGTGGTCTTGGAATTTTCTTTCCTGACGTTTCGCCAGCAACTGTGGCAGGCATCTTCAGAGTAGTAACACTGAAGGACAGTGTCTCTCAGTGTCAAGGGTGTAGGAAGAGTAATATATAGTCAGAAAGGGGTTGGGTTTGAGCTGAGTATTGTCCTGCAAAAGTAATGTGCTAATCATTAGCACATTACTTTTGCAGGACAATACTCAGCTCAAACCCAACCCCTTTCTGACTATATATTACTCTTCCTACACCCTTGACACTGAGAGACACTGTCCTTCAGTGTTACTACTCTGAAGATGCCTGCCACAGTTGCTGGCGAAACGTCAGGAAAGAAAATTCCAAGACCACGGTTACACAGCCCGGATAACCTACAAGAACCAATGAACTCTGACCGTGAAAGCCTTCGACAATAGTTAAAATTAACTTAGATCCTGCTAAGCCTTTGCTGCGGGTTGCTCAGTACCCCTTATGCCCTGAGGCGTTGGACGGGGATCCATGCAGTCATTACAGCTCTTCTGGAACAGGGCACCATAGCTCCCTCCAAAAGCCTTTGCAATACCCCATTCTTACCTGTCAAAAAGCCAGGGGAAAACACTTGTTGGTTCATCAAGATCTCGGAGCTGTAAATTCCGCTGTCCTTCCGTCCATACGGTGCCGAATCTGGCTACTCTAGAGACTTGTTTCTATCTGTAGAGTGGGTTCAGTTCACTAGGTTGAGTCACATGGATTTGATATTTTACACATCAGGTGTGGGGCAGGTCATTGAATCCCTTGAAGGACAAAGTCAGGGTTTTGTGGGTTGCCTTTTGGGTGTATTCTAGGGGAGTAGGATGCTGCTGGGTCCTTTCTAACATTAATTATTTGGTTCGTTATTTTTTTTTGGTATTAATTAGCACTGCAAAGAGAGAAGATATCAAGGAGCATATCCTAAGATTACTGAATAGGCATAACATTATCTTTGGTGATTACAAATGGACCGAGTTTGATGACATCTTCCTAACAAATAATGTGCAGTCTGTTGCAGTTGTGGATACAGAACTAAAGCTGAAGGAAAGACAGGTATGAGGTATTTCTTACATTAATCAAGTATTCAAAACTTGTTCCTGGGGGATATTCTAGCTATCAAACAAGATTATTAGAATAAAAGTAATGTTTATTAAGGTGCTGATCTGTTTTTCAAAACAATTTTTCTTTTGATTGTGATCAGTGGCTTCCATCCAAGATTCCTCCAGATAGTTTGATCCCCCTTTTCCAAATGTACAGAAGATATGTGCAGCATGCACATTCTTAAAATTCGCATTTCTGTAATCAGTCTAAGGTGGACTGCACCACTTCAGACTGCTCTTGTCTTTGAAGGTTCTCCTAAGTAAAAAATTCCTTGTGGATAGAAAGCTAGCACAAGAGAGAATAATGGGGATAGAAACTTCGTCTGAAGGGCAATTTTTTTTTTTACTAGCAGGGAGCATTTCATATGTGTGTGTAAAGTGCCATCAAGTTGCAGCCAACTTATGGCGACCACAGCAAGGGTCTTTTAAGGCAAGTGAGAAGCAGAGGTGGCTTGCCATTGGCTTCCTCTGCAGAGTTTTCCTTGGTGGTCTCCCATCCAAGCACCGGCCCTCCTTAGCTTCTGAGATCCGATGAGATCGGGCTATTCCATGCTGCCTTCCTTTCAGTATTTTATATAGGAGAACATTAAAAAGGGGTATCCATCGTACACTACAATGCCTCAGGATTCTACCACCCCTTCTGCTGCCCTTGCAAACCAGGCCTGATTAGGACAAGCTTGGTTTGGATGTGATTTGTTTTGTTCAGAATCCACCTTAGAAAATAATGTAAATGAAATCTGAATCTGACATTGAGTTTTGCCTTTACCCAGAGTACAAAGAGCCTTGTACTGTTTGACATTGTACAGTTCTCTTCAAAGTATTATTTGCCAGAGGCGATCTTTGTTTTCCCTCTCCGTTGCAGCCTATTAACTTGAGTGAGGGCAGCCTTTCCATTCATATTTTTCATCTTAATGAAGAAGGCCCCAGTACTGAAAACTTGGAAGAAGAGAATGAGAACATCATTGCAGCTAATCACTGGGTGTTACCTACAGGTACTTCTTCTTCTTGTGTATGGCACAAGGTGGTCTTCGAGAGTTCAGAATATAGATTGAGCTTCTGAAAATTATTGTTTGATATAATTATACAGATAGAGATTGACTTAGGTATAAACTTTGATGGGAGAAAGCAAGATAAGAGTTCTGCAATAAAAGTACATTGAGTTCTAAAGTGAGAAAATTATCCTTGCAGGGATAACAGACAGCATTCTTACATATGTGGGTTTTGAGGTTGTACTGTAAGGGGGATTGCCTAGTTAAAATTAAGTACTTTAAGTCCCAGCATGAACTGAAAGCAAGTGTTATATAGTGGTTAGTGTCGGACTAGGGTCTGGGAGACCCAGGTTCGAATCCCCACTCTGCCATGGAAGCCTGCTGGGTGACCTTCAACCAGTGACATTCGCAGCCTAATCTACTTCACAGAGTTGTTGTGAGGATAAAATGGAGCAGAGAGTGATGTAACCTGTTTTGAGTCTTCATTGGGGAGGAAGGTGGGGTTTAAAGGAAGCAAATAAATAATAAATTTCTTTGGATGAATTCCATGGGACTTTAAAAAGCTTTACACCTGTAGCAGGAACATGCCCTATGAATGCTTTTGGGTGAAGGGGGGGTCTTATCAGGAAAAACGAAACAGCATTGAGTTACTTACGCTCCTGTGACTTTAGGTATTTTGGGTGGCTGTGTGAAATCTGGCTTTTTGTTCCTATGTCTTAAAAACTTTCTATGACTGAGAAACTTGTGGGCTGAAGAGCTTTACACTCCAATGTTTACATTCAAAGTATGTACAGTAGGGCTGGCTTATATGTAGGATTGTAGTGTTGGTTTGTTAAACTGAGAGAAGAACCAATTTAGTTATTTAAACAGCAAAAGATGGCTGAACTGAAATGGGATGTTTTGATCTTTATAGCTCTTTATTGAATTTAGTGGTGCTCTTTTGCAGCTGAGTTCCACGGTCTCTGGGAGAGCCTTGTGTATGACAATGAAGTAAAATCAGATGTAAGTTGAAAATATTATTTAAGCTTTTTCTCCCAAAAAAGGTCCCAAAGTGGCTTACAGCAAGAAAAATACATAAATAAACCAGAACAAAACAAATAATTTTTGTATAAAAAGCAGAGCAAGTGTACCTCAGGCTGGTCCTGGAATCATTCACTGGTTTGCCTGAAAAGAGGCTGCAGGCAAAGAAGAGCCCGAGGGGCGAGGGCCCTTCAGGTTGTGCCCCATGGCTCTCGCTACACCCAGGCTTTATAAAATAGCTGCGAGGGGAAGGGGAAAAGCAGTCCTCAGCACGGAAGTTACGCAGCTGGAAGAGGTGTTCCCCCTCTTACTCCTTCTTGCTAAAACATTCAACTATCTAATATGTGAACATCTGCCCCTTGTATGGTAAATATACAGGACCGTATTATTTGCCTTCTGCCTATTGATACTTCTGTGAGGTTCACACAGAGGTTTTTTTTGGGGGGGGGTATCCCTTTCTGTCTGTCACACTTGTGGCAGCAGTCCTTGACTTCTGAGAGAGGTTTTCTCAGGTAATAGGGTTACACTGTACAGAATGGTTCACAGTCTTACGTAGATAAGTGATTAGGGACTGTGGTCTATACTTCTGCGAATAGCTTATTGTTAAGTAGGATCCTATTATGTAATTTCTGTACTACTTAATGTGTTGTTTTAATACATGCTGTGCTTCAGTTCTTTCTGGTTCAGTGGTACTTAGTGCTGTTCAGTGGTACTTAGTTTTGATTAAACATGCATAAGGCTGGGCTGCATATTGAAGATATAATGGAAATCTTGCATGGATGAAACCAACATAGGATCTCAGGCGTAACGCTGCCCCTTTCCATCTTTAGACTTGTGGGGGGGAACTTCACAGAATGACTGGTGAGAACTTCTGGTCATCAATCTCTGGTCAGCGGTACTAGAAGGCTCAGCCAGTATTCCTTACAAGCCTCATGGCGAGGCCATTTTAGTCCAAGATGCTCCGGTCTGATTCCTGATATCCTTCAAACTTTTAGTTTCCAGCTGCATCACAAACTAACCTTGCAAATATTGAATTACTTACCTGTCAGTAGAGTGCTCTAAATTCCTGGGCAGCTTTCTTCATGCCCCTAGTTATTTATTTATTTACGTATTTATGCACGCCTCCCTTACTCTTTGCTTGAAACTTCTGTATCAAGAGTCCAGCTATACTATGGAGTTTTAACTGTTCTTTTCCCTTTCCAATTAGTTACTAGATTACGTGACCACAACGTTACTGTTCTCAGACAGAAATGTTGACAGCAACTTGATATCCTGGAACAGAGTTGTTCTATTGCATGGTAAAAAGATGTATCATTTTAACTAAATAGTACTTGATTAGAAGGCTTTTGGGAATTGACTAACACTGAAGTCCTGTGTAATTATGATCATACTTAGCATGTCTGTAGTATGTTCAGAGGGGTTCATATACATTAATTTGTTTATCTTTACAACAACCCTTTAAGTAAGGTCAGTATTATCATCTTCATGTGGGTGGCGGGGGAACTGAGACTGGGAAATTATGGTATAGTGATTAGAGTGTTGTGCTAGATTCAAGTTTAGTAACAACTTAGAAACCAACAAGATTTTCATAGTATAAGCTTTTGAGAAGGGATCTTTGACTCTCGAAAGCTCATACCCCCGAAATCTTGTTGGTCTCTAAGGTGCCACTGGACTCGAATCTAGCTGTTCTGCTGCAGACCAACAGGCTACCTTCTGAAACTATACTAGGATCTGAAGGTCTGGATTCAAATCCTTTTTCATTCCTTAAGCTCAGTTGACGTTGGGGCAGTCACATGTCTCTCGGCCTACCCTACCTCACAGGGTTGTTGTGAGGATAAAAAGAGAACGGGGGCCCATGTACATTTCTTTGCGCTCCTCAAAGGGCAGGGTAAAACTGCAAAACTGATTTCCTTGGGCCAGCTAGCAAGATTATGGCTGAGCAAAGATCTGATCTGGAAATTATCCAGCTCTCCCTCTTGGCCAATACAGCTCTGTGAGGCTGAAGTATGTTCTTTGACTCAACAGCATTTTGAATGCAATCAAAAAGTGGGAGCAAGTGGTACGGGGCAGGGAGCCCAGCGGTTGTTATATCAAAAGTTAGGAAAGAAAAAGTGAGAACTTTCAGAACATCAAAGGACATTTGTACAGCTCAGCTCAGCTCCAGGCTACACATCGCACTCACGTTGGGAGGGTAGCCCAACAGCTCTTTCTGTCTAGGAAACGCGGCCTCCCTCTGGAAGATTTCGGGGAGAGATGCCTGAGTGCCCAGGTGTGTATGCTCAGCTTTGTTCCTCCCATGAAGATGGTTTCAGAGTGTAGCCATGTTGGTCTGTAGTAGAACAGCCAGTAACTGAGAGACCATCAAGATTTTCAGGATATAAACTTTTGAGAGTCAATGCTCCCTTTGTCAGATGAATGTGACAAAGAGAGCTTTGACTCTCGAAAGCTTATACATTGAAAATCTTGCTGGTCTCTAAGATGCTACTGGACTCAAATCTAGTCGGTCCTCCCAGTTCCTCCCCCCAACACATGAAAAAGAATTTTTCTCTACAGAAAGGACCACTGAGCAACTTCTACACATTTGTGTGCAATGCATAGTTCATCTTTGAATAATTTCAATACTAGAGAGCCAGCATGGTGTAGTGGTTAAGAGTGGTGGACTCTAATCTGGAGAACCGGGTTTGATTCTCCACTCCACATGAAGCCAGCTGAGTGACCAGTCATAGTTCTCTCCGAATTCTCTCAGCCCCACCTACCTCACAAGGTGTCTGTTGTGGGGAGAGGAAGGGAAGGTGATTGTAAGCCAGTTTGAGACTCCTTAAAGGTAGAGAAAAGCGGGGTATAAAAACCAACTCTTCTTCTAGAGCTGTTTTTAGAACTATGACTATTAGCAATTGCTATGTATGATTGTTCTAAAAGTTAATATTCAAGTTAAGATCTGTAAGATAGGATGGAAGCAGGAAGCTTGAGCCCCGTCAGACGTTGTATGGTATGGAAAAGACTGGATCCTAGCTTTTTAGAAGGAAAGGCTTGTCATGATGCAATTGGAATATTTTAATAATCCTGTGATTTTACTGCAGGTCCTCCAGGAACTGGTAAAACTTCCCTGTGTAAAGCACTGGCTCAGAAGCTGGCCATTAGACTTTCGCATAGGTAATTCAGATTCGTGCTTTCATATGAAAAGTTAAAACAGTGCTATTTTTCATCCACTAGAATTTTGTTTACCTGTTTCAACCACTAACATTTTGTTTAGTTGTTTGAAGGACTGTCTTCTCCCTTATGTTCATGCCCAGGATATTAATATCACAGGCAGAGGGCTTCCCGATTGTCATACAAAGCAAGGAAGCTCATCTAGTGGTCACACAAGAGAGAGCCTTTTTGATGGCATCCCCACAATCATGGAACAACCTCCTCAGGGAGGTGTGCCTGCTCCTCATTTTCGATCTTCAGGTGGCAGTTGAAGACAGTTTTATTTGGCATTTGACTAATTTAGTTTTTATTTATTGGCGGTGCTAATTGGAGATTTTAAATTGTGATCTTTAGTTGTTCTTATAATTATTGTTTTATTTATACTGTAAGCCATTGAGTTCCACAAGGTAGAAAAGTGACTAATAAATGTTTTAAATGATAATACCGTAATAATAAATGATAATTTTTTCAAGGATGTAAAAATGCTCTCATTCATTCAAGTAGAGCTTACAGAGAATTTCCTGGTGGATTGTCTCTAGGACACCCTCCCTGCCATGCCTGCCATTATAAACTCTTGGATTGAAGAAGTAAAAGTAATACTAAAGAAATAGATTGATGTAGAGAAAATAAATGTGGGCTCTATGCCACAGCTAAAGTGCCACATGGCTTTGGTTGCAACTAACTCATCTGAAATGACAATGACATAGAACCTCTCTGGTTTAATTCCTACATTTTGGATCCTATAACTTTGCTCCGCACACGCTTCTTTCTGGCTGATTACTTGGCAGGTCCTCCACTGCAGAGCTTGCTTCTCAGACACTTCTGTTTGTGCAATTCCAGTGTTTTCCAATGACCCCAGAGTGCCTAGCACAGTGATACTCTGTGGCTCAGGAGCCACACATGGCTCTATGACATGCTACCCTGTGGATTTTGTGAGCACTGTTCTCCTTAGCACCCCATGTTCTAGGAAAGTGAGCATCTTCTTTAGAAATCTGGATTATTTCATCATACAGCGGCATGATGTTGCCCTAGGTTTCTTGGGTAGAAAGCAGTAATAAACAGTTCCTTATTTTAACTTGATTCAACTTTAATTTGGCACTTTAGGTACAGCTATGGACAATTAATCGAGATAAACAGCCACAGTCTCTTCTCTAAATGGTTTTCTGAGGTAAGCCTCTTTGTAGCCTTTTTGTGTGATGTGGATAATGTTGGTTCATGCTGGTGTGTTGAACTTTAAGGAATGCTGAATATCTGTGCAGTTGTTAAGATCTTTATGCTGTCTGATTGGGCTGAAATGGATGTAATGCTGGAAGATATGTGAAAAGGAAGGCACCTGTAGCCGTGCAGGCCCCAATTCTGCTTGTGGCTGTTGTACTGAGGAAGGGAGGGGAGGTTCAAGCTTTCCTTCCTGCCCAGTGTTGCACCAACGGGCGCCAGTCTGAATCAAAGCCATGCAGAAATTTCTGAATGGAACTCTGCTGCTGTTATCCTGGAAAGACAAGACACCCTCTCTTTAGGAATTGTTTGCCTTGGTGGTATTTAGAGGGCGGATTAAAGGTGAACTACTGAAGCCATAATAAACTGTCATGCAGATTAAATAACATTCTCCAGTGGAATCTCTTCTGTGTCTTGCCGTTCAGACCAGATGTTACTCTGTGTAGTTATTCAAAAAGGCTTACTATCAAGCTTGTAGAGTCCACGAGCACTTTCTGATGAAGGGAGCTTTGACTTTCGAAAGCTCATACCTCCCCCACCCCCAAAAAATCTTGTTGGTCTCTAAGGTGCTACTGGACTCGAATCTAGCTGTTCTACTGCAGACCAACATGGCTACCTACAGCAACTACCTTCCTAACAAGCTTGTAGTATACAAAGAAAATATTAGTACTTTTTTATTCTTAATCCTTCAATCCTCATCCATTCTGCCCAGAGATACTCTAAGATTTGCACAATGGTCATGCTCCCACATGCCACACAACCACCCATCTTCCCTCTGAGAAATAGTGTGGCTCCATGGGGCTGCGTCCATGGACAGGGCTGCCTCATGTAGCAGTGTACAAGTAGGAAAAGCAGGTAACTGAAGAGATGGGCGGTGGGAGTGGGTGCCTTGGCATCCTTCTGGCACAAGGGAGGATCCTTCTGCAACACCCCCTTAATCAAGGTAGCTCAGCAGAATGAAAGCTCAGAACACTATGCAGTAAAACTGTGTCCATAATGTATGGGAATAATAAAATGTCAGCATTCCCTTGTTAGTGGAAATAATGTTGGTGGTGGAAACTGCCATCAAATCACAGCTCTCATGGCGACCCCACATGGGGTTTTCAAGGCAAGAGAGGAGCAGAGGTGGTTTGCCATTGCCTGCCTCTGTGCAGCAACGTAAGAACATAAAAGCCCTGCTGGATCAGACGAAGGCCCATGAAGTCCAGCAGTCTGTTCACACAGTGGCCAACCAGGTGCCTCTAGTAAGTCCACAAACAAGAGAACTGCAGCAGCATTATCCTGCCTGTGTTCCACAGCACCTAATATAATAGGCATGTTTCTCTGATCCTGGAGAGAATAGGTATGCATCATGACTAGTATTCATTTTGAATAGTAGCCATGGATAGCCCTCTCCTTCATGAACATGTCCACTCTTCTCTTAAAGCCTTCCAAGTTGGCAGCCATCATCACATCCTTGGAGTTCCACAATTTAACAACCCTGGACTTCTTTGGTGGTCTCCCATCCGAGGACTAACCAGGGCCCACCCTGCTTAGCTTCTGTGATCTGATGAGATTGGACTACTAGCCTGGGCCATCCAGGTCAGGGCGAAAGAATGTTACTTGGCACTTTCAGAGGCTACAGTTGAGTGTTAAGCTGGTGGGGTTTAGTCTGATGCTTTCTAGACTGACAAAACCTTATTCACCCTGGCCTTTGAAATAATGTTCATGGGATGCTTGCTCCCCCCCCCCCCCCGGTTCACCTGCCACAGGTTACTGGCCTCCTGCAAAGCTGCCCTAAATCCCTGACCCGAGACCCCCAGTGGTGTACGACTGCTCACAGATCTTCCGTGTAACACAAAGCAATATTTTTGAGAGAGCTGCTTTCACAGTTGCTGCTTCCCCCCATTCTGCAAAGAGTTCATGTAGCTTTCTTTTTTTGCTTCACTTTATAACTACACCCTGCCAAGCATGCCCCCAGGCTAATAGGAGGAGATCCTTATGCATAGTTCCATTCAGCTGCCAGTTGCTGCTTATGAGGGACTGCAGATTGGGGTACCAACTAGGGCTGTGCACCATCCCCCCCAGTAGTTTTTGCATTTGGGTTTAATAGACCCAGTTTTTTAAAAAAAAATCTGAAAAATGCTGAATTGCAATAACGACTTTTTCTGGATATTTGAAAGTAGCCCCAAATAATGCCTAAACATTCTGCATTATTCAGGATCTGCTTTTCGACTCTCTTAAATTGCCACTGTTTTTTTTGGTATTAAACCCCCCCCCCCCCAAAATACCGATATGAGGCACAGGAGCCCCATGGTGCAGACTGTTAAGCTGCACTACTGCAGTCAAAAGCTCTGCTCACGACCTGAGTTCGATCCCGATGGAAGTTGGTTTCAGGTAGCCGGCTCAAGGGTGACTCAGCCTTCCATCCTTCTGAGGTTGGTAAAATGAGTACCCAGCTTGCTGGGGGTAAAGGGGAGATGACTGGGGAAGGTACTGGCAAACCACCCCATAAACAAAGTCTGCCTAGGAAATGTCAGGATGTGACGTCACCCCATGGGTTAGGAATGACCTGGTGCTTGCACAGGGGACCTTTACCTTTAAATACCGCTAAGGTATTTTTCTATTCTAATTTAACGGAATGCCCACTTTTAGCACCAACCCCAGCAGATGACTAAAGCAGATGATGATGAATGAAACAGGCCATCTGACTCCCCCCTAAAATCAGGCATAAAGTAGTGTCATTAGAACAAAGCTGCAGTTTGACCTTACAGAATCAGGTTGGGACAGGTGTGTGCTCTGGGGATCCATTCACCTGCACAAATCCAGTGAGGGTCCTTTGTCACAGGTTGTTCAGCGCTCCCAGGTATTTGGAATGGAAGATGATTCCTTCTGCCCTGGGATCCTATACCTCTCTGGAACTTTGCATCCCGCTCTTCAAGTGTTCCATGCCTTCCAAGGTGACGACCTCATAATTTAAGAACCCAAGTTTTGAAATTCTGTGTGACAGTTTTATCCTTGCATCTATTCTGGCTACAGTAAGCGAACTGTGCCTGATCACCTCAAGGTAATTGTTGCTTTCCTGAGGTGGCCAGGTAAGTGGTATTTGGTACTGATTAACCTGGGAGAAGAGACAAGAATATATCCCATTTTTCTTCTAGAGTGGCAAACTTGTTACCAAAATGTTCCAGAAGATTCATGAGTTCATTGATGACAAAGATGCCCTTGTCTTTGTGCTGATTGATGAGGTATGACAGTCATCTCATTTTACTTTAAAAACTGACAGTGATGGGAAACATTTTTGGGGTGTCTGGGAATAACATAGCTATGCCTGCCTATCCTGCACTCAGTATTTCTTTCGGAAGATCATGTACTTGCACTTTCTGTTATGCTGAGGCTTTTGTTAGGAAAGGTGGTAGAAGGAAAATTATTGAATACGATATGGAGAAGCCTCTAAGCAGGATGAATAATTATTTGTTTTACAGTAGGTGCATTAAATACATATTGTGTTCAGATTATGTTTCTTACGAATGTGGTTCTTTGTGAAACTAACAGTCCTCTCTTTTTGTTTATTTTTGGTAGGTGGAAAGTCTCACAGCAGCACGGAACTCTTTCCGGGCAGGTACAGAGCCTTCCGATGCCATCCGAGTTGTAAATGCGGTCTTGACACAAATTGATCAGATCAAAAGGTAACATCCTGGTATAAAAAGAGAAGAAGTTGGTCAGGAGACTTTCAGGAGACAAAATACCCCTCTTGTACCTTTGCAAAAAATTGCTTGGGAAAATATCAGGCTAGGAAATGAATAGAATTGAAGATCAGTCATGAAGGGTGAGAGAATAATTTCATTTTAGGATTTTTATGGTATTACACTATATATAGATAGTCTTTAATTTGAATTGCTACTCTAGTAATTAACAAACGTGTTGAATTTCTTTCCATATAAAAACTTAGATTAGTTATCCTGTTTGAGAGAAATGTAGGATCTTAACCAATAATACTTTCAGAAAATCCCTGCAATTGATTTCTTCCTATGAAAATGGTGTTTGAACGCTTTGGTCATCCTCTAATAAGAGTCTGAGTACACTCAAGAATTTTCAAAAATATTAGCTGCGTCTCGATGGGCAACTTCTGTCTGCGGACACTATGCATTCCTGGGATAGATTTGTGCAGTCCAGATGGTCTTTGTAATCTTCTAAATCTTCAACTTTTACTTTAAAAAAAATGCTTGAATTTCACAGTAAATTTTTGCTACTAGAAGGTGGGTGATTTTCATCGATTCTCCCCCCCAAAAAGACCCCTCCACTAGCCATTCATGCTGTTTCCGAGGGACTTCTTTCTCTTGGGGGCAGCATCCTGGAGTGTATTTTGGACTGCTGTGGGAAGTGGGAGAAGGCACAGAAATCATGTTGGGGTGACAGCTACAAGGTGCAAGCCAAAGTCTGTTTCTAGGTCTTATAGCTGCAACAAAAAGCAACGTGAATATCTTACGGGGGGGAACCAGATGTGATCTTGGTGCCAGACAATCCACATACGCAAAGACTTTATACTAACATTCGACTGTTAAATGTCTCAAGCATTAAGGAATTTTATTTGCTTTAAACTTATGAAATTACAGTTGTGGCTTATTTTTTTTTTTTTTTTTTAAGGTTTCCCAATGTAGTTATTTTGACTACTTCAAATATCACAGAGAAAATCGACATGGCTTTCGTAGACAGAGCTGATATCAAGCAATATATTGGGCCGCCCCCTACAGCAGCGATATTCAAAATCTACCTCTCTTGCTTGGAAGAGCTGATGAAGGTAAAACATTGTTAAGAGTCTTAATTCCAATGTATTAAATTCCTGTGCATTAAACCCTTACAGCCCATTCCTTGGGGTTGGTGGGGAGGTGGACTACGGCAGCTGGGATGGCACAGCTGCAAAGCCTCCTCAGAGGCTTCCTGGCCACCCTTATAGGTGACAGCGGGCCCATGGCACCTAAAAAGGTGGTGCAGGACTGCCGGCGTCCCAGGAGGCGTTCCCAGGGTGAAAGGGGTTTGGAAGCTGCCTAAAAGCAGCTCTGCCCCTCAGAATGCCCCGGGAATGCCTCCCGGGATGCCAGCACGGGGACTTGTGCTGGGAGAACATTGGCGGGGGGCTGCGCCGGCATCCAAGGGCCGTGCTGCTGCTGTGGTCCAGTAGGGCCAGCGTAAGTGGCCCCCCACAGGCATCCATGCCAGCTTGCACGGCTCAGGTGGCACGGACGCCGGCGTATGGGTCACTTCCTCCTAAGGCGTTCGGCCCCCAGCCTCAGGAATGACTGTTAGAGGCATGACTCAAGTCAATTTCCATGGATTAAATCCGTAGAGGAATAACTGGCATCCTGAAGGATGTTGATATAAACTCATTCGTATAGGTTTTATGTGCATTGTGATTGGGCCAGGAGGCAGGGCGACAACCAACCATCTCTCTCCGGTCTGATCAATATAAGCATATGGGTTGTGTTTAACCCCTGCTGCCACCTACAATACAGGTTAGTTGATGGCATTCAGAGCCAAAAGATGCTGCCGCTCTGTGTGGTATAACTAAAATGACAAAAAACAACAACTTATGAATAACCAAAGGTCCATTACCTTTAGTGTTTTGCTACCAATGGTGACTACTAGGTGTTTTTAGTAAAAAGCCAGCATGGTGTAGTGGTTTAGGTGTCGGAGTAGGATCTGAAAAACCCAGGTTCTAATCCCTACTCTGCCATGGAACTTGCAGGGTGACCTAGGGCCAGTCACACACTCTCAGCCCTGACCCTGGCAAATATTTGGATGGGAGACTGCCAAGGAATAGCAGGACCGTGATAGAGAGGCAGGCAAGGGCAAACCACCTCTGAATGTCTCTTGCCTTGAAAACTCTACAGGGTTGCCATAAGAACATAAGAAAGACCCTGCTGGATTAGACCAAGGCCCATCAAGTCCAGCAGTCTGTTCACACAGTGGCCAACCAGGTGCCTCTAGGAAGCCACTAACAAGACGTCATAAGTCAGCTGTGACTTGACGGCAACCCCCCCAAAAACAACAACAACAACACACACTAAGAAAAGAATAACCTTTGCCCGGCAGGCCTTAATATGGCATTCAGTGCTGGATCGAACTATTACAACTTACAAAGATTGGTCTGCTTTATTTGGCATCAGCAGCAATGAAAACTTCACAGGTCCAACAAGGAGGAAAAAAATACCAAATCTCATTGCTAAGACCCGAGTTTCATTCAACGCAGCTTATACACTGGATCAGCTTACCCAGTTCAGCATCTAGAATGCTAGGAATAAGCAGGACAGACATTTGATCTGTTTCTATAGAGCTGCTTTCTGAGTTGCAGCGTAATTTCAGCTTTTTTACTGTTCTTACAAATGTGATCTTTCTCCCTCCCCCCCCCCCCAGTGTCAAATAATCTATCCTCGGCAGCAGCTGCTGACACTCCGCGAGTTAGAGATGATTGGTTACATCGAGAACGAGGTATCTAAACTGAGTCTCGTTTTGAAAGAAATTGCAAGGTAGGACTCCTGGAATTTATTAATCTGTCCCTTTTGTTACTTTCTGTCTCCTGAAACTGAATTCACATGTTTTCAGAATCCAGGCCAAAATGAAAAATTCTCCTGGAGTATTGATGCATTTATAAATGAGAACTGATTATACATAATGCTTTGGGGATGTAATAAGAAACTGTCAGGTTTCTTATGGTAGAGCTCTCAAAAACCTCAGTTGAAGAGGTTTTGTGTTTTGTTTTCTACTTGAGAACAAATAAGTAATTTATTATAGCATTCTTTCATTCTGCCTGAAGCTGGAGTCTCTTCCAGGGGGCGGGATTGTACATAGACATCTAGCATGTCATGGAGAAGGCTAGGCGGGCAGCTCATTCCTGAACCTTGCAGTGGCCGAGGCGCTGCCGCAGCACCTCTAAAGATGTTTCCCGGTCGCCGCAAGACTTAAAGCCCCATTTTTAAAAGTTAAAATTCAAAAACGGAGTGGGGGGGAAGCCCCATAGAAAACAACCTGGCACAGCACCACTGTTTCGGGGGGGGGGGTGTTCCCGGGCTGAAAGGGGTTAGGAGGCAGCCTACCAGCAGCCCCATGTCCCAGAACGCCCTGGGAATGCCTTCCAGGACACCGGCGCAAGCACTCGCACCGGCAGGAGGCCAGTGGGAGGGTGAGCCACCATGGGTCACACTGCTGCGCCAGTCCTGGGGGGCCACCGCAAGTGGCACTACACCGGTATCCCTTCCACTTTGCTCGGTGCAAGTGGCACAGATGCCGGCATAGGGGGCTCACCTCCTAAGCCCATTTGGCCCCCGCCTCAGGAATGGGAGAGCCCTACTCACTAACATGCTGGTTTTCTAGGTATAGGTTTTTTTCCCTAATGTAGTAGACAACAAAGCCAGCTTTAAGTGTAACCCCTGAAGGCTGTTAATAAGTCAAACTCAGATACAGGCTTGTGACCCTATCTGCTGTTTCTGAGAAGGAGACCTGTAGTCTGAACACTAGAGCTGGATATTTGGTTGTTATTGCTCTCTTAGAATGGAGTATGTAGTAGAAATCATTATTATGACTTATACAGCCAGCATAGTGTGGTTGAGGCTTCTTTATATATTTGTGTTCAATGATTTCAGCATCTTAAAATCTTCTCTCTAATGCAGGAAAAGTGAAGGACTCAGTGGCCGTGTCTTGCGAAAACTTCCCTTTCTAGCCCATGCACTTTACGTTCAAGTAAGGTGGTACTCTTTCTGTTTTTGAATCTCTCCTCCTGTTACTGGGGCAAGGCAATGTGTGAGAGCTAACGTGGTGAAGTGGTTAAACTGGGATCTGGGCAATCCAGGTTCAAATCTCCTCTCTGCCAGGGCAGCTGGCTGGCTAACCTTGGGCCAGTCATACATTCTTTCCTGACCTGCGAGGATAAAAACAAGAAGAACATATGGACATATCGAATCAGACCATTGGTTCATCAAAGTCAGTTTTGTCTACTCAGACAGTGGCTCTCCAGGTTCTCAGGGAGAGGTCTTTCACAATTACCTACTGCCTGATTGTTATAACTGGAGATGCCAGGGATCGAACCTGGGACCTTCTGCATGCCAGGCAGATGATCTGCCGCTGAGCTGCGGTCCATCCCCAGAATGGTGTAAGCTGCTTTGGGTCCCCGCTGGGGAGAAAGGTGGGGTATAAATGAAGTAAATAAATAAGCATGTGCACTAGCTGGTTTCCTTTGGCCTGGCAATTGACTCTGGCATAGGTGGTAAGGAGCACATCTCAGCAAAGGCCATGAATGCCCACCAGCTACTCCTTGTGGGTTTCATTCAGGCTTTTTCTGTGTTCTGGTTTTGTCCACTTAACATCAATGTTTTTCTCAGCATTTTACTGTTTAAATAGCCTCCATATATTTACTTTGAAAACACCTGTGTTGTGGGACGGAGCACTCTTACCTGGTGCAGTGGGGGCACCTGTTTTGTTGCTGATTTTATTTTCTCTCTTTCCTTCTAGTCTCCTAATGTTACAATGGCCACATTCCTTCAAGCTCTGTCACTGGTGGTGGACAAGCAATTTGAAGAAAGAGCCAAACTTTCAGATTGCGTTTGACGTTTGCTTTCCTCCTCAGTAGCCCTTATTGTGTATATAAAGCATCGTGTACTTACATTTTTGGGATATTTGTCATTTGGCATGATCCTTGGGGCTTCTTAAATAAGGATGGATAAAATTTTGGGTAAGGACAATTCAGGTAACTTACGCTTTTGTTTCTCTCCAGCAACAATTATCCCAAGTGTAACAAGCATAAAATACTGTATGCTTCTGTAATTCTTCCTCAAGTTATTGTGTATATGGTTGTTTTAACTCCTAGCATGACTCTTATTTTTTTTACTCTTTCTATGATAATTTTGAAGAGTTGTATTAAATGTTTTATACTGGGTATTTTTGATCCTGTGTCATTATATATTTCTATATGTCCCTGCAATCAGCCTCTGCCAGAGGACTAGAGAATGGCCAATGTAACACCCATTTATAAAAAATGTTTCCAGGGGAGACCTCGTAAATTACAGGCCAGTTAGCTTAACGTGTGTTCCAGGCAAATTGATGGAAAGCATTATTAAAGATAGAATTGTCACGCATATAGAAGGGCAAGGCCTGCTGGGCAAAACCCAACATGGCTTCTGTAAAGGTAGGTCCTGTCTCACTAACCTATTAGAGTTTTTTGAAAGTGTCAATAAGCATGTGGACAGGAATGAGCCTGTGGATATTGTGTATTTGGATTTCCAAAAGGCTTCTGACAAAGTCCCCCACCAAAGACTGCTAAGCAAACTTCATAGTCGTGGTATAAGAGGACAAGTCCTCTTATGGATTGAGAGCTGGCTGAAAAATAGGAAACAGAGAGTAGGAATCAAAGGCCAGTTCTCACAATGGAGGGATGACCGACATCCAGGCCTCCCTGCTGGCGTTGGGGCCACTCTGCGCCACATAAGTAGCCTGGGTGCCGGTGCAGGGGTGCCCATGCTTGCGCAGCCTCTTTTTGGCCTCCTAAAGACTTTCATGCTTGGAGGTCAGGAATGGGCTGCCCGAATAACTCTGAAACCTATAAAAAGGGGACATTTACGTATGATGCATTTACAGCTAAGTATGACAATACAAGTGTTTTTAAAAATTGTAGAATGTTTGCCTGTGCGCAACAGTTATCAGCTACAAAATGGGGGAAAAACCCTACCATTTGCTGCAAAGGGCTATCTCAGAAAATGTCATACTTCTTGCAGCAGATTCTCTAAATGCTAAAAACAGAGCAAGTGATGTCCTATATATGTGGACTTTATGGCAGTCCTTAGAGAGAGAAGAGATGTGAAGAGTGTAGATTAATCCAAACTGGCTTATCTCAGAATGACAGTATTGAGGAAGTCAAAAAGGGCAAGAGTCCAGTAGCACCTTAAAGACTAACAAAAATATTTTCTGGTAGGGTATGAGCTTTCGTGAGCCACAGCTCACTTCTTCAGATACAGCTAGAATGTGAATCCATCGGTCTTTAAGTAGAGGAACAGTATGTAAATGTGAATAGCAGGCTTGACTGGATTAGGTGTGATATGCAAAAGAGTCTGTGATGTCCAGGGGAGAGATGGGTGTGGAGAAATCAGCATTGGTAATGGGCCATGAATGCAAGGTCTTTATTCAGCCCAGGTAAATGCATTGACTTTAGTTTGAATATCAACTGTAATTCAGCAGTTTCTCTTTCCAATCTCCCTTTAAAATTCCTTTGTAAGAGAACTGCTACTCTTAAATCTGCAGTTCTTGCCCTTTTTGACTACTGCAAACAGACTAACACGGCTACCCACTGTGGAGTATTGAGGAAGTTTAGACCTTGGTAAAGAAAACGAAATGAAAAAATGAGACAATATGTACACATTTCTGCTCTGGACTTGAATAGATTTGTGCTCTTGCTAGGTGACCTTAGTGTATTTCAGCCCTCGGACTGACAGTCTGTGACTTTGCACCTACAGCTGTGGACTAAAGATTCCTACGGCTTCAAGAACTTTTGAATCAAGTGGAATGCATCTGCAAAGGATGTAGCATGTTTGAGCATCAGTGTGCTGAAATTTGGTTCATACGCAGCCGATTTTCCTGAGTTCCTGCCTGGCCCTTTAATAAGAAAGCTTTTGGCACCTGAAGCTTGTCAAGTTTCAATCTACTGAAAAATCTTTTTGGTAATTGAAGCCACTAGGTGGCCAAGCATATGCCTTCTGCAAGCACCAGACTGAGAACATGAAATCTGTTAATAGTGCACAGACCATGAGGATAAGACTTTGTGGTTCTGCATGCTCCAGCATCTTTACATTTTGAATAAAATTCATCTCACGCTTACCTCAGTCCACCTAATTTGTTGCTTAACTAAATTGCTTTATACTAGGAACTACTGTTCCAGGAAGTGTTCAAGAAAAAACTTTTCTGACTTTCACAAGTTGGCAACTCCTGATCAACACGCAGAAGCCTCTTGGTACAAGCATAGTTTCAGAGGGTTGGTCAGCGGTAGAACAGCTAGATTTGAGTCCAGTAGCACCTTAGAGCCCAACCAGATTTTGGGGGGTGTAGACTTTCAAGAGTCAAGGCTCCCTTCTCAAAAGCTTATACCCTGAAAATCTTGTTGGTTTCTAAGGTGCTACTGGACTCGGATCCAGCTGTTTGTACAGTCAGACTTTATTCTCTGTAAACACACTTTTCCTACCTCAGTCTTTTTGAAAACGTTCAATTAAATATAAGGAAACCAACCATTCAATCCAGTGAAGCACCCAATGAATTCAACTGCAAATCTCTCACTTAATGGTGCTGAATGGCACCCCAGAAAATTAGCCTTTTATATATAATACCTAATTTTAAATAAATGGGAAGACAGGCAGAAATGTAATGCAAGAAGCATTTGTCTTTTCAGTTTCTAAAGTTAGAAATTAGATTTTAGGAATGCAATTCATGTTTGCTTTAACAAATCCTGTCGACTCAACAAAGGCTTGGGAACTTAACTCCACCCAGTAGTTTGAGCCAAAATAATTGATTTATGGTATGCTTTGTTAAGCTTGTGCCTTTCTGCATGTGGAAAAAGGCATGCTTTTGATAAATCTGCCAGCTTATGATTTTAAATTAGGAATTTCTAACTTCAGGGATGGGATCGTAGCTCAGTGAGAGAGCTTCTGTTTTGCATGTAGGTTCAGTCCCCAGTGGCTTCAGTACAAGGCAGTTTCATGAATGGACCTGATAAGAACAATACCATCTGTTACATAAGAAAAGCTCTGCTGGATCAGACCAAAGTCCATCAAATCCAGCAGTCTGTTCACACAGTGGCCAACCAGGTGCCTCTAGGAAGCCCAAAAACAAGACGACTGCAGTGGCATTATCATGCCTGGGTTCCACAGCGTCTAATATAATAGGCATGCTCCTCGTATTTTGGAGAGAATAGGTATGCGTCGTGACTAGTATTCATTTTGACTAGTAGTGATGGATAGCCCCATCCTCCATGAACATGTCCATTCCCCTCTTAAAACCTTCCAAGTAGGCAGCCATCACCACATCCTGGGGCAAAGAGTTCCACAACTTAACTTTTCAGCTTCTTGTCTTGTGGTTGCAGTTAAGACAACTGAAGAGTGGGACCCATATCACTGGGCTAAAACTCCTGAATCTTCAGGGCTATGTAAGCATACGGGCCGCCTAAAACTCCAGGACTGGACATGGCAACCCGCTATGTCGGCACTCGACTACTGTTCTGGCTGCGCGCCCACCCCAAATGCTACAGGACGGTCGCTGCGCGCTCCATTGAAATGGACACAGCCGCTCCTGCGAGAGCCGTGCAACCAGCAGCTAGGAAGCAGATGCAAGGGCAACCTCCAGCGAACCTGAGAGACTCCATGTTCCTGTGCAATCACTGTTCCAGCCGCAGCCATGTCGTGAAAAACAGAGTCATGTAGTCAGTACCAACACCCCCCCTCCCGTTGCAACTTCAGCAACGTAATGGGCGATCAGCAGCGATCCTGATATCAGATGAGTAGTTCTTCCAGTTATGCAGCAGCAATCTCCAGCCGTATGCAGAGAATGCACCCTTTGTTCCAGAACGTTAATCACTTCAGCAGAGATCTCCCGGTCCCTCCCGGATTGCAAAAGCCATTGGAATTAGAATAGATTTCCAAATTCTCACTACCCCACCCTGGTAGCCACAGATTAATCCTTTTGTCACCTTTTGCCACTTGGGAACCTAGGAGGGGTAAACCCCTCTCCCCGCTCCCAGAAAAACAGTATATCTGGGGTGCCCCCAGCCCACTATGTCACCTTAGGTCTTTCCTGGCTCCTACGCTGTTACTCTGTTGGTTTGGTTTTGCGCAGCCTGACCATGCTCCCTCCCGCCTTGCTGGCCAAGTCTACGGGAACCCCTGCCCCCACCTTGGCTTCAACTTTCACTCTGTCTTAGTCTACGTGAACTTGGACAACGCCTCTTCTGGAAGGTAAATATTACCCATCATCGATCCCTGCCACGTTGGCATCTATGCTTGTACTCCTCTCTTTGAATTTCCTAGATTTCTTTGTATGTGTGTATGCAACACTGATTTGATTGAAAGACAACATAAACACTTTTAATTCGAAATTCCCTTGTCTGTCTTGATTCTTAAGTTCACAGTTAATGGGCTCTGGTATAGTTGGTTGATCTCGCTTTATAAATATTAAAGTTACCGATCTGCTTAGCTAATTCCCCAAATTAAAGAGCATTTCGGGTAACAGCTAGAACCTCAGCTTTTTAGGGATGTTTGAAAGGGTCCAACAAACCCAATTCAGAGTAACGAAATCTCTCTTGACAGGGATAGAGGAAGGAATTGCAGGCGCCATTTCTAGGACTCACAGACTCTAAATCTGCCCTCTTCATTTGGGCTCTGATGCAGAAAAATCAGCTGATACTTTTTGCTCTTCCCAAAATACTAGAACTCGAGGGCATCTGATGAAGCTGATGGGCTATAGATTCAGGACAGACAAAAGGAAATACTTCTTCACACAGCGAGTGATTAAATATGGAATTCGCGACCAGAGGATGTAGTGATGGGCATAGGCAGAGGTGGTTTTAAAAGGAAATTATACAGATTCCTGGAGAAGAGGTCAATCAGTGGCTATGAGCCATGGTGACTAAATTGGTGCGCACCACCCGCCAGCCTCGCCGCCTCGCCATTGGTGACTAAAGGGAGCCTCCACGTTGAGAGGCAGTTAGCCTCTGAATTCCAGTGCCAGGAGGCAACATCAGTGGAAGGCCTCAGCCTCTGTTTTCTGTGCCGCATAAATGTAAAATGATGTTTCTGTTTGCTCAACATCAAGGAAAGGTTAACTTCTCTCTGTTCCATCTCTTGTGTAGCTGGAGAATTTCCTAGTTGCACTGCAGATGTTAGTCTCTGCTCCCAAAGGAATACAGTGATCCAAATGCTACAGCTCACGATTTAAGTTTTGGAGAACTTTCTACATAGTTGTGCAGTTCCTGTAAAAGGAGATTGACTGAAAAATATGAAGCCTTGGAACTGAACACTGCACATCTTCCATCCCCTGAGAGTCATGCCTTCCTCTAGTCTGAGTCGCTAGGAAGTTAGGAGGTCTCCAGTCCTGAAGAAGGACTGGGGTGGGGTGGACTGCAGACACTTCCTGTGTGCCGTTCTCTTCACTGTACCTCAAATGAGATATTTCAGAACTGGAAAAGGTGCAGAAGAGGGCAACCAGGCTGATTAAAGGGTTGGAGCACCTTTCGGAAGAGGAAAGGCTAAAGAGTTTGGAGCTTGTCAGTTTAGAAAAAAGAACTATGTGTGTGTTTAGGGGGACGTAATAGAAGTTCATACAATGATGCATGGGGTGGACAAGTAGATAGTAACACCCCCCCAATAATACTAGAACTTAGGGGCACCCAAAAAAGTTGGGCAATAAATACAAGGTGGACCAAAGGAAATACTACTTTACTCCTTACTTTATAGAGGACTTCACTGACAATGGATATTGTGACAGACACAAGCACAGATGATTTTCAAGGGGACAAATTCATGGAGGAGAGGTCCATCAATGGCTTCTAGCCGTGATGACCTCCACAATCAGAGGCAGTATATCAGTGCTGGGAAGCAATGGGAGGCTATGGCCTCTGGGTTGGTGGGCAACTAGTTGGCCACAGTCTGAAACAGGATGCTGGACTAGAAGACCTACTGGTTTTGTTTGGAGGCTCTTCTTTGGTTACGGTACTTCTATCTCCAACAACCCCTAATCTTAGATAATGTCTAGTAAAGTAATAGAGTACTGTCTCCATCTGGCAAAACGCCAGATCAAGACTTGGCAAGACAGGAAAAATTTTGTCCGATGGGCTGGCTTGGAATCACTCCCCCCTCCCCCTTTTCTATCTGTTCAGGGACCTGCTGACTTCACAACCCTCGCTTTAAAAATTTTAAAAATGGTTTTGTAAAAGACTTTTACTGTGAGATAGGCAAGAGATAGGCTATCGGAATTACAAAGCATCGGGTTGTTCTCTGAAGAGTCTCTGTTACCTCTATGTGGAATCCCTGACTGGAGAGGTGCACTTCCTAAATTGTGTTGGTAGTCTGTGCGGGGCATTGGATGGTCCTCACGGGAAGGTTGCCTGTGGGAGCCAAGTTGTCTTAAATGCACACATTCTGAAAATGTCTGGCCTTGAGCCAAATACTAGGACCCAAAGACATCCAGGGAAGCTGACAGGCTGTAGATTAAAGCTGAACAAAAATAAATACTTCTTTACAGAATGAATGGTTCAAATGTGGAATTTGCTGCCAGAGGATGTAATGAAGGCCACAGGTATGGACAGCTGTAAAAGAGGATTAGACAGATTCCTGGAGGATAGGTCTATCAAGGGCTACTAATCATGGTGAGTAAAGGGAACCTCCACGTTCAGAGGCAGTCAGCCTCTGAATACCGGTGCCAGGAGGCAACCTCAGGGGAAGGCCTCGGCCTCTATGCCCTGTTTGTTGGACCTCCAGAGGAACTGGTTGGCCACTGTGTGAGACAGGATGCTGGACCAGATGGACCCTCACTGGTCTGATGCAGGAGGGCTCTTCTTATGTTCTTAACATGTCTCAAGCATTACTTTGCTAAGAGACGTATAATCTTCGGTTTCCAAGGGGCTGGTAGGCAGGGTGCCCCTCCATTCTTTCCATCCAGCATGATGTAAAGACGCACAGCAGAATCTGCAAATTGCCATTTTACTTGGAAACAGTTGTTGGCATTCTGTTAGCCTGTTAACAGACAAGAATATGGCTAAAAATACACACGTACGTCAGAACTCGAAGCAGATTTGGTAGTGGAGTTTACACTGTCATCAGTGTACATGGCTCTTAATGGAGTGACCCAAGAAAACAAGGGCAGGTCCCCTTGCCCAGGGAGCTTAAACCCAAACAGGGAGTGGGAGTGACAGAGGGGAGGCGAGAGAAAAGCAGGCAAGAGAGAGAAGCTATCAATGTGAGTAAACGCATGACGTGATTTGTTTTATGTGGAGGCGAGCACTGCAAAGCCTCTACAGAGAAGGTGAGGTTTTGAGAACTGATTTGAAGGGCGAGTGGCGAACCTCAATCAAGAAAAAAAATTAAACTAAAATTGCTCACCAGAGTGAATGTGCCCTACCTGTGCAGTTTTCCCCCTTACACTATGGAGAGGGGCAGATACTGTGGGGTTTTCCCCCCTGGGGAACTGGGAGGAAGGCATTCCTGCAAAGGGGGAAGGAAGGTCAGTAATGCTGACCAAAGCTAGTCAACGAGAAGAAGTGAGTAGAACTTAATTTATTCCCTACGTTTTTTTAATTTCGCTTTCTGTAGCAAATAGTTCTCTTTAGTGAATTTCTTGCTGTCCTTATAGTTCCTTCCCCAGGAAGCTGTTTTGCATCCAGATAACTCCTTGTCAGGGCCAGTGGGCAGTCCAATGAATGATATGAACAGGGTGAGATCTGCAGCAACTGCTTGAAAGGCCAGAGCCAATTTCACTCCAGATGTGTAGCTCCAGCTTCCAGCTTCTCAAAAGCCATCTTGAGTCATCTGGCTGACAACAGGGTTCTTTTGTTTGGAGTTTTATGGGAAATTCACACTGGACAGGAAACAAAGGCCTTCTGAAACCAACTCCACCTCCACACGGGATGGTTTTTATTCATTACTGGTCTTGTTTCTAGAAAAAAGATGCCATAAAGTTGACTACGGGTAGGTAGAGGCACAGGTTTATTGAGGGCTGTTTGATTTGGGTCTTTCCTCAAGACTGGGGAATGGCGTGGAGAGAGTAGTCAGGGAGAAGCTTTTTTGCCTCTCCCATAATATTAAAACCCAGGATCATCCACTGAAGCTGGAGGGTGGGAGAGTCAGGACAGACACAAGGAAGTACTTCTTCACACAATGCACAGCTGAATTGTGGAACTCTCTGCCCCAGGTTGTGGTGATGCCTGACAACTTGGAAGGCTTTGAAAGGGGAATGGAGACATTCATGGAGGACGGAGCTGTCAATGGCAAGTAGTCACGATGGATGTCTACTCCCTCCAGCACCAGAGCCATCTTTATATCAGTTGCTGGGAAGCACAGTCGGGAGGATGCTCTTGTCATCCTGTTCATGGGCTTCCCAGAGGCAGCTGGTCAGCCATTGTGTGAACAGAAGGCTGGACTTGATGGGCCCTTGGTCTCATCCAACTTATGTTCTTATGAAAGAACCCACCATTTATGACCTGGCTGATATCCAAGAAACAACCCACAATGGCACTTGAGAGGATGAGGGGGGACTGTCCACGGATTTCCTGGCTTGTTCTCAGCATGGAGAGGCCAGGGAATCTGTGGGGAGGAGCCAGAAGTGTGTCTTCCCTATACTAGCTGAAGATCTAAAGGTCTGTGTCCAGCGTCAAGGTTGTAAAGTGGCAACCCTATTCTACATGAATACATGGCAATTTGCTGTGTCCTACAAACGACAGTGTACAGTACAAGCCCCCACACAGGACGCCTTCAGAAGATTTTGGGCTTTTTCTCTACTGAAAGTTTCAAAGCGGCTTACAATCTCCTTTCCTTCCTCTCCCTGCAACAGGTACCTTGTGAGGTAGGTGGAACTGAGAGAGTTGGGAGAGAACTGTGACTAGCCCAAGGTCACCCAACAGGCTTCAGGTGAAAGAGTGGGGAATCAAACCCAGTTCTCTAGATTAGAGTCCGTTGCTCTTAGCCACTATACCACCCTGGTAAAAGGCCTGCTTTGAGCTTGCAACCGTGCTGAAATCTCAGCAACATCTTCACTACTTGAGATATGAACATGAAAATGTAAATTGTCCATTTGCTTTAGAGTTGTTGTTTTTTACAATAAAAAAAACCACTCCCTCGCTGTCTTTTCCATCGGGGCCATGCTGCACCCTCCTCCTCCCATCTATTTATTGCTGATCTGCTCCTGGTCAGCAAAGTTCTTGTCCCTTCATGACATTTTTGTTTAGGTTGTGTTTATAAATGCATTGTTGGGTGGGTGGCTGGGGCAGTTACTGGGACGTTTTCAATGTAAATGAGCAAGGGGAGGCTACTGTAGGAGAAGAACTTTATACACTGATCCATCCAAATTCCAAGAGGAGAGACGGCAATAAATAAAACAATGTAAACATTTTTTAAATCATTTTTTCCAGTAGACTGAGATGTTTTCTGTAGGGGAAGGGAACCGAAGGGGTTCCCTGCTTGCTTTGCACATTTGCCTGGGAATATCTGACATTCAGTTGTAGGGCGTGGGATGCTGCAAAAGAAAGGGCGTGCCCAACAAAGCTCGCAGTGTTGGAAGTACTTACAGAGCTCCGAATGGGCCTGGGCAGATGGAATCCTCTCTGAACCATGTTTCTGAGGGACCAGTGGTGCCCGTTCTTTTCCCACAGCCCCTCTGCTGCCTGAGCTGGAAAGATGTAGAAGCCCCGTAAAGATATCATAGAGTTGGAAGGGAACACCAGGGTCATCTTGTCCAACCCCCTGCACAATGCAGGAAATTCGCAACTACCTCCCCCCCCACACACCCCCAGTGACCCCTATTCCATGCCCAGAAGAGCACCAAGAGGCCCTCACTCTCATGATCTGCCTAAGGTCAGAATCAGCATGGCTGATTCCAGGGAAGGAGAGCTCACCACCTCCTAAGGAAGCCTGTTCCACTGAGAAACCGCTCTGTTAGAAAATTATTTCTAATGTCTAGATGGAAACTCTTTTGATTTAATTTCAACCTATTGGTTCTGGTCCGAGCTTCGGGGCAACAGAAAACAACTCGGCACCATTCTCTATATGTGTCAGGCCTGTATCTCAGTTGCTTTCGTTTCCTGCTCACTGTTCAGACTCAAAAGCTCAAGGATTGTTATTCATACCAATCTGACTTTGAAGCTGTGTGAACCACAGTACTGTTTGTGTTCTGTAATCTCTTACGTGTTTTCATGCTTTTATATTACCAAGTTCTAGCCAGCAAAAGCCATTGTTGTCACCTTTTCTTCATGCTCTGTAATCCTATTTAGACCAAGTAAAACCAGCTTCTTTTGGACCTGACTATCTCTGATGTGGTTTTTTGGTTCTGATTTAGGCCAAGGGCTCACATTATGACAGCCCTTCAAGTACTTGAAGATGGCTATCATATCCCCTCTCAGTCTTCTCCTAACATCAATTATCCATAGTGTTGGTAGGGTTACCAACTCCAGATTGGGAAATTCCTGGAAATTTGGGGGGTGGAGCCTAGGAAGGGGAGGGTTTGGGCAGGGGAGAGACCTCAGATGGGTATAATGTCATAGATTCCACCCTCCAAAGTAGTTGTTTTATCTGCAGGAATTGGTCTCTGCAGCTTGGAGAGCAGTTTCATTCCAGGAGCTCTCCAGGCCCCATCTGGAGGTTGGCAACCTTAAGGGGTGGTGTGGGATGTGATCACGTACTTACGGTTAGCTCCTGAAGAGCATCTATCCAATGTATGGAAGGCTTCTATGTGTAGCCTCTAACTGTGTGATCCATCCATTTTTCAAGGCGATGAAGTAGCCAAAGACCCAGGCTCAAACCCCTGCTCCGCTGTGGAAGGCTGCTAGGTGATCTTGGGCCAATCACACACAGTCTCAGCCTAAATTACCTCACAGGGTTGTTGGCAGTATAAAATGGAGGAGGGGAAAAATGTGGTAAGTTGCTTTATGTTCCCATCAGGGAGACAAGCGGGGTATAAATGTCTACATATAGTGGAGCCTGCATGAGGGATCTGTGTGGGGATATCATCTCCAATGGAGGTCAGACAGGATTCCACAAAGCACAGGGTTGTAAGTGCTCTTGAGAAAGAACCACATGTTTGGAACCCAGTGTATGTTATGTGCCTACTGCACCAAGCCCTGGCAAATTATACCACTTATTAGCATATAAATAGTTTATGTAATAAAAACCAGAAGTACAGTGGCTCCTTAAAGACTGGCAAATTTTAAGGTGCCACTAGACTCCTGTTTTATTTTGTTGCCCCAGACACACCTGGTTAGCTATTTGGAATAAAATCTTTGTAATAATAATTATGCAACAATTAAAAAGGTGGGCAAGGAATGTGTTAAATAAACTTGCACTTCTTGTCCCTGCAGTGGACAAATGTATTTAAGATCATGTATATTTAGGGTTGCCAACCTCCAGGCGGTGGCTGGAGATCTCCCACTATTAAAAACTGATCTCCAGGTGATAGAAAGCAGTTCCCCTGGAGAAAATGGCCGCTTTGGCAATTGGACTCTATGGCATTGAAGGCCCTCCCCAAGCCCCACCCTCCTCAGGCTCCACCCCCCACAATCTCCAGGTATTTCCCAACCCGGAGCTGGCAACCTTATGTATATTTCACCTTCTCTGGTTTAGGGTTGCACAGTTGTCTTTGCAAATATTTCTGGTCTTGTGTAACGAAGCAGAGGGAATGACCCTGACAACTCGCCACGTGGGCCGCATTCAGACGTCACTGTCAACCAGTTTCAACAAGCTTTGGCCAGACTGCCAGAGGCAAAGAACAAATCCTGACCCCGCTTCTTGCCTCCTCTTGGCATTCTGGCAGGGAGGACATCCTCCAAATGCCCCTGTGTCTTTGGCCAGGGGGCCACCTGAGATGCTGCTGCTCAATAAACTGTGAATTCTGGCATCACCAGGGGTCCCCAATGTGGTGCCCATGGGAAAAGAGGGTTTTGAGAAAGAGGGTGGCCAAGTGGGGCTCCTGCCAAGCAGGCCTTCTGATTGGCCATTGGAGATCTGATCTGCTTTGCAGTTTAAAATAGTGTTGTTTTTGGCAACAGCTGCCACCGCAGTGTTATTTTTATTCTCTGTCACTTTTCTTTCCCAGTATAATTTTAAAAATTACTCCACCTGTCCCCTGCACTTGGGCTTCCTCTTTGCGTGCGTGCATGCGTGTGGGGCTCCTGCAGTGGCCATTTTGTGGTTGGCTCCACCTCTCTCTTTGTCAGAATACCATAGGTGCCCACAAGCGCAAAAAGGTTGAGAATCCTAGCAGTAAACCATAATAAGGCACCACAATTAATTGGAGTTGGATGGATCCAGCCCTGGTTTGTAAACCACAGGTTATCATGATGAGCACTGCATGACTCTTCTATAGCCCAGAAGCGAGGCTTCTCAAAGCTCAGGTAGGATAGAAACTAACAGGTAGAGCTGAGAATTCCCTACTCCAAATTCTTCCTCTACTATCTATAACTGCCTGTCTCATTTTTATGCCACTCTTCCCTCCCCTGTGAGGTAGGTTAGACTGAGAGAGAGTGACAAACTGGACAAACACTTGTCAGGGATGCTCTAGACTGATCCTGCATTGAGCAGGGGGTTGGACTAGACGGCCTGTATGGCCCTTTCCAACTCTTATGATTCTATGACTTGGCTCCAAGGTCATCCAGCAGCCTTCCATGGCGGAATAGAGATTTGAAACCAGGTATCCCTGATCCTAATCCAGTGCTCTGAGCAATACACCATGCTGGTTCTCGAGTTCAGCACCTGTCCCTGGACTAGTTACTGAGCCTCAGCACCCTGTTAGTAGGGTCCCCAACCTACAGGTGGTGGCTGGAGATCTCCTGCTATTACAACTGATCTCCAGGTGACAGAGCTCAGTTCCCCTGGAGAAAATAGCTGCTTGGGCAATTGGACTCTATGGCATTGGAGTTCCTCCCCTCTCCAAACCCCGCCCTCCTCAGGCTCCACCCCCAAAATCTCCAGGAATTTCCCAACCCGGAGCTGGCAACCCTACCTGTTGCCCATGTAGGAATAATAATACTGACCTCCTGTAGGTGGTGGTTGTATTTATTCATGCAATGTGAAATTCCAGCGGAGTATAGTGGTTAAGAGTGGTGGTTTGGAGCAGCAGACTCTGATCTGGACAACTGGGTTTGATTCCCCACTCCTCCACACGAGCAGCAGATGTTAATCTGGTGAACTAGATTTGTTTCCCCACTCCTGCGCATGAAGCCAGCTGGGTGACCTTGGGCAAGTTACAGTTCTCTCAGCCCCACCTATCTCACGGTGTCTGTTGTGGGGAGGGGAAGGGAAGCAGGTTGTAAGCCAGTTTGATTCTTCCTTAAGTGGTAGAGAAAGTCGGCATATAAAAACCAACTCTTCTTCCTTTATGGAAATTGCTGGCATGATGGGGTGGAGGTAGTAGACACTACTGATTTAGATGGCTTAAAAGGGATTAGAGTGTTGGCCTGTGATCTGGGAGACCCAGGTTCAAATCCCGCACTCTGCCATGGAAGCTTGAAGAGTAACCTTGGGCCAGTCACACACTCTCAGCCTCACCTACCTCACAGGGTTGTTGTGAGTATACAATGAAGGAGAGGAGAACAACGTAAGCTGCTTTGGATCCCCATTGGGGAGAAAAGTAGGATATAAATAAATTAAATAAAATACTCTTAAAATGCTAAATATTATTTATCATGGTTAATAGTAAGATTCTTCAACAGTGGACAGATCAACTAATTTCAGCTGATGGACCTGGAAGCCCGACACAAAGTCCTTTCCCTGCTAAACCAAATGTGTGCCGTGAATTGCTTCGAGTCAGCAGGCACACAAGTTAAATCTTAGCTAATAAGAACATACTTCTTGGAGCGGGCGGGGAAAAGTGACAGGGAAATTAGCCTGGCAGCAGCGCCAGACTCTTCCTAGAGAGATGATGTTTATTACTCCAAGGGGTTTTGGTGGGAGTTCTGAACATTTGTTCCGCCTTCCTCTGCTGTCTCTCAGGGATGCAGAACTCTGAATTGTTGGGTTGTTGCCCATGGGAACCGCGGCGGCGGCCGTGCCCCGAAAAAGACAGCCGGCAGCCTCAACCTGTTGCCAATTATTGTTGAATTCTTGCTTGCAGATGCACAAATTAAATGTAGCGCTGTGTGCTGATAGCTCTGAAATTCCGTGTCCTAGATCGAGCTTTCGCACACTCCAGCAGCTGGGTCTTTGAGGGACTGTAAGAGGTTTGACGTTTTACAGCCAGAAACCAAGTTTGGTTTTGTACTAAAAGATTAGGATTAGCCAGAGAAGAGCCTAGAGCTTTGATGCCCCATGAGAGGCAGAGTGAAGAAGCAGAAACCTAGCTTCATCATGGGAATGGGGGAGGAGGAAGATGTCTAGGAGGGCTGCAGAAGGGTATTTGCCACTAACTACTGAACAAGCCATAGATCGTGTGCTCATATAATGATGTGGTGAGCTGATTGCCTGTATTGTCATTCTAAGAAACAAGGACCATTACCCCTCTCCTGTTTCCCTGCATTCCTAGAGGAAATGAGGTTAAAACAAAAAACTCGAAAGATGCTAGGGTTGCCAACTCTGGGTTGGGAAATTCCTGGTGATCTGGAGGTGGAGCCAGGGACAGCTGGGTTTTTGGAAGAGAAGGATGTCACCAGACCATAATGCAATAGAATCCATTTCCCAAAGCAATAATTTTCTCCTGGGGAATTGATCTATATCATCTGGAGACCAGTTCTACTTCCAGCTGTAATTCTGTAATCCAGACCCCACCTTGAGGCGGGCAGCCTGAAAACATGCTCAGAGGCATGCAACCTTCTGCAAACCAAGTACCCTTTGCAAATGGCAAAAGTGGCCATTTTCTCCAGGTGAACTGATCTCTATCAGCTGGAGATTAGTTGTAATGGCAGGAGATCTCCAGCTAGTACCTGGGGGGGGGGGCTCTCCCACCACTCAGGGTGGCCCGTCTGACACTGACCAGAACCCGGGCCTTTTCCATCATGGCTCCGGTCTCTGTGGAATGGGCTCCCTGAAGAGGTGACGCCCCCCCGGCGATCTTCAGGAGGCGCTGCAAAGCTTATGAAAGTAAAGATAGTCCCCTGTGCAAGCACCAGGTCATTACTGACCCATGGGGTGACGTCACATCACAACGTTTACTAGGCAGACTATGTTCACTTATGTATGGGAGTTTTACCTAAGGTTCGTTGCTCATAGGACCCACATTTTCCCCTTGCGAATCTATGCATCAACAGTCTTAGGGTTACCAGGTCCCTCTTCACCACTGGTGGGAGGTTTGTGGGGCAGAGCCTGAGGAGGGCAGGGTTTGGGGAGGGGAGGGACTTCAATGCCATAGAGTCCAGTTGCCAAAGTGGCCATTTTCTCCAGGTGAACTGATCTCTATCGGCTGGAGGTCAGTTAGGGTTGGAGTTTGGCAACCCTAAGCAGTCTCCAAGCTCAAATCAAGAGGCATTTAAGTCCCCACCCCTTGAAACACAGCTTTGTAATTGGCTGTAGTGCTTATTGTGAGAAAAAAGCCCCCCACGGAAACCCAAGTGCTGTGTCAAAAAGCATTTTAAAAACAAAACGGAGCTCTCTAAAGGGAACGGGGTGGGGAGTGGGTGGGGGAATCCAAGCCTCGTTTTTAAAATCCTTTTCTTCTCAGAATGAGTAATTGGCTGTACTGCTTTCTGTGAGAGAGACGTCACTCCCCCAAGTTCCATGTCCTGCACTTTGCTTTATGCATGGTGATTTCACCCGGGCTATTCTCAAGGGTGATAGAAGAACGGGAAGTCCCGGGATTTGCAAGGGCTGGCTGTGAGGCCATCTCTAATGGATGGAGAACTCATACATAACTCCAAGGAACAACTGAGACAGACCGGGGGCGAATGTGAGTGAAAGTACCCATGCATAAACAACCTATGCTTATGGGGTGGTTTGCCATTGGCTTCCCCAGTCATCTACACTTTACCCCCAGAAAGCTGGGTCCTCATCATACCAACCTCAGATGGATGGAAGGCTGAGTCAATCTTGAGCCGACTCCCTGAAACCGACTTCTGTCAAGATCAAACTCAGGTCACGTGCAGAGCTTTGACTGCAGTAGTGCAGCTGACCCCTCTGCACCACGGGGCTCCTGCTGCGAAGCTGATCCCTCCCAATAATGATCTTCTCCGTGTGGAACCCCTGCCCCAGTCTCTCAAGTCAGTTCAGGGATCTAGACCACTGTTTGAAAGCTCTCACAGGAACGGGAAATCAGATGAGCAAAGAGGTATTAACAGGACTGGGAGGTCATTCATCGATGTTGAGGGAAAGTGCTGTCAAGTTGCAGACCACTTATGGAGACCCCCATAGGCAAACGTCAAACAGACGTGGCTTTGCTATTGCCTGTTTTTGCATCGTAACACTACAGTTCCTTGGTCTTCTCCCATCCAAGTACTAGGCAGGGCTGGGCCTGCTTAGCTTCTGAGGCCCGATGAGATCGGGCTAGCCTGGGCCATCTAGGTCAGGGCCATTCATTGGTAGCCCCGAAAAATGCTGTCACCCAGCCAGGCTGAGGAAGGGAAGGAAAATCATACTCATTTGCACAGAGACTTCATTTTTCTCTGTCATGGCTTTGGAATGAGATATTAAATAAGGCTTCTGCTGAAATACCACAGAGCCAACGTCAGGTTGCCAGTCCATTATTCAAAAGGCATCTGTTTAATGGGAAATGTTTCACTAGACACCAAGCAAACTGTTCTCAATCTACAAGCACTGCTGTTACCTCACAAATGCCTTTTTCTCTAGCCTTGTTACTATGCAATGCAAAATATTTTGCAAAAGCAAATTGCAACAGGAGAAATGCAGACAATAACAAAAAACGCTAACTGTTTATTGGTGTATAAAAAAAAATAGTTTACAGCCATTAGAGCCAATGTGACACTCTAGCAGTATACTACATTCTGCAAATCCCCTTTATTACCTGTAAACTGCCCCCCCATCCTACCCCAATGTTGCTGTGAATATGGCAGAATATTTATTCATTAAAAAACACAAAAGAAGAAAAAAAAAAGAAATGGAATAAACAAAAGAAAACAATTATCTGAGGCTATAGCATGTAACTGGTAAGATCTGATAACACTTTCCCAACATCTGTTCATAAAATTTATGTACAGTGCTAGGTTTCCAGCTACTAGGATCTCAACATCCCTAGGATTTAAAGGCTTCATCCGGGAAATGACTCACATTTCTGTAGTTTGGATCCTTAACAAATCCTAGGAGGTTTGAGCAGTTTAAGATCAAAATAAGAATCATAGTTTAACAGCTTTTTTCCCTTTAGAGAGACAGAAAGTAAATGAAAAGGATAACATACCATTCCTCAAAAAGCTGAAAAGGGGGAAAGTTACTTTTGAGGGGAAAAACATTTGTTGTATGCAAAAGAATTGGAAAATTTTGGAAATAAAACCATACATTTTGCAGCTCCTTTGGATATCTTCCCCATACCTCTGTCATGGGTTGCCGAAGATCTGTATTTTTGTGGATGCTCAATCCATGCCATGAGCCTTATCATAAACCCTGATCTGGTGAAGGGAGCTTTGATTCTCAAACGCTTATGCCCCTAAAGCCTGGTTGATCTCTAAGGTGCTAGTGCACTCGAATCTAGCTCATAAACCCCTAACAGTCTGATCAGTTGTTATAGCGGGAGATCTCCAGCTACTACCTGGAGATTGGCAACCCTAGGTGGTGGACAGTAGGGTTGCCAGCTCCTGGTTGGGAAATACCTGGAGATTTGGGGGTGGAGTCTGAGGAGGGCGGGATTTGGGGAGGGGAGGGACTTCAATGGGGTACAATGCCATAGAGTCCAATTTCCAAAGTGGCCAATTTCTCCAGGTGATCTGATCTCTGTCACCTGAAGATCAGTTGTAATAGTGAGAGATCTCCAGCCACCACCTGGAGGTTAATGCGATACAATTACACACAGACTGGCAAAAAGCAGCAAATGGAATATATATTATGAACACAAAATCCAAATTCACAAAAGCTGGTCTGAGTATGCAAAACAAAGAATCAATACACTCAATATCACATTGAAGAGTCCATATAGATCATCTGTATGTATGATGTTCCTTCCTTACAGGAGAGTGTCCCAGTCGCCTTGGAAGACGATGTTTTTTCTCAAGAAATCCTCGTTTTGAATGTACAATATTCTTCTTCAGTTCCTCATATGGAAACTCTCCTAATATGTAATAAGCAGCATCGTAATGCTAGCCTAATATACTAGTGACATGAAATAAAATGAAATACCATTTCCCAAAATAAACAACTTACCAGCGTAATCATTCACAAATCATGCAGTCATAGCAGTTTACAGACCTTTTGCCATGTTCCACTGCGGGATACTGCAAAGGTGAATCCCAATATGGTTCTACCACATCTGCTGCATTTTGCCGGTCTGTGTGTAACTGAACCGCATTATCTACTGGGTACACCGAGGTGTCAATTTTCAAACCCCCTGGAGGCTGGTAGCCCTAGTGGGCAGCCCCCTTAATTGGCGGGCAATTGTCTGCCATAACCTGGTATCTGGCCACCCTAGCTTCAGGTCTTCACTCTTCCAGTGGAAACAGTGATGACTAACACTCCCGTCCTTGCTGTATCTGTGCCTCATGGTCAACTGATATCTGAGACAATTCTGTGACTTTTGAGCCTAAAAATCAGCCATGGGGAGGGAGACATGATTTGGGAGGGGATGATGATGGTGAGGGGGGCTTAGCACTTCAACCCCAGTTGTCCCCTTGCCCTTCGTTTAGCTTCATGGGGAAAGGTATATTGGGTTCAAGTACATTCTGTCTATCTGTTCCCACCTACCAGGCCCCAAAAGCATTCTGCGGGAAACGGTGTGGGGAGGAGAGTGAAACCTTTCTCTAGTACCGGAGCTCCATAGCATCCCCCACCTCAAACCCCTGCTGGTTTTCTGGGCAAAACTTCACATGCAGATTGTTGGCTATTTGTTGGGCTAGAGCGATAGTTGGCTAGTAGATTGCCTATGCAGGAAACTCCAGTTGCAAATTATTGCAATAGTGTGATGATAGCGTAGTATCGAACCATATGACATTGTAGCAATAATGTGGCCCTCAGTAAACAAGTCAGTAAGGGCTAGGAAGAGCCGGGAGAAGGAAGGTGGGAGAGAAAACACCTAACACAATAAACATGATTAACACAGACAATAAATTATTTGGTATTCTTTTTGACGTGGTATCTGTGGCCCTCATTATGCCCCCCACCTTCGATTTGGGAAATGCCTGGAGATTAGGGGATGGAGACTGGGGAGGGCGGGGTTTGGGGTGGGGAGGGACCTCAGTGGGGTACAGTGCCCTAGAGTCCATCCTCCAAAGCAGCCATTTTTGCCAGGGGAACTGATCTCTGTCATCTAGACATCAGGTGAAAGTCTAGGAGATCTCCAGGCCCCACCTGGAGGTTGGTAGTCCTACTTCTCTCCCAGATAATCCCTCCCTCTCAGCAGCTGCCCTCTACAGCCTCCTCAGCACGGCTGCGTTTTGTCTCCTTCCCGCTACACAACTGCCATCAGCCCTCCTCTGCGCTTCCCTTGAGGGCAGCCACTGAAAGCCATTCAAGCACTCCAGACAAAAACACCGAGAATCCTGTGGCCCTTTACAGACTGGCACCATGGTTGTGGCTCAAGCCAGGCTCACGACAGCTTTGATTTGCTGCAACTGACAAACCGGACAATCCTGTGCAGAGTTACTTCCGTCTAAACCAGTGGTTCCCAACCTTTTTTTGACCAGGGACCACTAGGACTTTTTTGTTCGGTGCAGGGACCCCAAGGTTCAAAATAAAAATTCTGAGAATTTGAAAATAAACTTTAATCATAACTGTTAGTTAAACATTAAACTTAGAACAATATTTGAATATATATTTTTATAATAGAGAACTTTTAATTGAAAATATTAATTTATTATGGGTTTATAACTTTGTTTCGCGGACCTTAATTTAGTTCTCGCGGACCCCTGGGGGTCCACAGACCCCTGGTTGGGAACCAGTGGTCTAAACCCATTGATTTAAAGGGATTTAGAGTTGAGTAACTGTACATAAGATAGGGTTGCCAACCTCCAGTATCCCTGAGGGGAACAGAGCAAGTGTAAAAAATGCAGTACACTGCTATCTATGGAATGAGCTGTATGAATTAAGGGGAGCCCTATGAAGTGGAACTGATGAAGGACATTGAAACGGTGAGACTCCAGAAAACCGTCTTCCTTCTATATGCATCAGCGCACCCCCTATGGAATAAGGGACTGAATTATGTCCTATTATCTTCAACTGGAATGACTAGAGAACGTTGTTGTGGATATGTATAGATTCTTTGATGTGTACTGGTAACCCTGCCCTACTCAGGCTCTGCCCCCAAAACCTCCCACCGGTAGTGAAGGGAGACCTGGCAACCCTAACATAGGATAGGGTTCGAGTCCAGTAGCACCTTAAAGACTAACAAAAATATTTTCTGGTAGGGTGTGAGCTTTCGTGAGCCACAGCAACAACAAAATATTTTTGTTAGTCTTTAAGGTGCTACTGGACTCTTGCCCTTTTTGACTACTGCAAACAGACTAACACGGCTACCCACTGTGAATAGGATAGGATTGTCAGCCCTCCCCCACTGGGGAGGGGGATCCCCAGCCACCACCCCCAACCACCCTAGTCAGCTGGTGGTTATTTACCAGCAACAGGGGAAGGCCTAAGTTGCTGTCGACGCAGCATTGTCACTTCCAGTATGCACCAGAAGTGATGTCATCGTGTCACCAGTAACGCACGACACTCTGGTGTTTGGGTAAAAACTCTGAAGTAATAGTGGCTTCTACCATAGAGTTTTTGCCCAAATACCAGAGCATCCTGTATTTCCTTTTTTTTTTCTTCCCTCTCTCTTTTTTCTTTTCTTTTTTTTAATAATTTTTTATTGAATTTTACAATACAAAAAAGAAAAAAAAAGAAAAAAGAAAAAAAAAGAAAAAAAAGAATATATAGATATAAAAGGGTATTCACATAACATATTGAATACATTTCATTTTTTTATACATTCATCAAAAGAAAATACCTCTCCCCCCACCCACCAAAAGTGACCCATCACCATGACTTCCATAGAAGTGTCCGGTAGCTTTATTTATTAATTATCTAAATTCTAATATAACTTAAAAAATAATTTTCTATAGCTCACTAAATAACAAAGTAAAATCCATTTTTGCCAACTTATCCCAATATGAGGTGGCCTTAAACCGTGTTAACTTAAATTCTTCCAAATCATTTCCATCCTGTATTTCCAATAGGGTTGCCAACTCCAGGTTTGGAAATACCTGGAGATTTGAGGGTGGAGTCTGGAGGAGTGAGGTTGGGGGAGGGGGGACCTCAGTAGACTATAACACCATGCAGTCCACCTACCAAAACAGTCATTTCCTCCAGGAGAAATGGGAAAATGTTTTAAATAAATAATAAGCAATTTATGTAGCCTGGAGATCAGGTGTAATTCCAAGAGTTCTCCAGCTCCCACCTGGAATTTGGCAACCCTAGTTGCCAGCAGTGTACCTGTTACAGCAGCCTAGGGTTGCCAGGTCCCTCTTTGCCACCGGTGGGAGGTTTTTGGGGCGAAGCCTGAGGAGGGCAGGGTTTGGGGAGGGACTTCAATGCCATAGAGTCCAATTGCCAAAGCGACCATTTTCTCCAGGAGAACTGATCTCTATTGACTGGAGATCAGTTGTAATAGCAAGAGATCTCCAGCTAATACCTGGAGGTTGGCAAGCCTATGGCAGCCTAGGCCTCCCCCTGCTGCTGGTAAGTCTCCCCACCCCTTTCCAGTTGCCAGGAGGTACACCTGACAACCCTACATTACAATATGGCCACCCGTCAGGAAAGTTCATATGGAAGATGTGTCTTCACTACAGATGCAAACTAGTTTCCTAGTCATTCCCTTGCTCCAAGAGAAACTGGGAACTATAGGTTTGTCAAGGCTGGGCAGCTATGGATATCTAAGTGAGACTTCTCAGCATCTTCATCCTGTGTTTATTAGGCCAAAGGCAAATTGAAACAGCCTATTTTCCCCCAGTGTACGACATCCAGGGATACTCAAAACATGAGAGAAGATAACAGGGGCATAGACTCTGTTTTGGTGGAAGTATCTTTTTTAAAGCTCTCGTAGGAAACACTTTCAAATTTCAAGGATTTCTGTCTACCTGTAACTTTGTTTCCTTTTTATCCTGTTCTTCCTTCAAGGAGCTCATGGTGCACTTCTCCTGTCTGCCATTTTATCCTCAGCACAAACATGTGAGGTACACCTGAACACATGAAGCTGCCTTATTCCGAACCAGACCATCGATCCATCAAAGTCAGAGTTACCTACTCAGACTGGCAGCACCTCTCCAGGGTCTCAGGTAGAGGCCTTTCACCTACTGCCTGGTCCTTTTAATGCTGGGGATCGAACCCGGAACTTCTGCATGCCTAGCATATGTTCTCCCACTGAGCCACAGTCGAGGTAGGTTAGGCTGAAACTGTGTGGCTGGTAGGGTTGCCAATCTCCAGGTACTAGCTGGAGATCTCCTGCCATTATAACTGATCTCCAGCTGATAGAGATCAGTTCACCTGGAGAAAATGGCCACTTTGGCAACTGGACTCTATGGCATTGAAGTCCCTCCCCTCCCCAAACCCTGCCCTCCTCAGGCTCTGCCCCACAAAACCTCCCACCAGTGGTGAAGAAGGACCTGGTAACCCTAAGACTGTTGGTGCATAGATTCGCAAGGGGGAAATGTGGGTCCTATGAGCAACGAACCTTAGGTAAAACTCCCATACATAAGTGAACATAGTCTGCCTAGTAAATGTTGTGATGTGACGTCACCCCATGGGTCAGTAATGACCTGGTGCTTGCACAGGGGACTGCCTTTACTTTCACAAGCTTTGCAATGCCTCCTGAAGCTCGCCGGGGGACGTCACCTCTTCAGGGAGCCCATTCCACAGAGACTGGAGCCACGATGGAAAAGGCCCGGGCTCTGGAGAGTGTCAGACGGGCCACCCTGAGTGGTGGGAGAGCCAACAGATGGCTGCCTGATGGCCATAGTTTCTGTGACCTTTTTGGTTTCCAGTGAATTACTTCAGTAAATGTTGCTTGCATGCGTGATGGTGTAACGGTCAACACGCTAACCGCATGCGCATAGCTGATTAGCATTTTATTGTCACGGGTACAAAGGAGAAACATTCAGCTATGCTGAAACGCTTGCTTGACACCCAGCCCATTTGTTTTAGGCAGCCCAACGTTGCAGTCTCTTCAAAGGAAGGATCAGATTAAATACAGACTAGCAAAAGGATAATGAATGTCTGAGAAAAGTTTGTTGACAAAAGGAAATGCTCAAAACAGAGCTGGAAAGAGCAGGAGGAAAATAATAAAGAGAAACATCTGCACTCGATTATGATACTGCAGGGCAGAAGAAAGGAAGCAAGCTGCTCTTTCTGTAAAGTGGGGTGCTTGGCCACCTGCGCGATTGTTCTAGGAACCATTGAGCTTGTCCCAAATCTATGGCCACAAATCTGATGCTGTAGGGCAGAGCCTGAGACAAAAGTAAAAAGTCATCTCCTCTAGACCAGGCCCCCCCAACGGTGTGCCTGTGGGCACCACAGTGCCCTCCCACACCTTTCATGGCACCCAAGTGCTTTTAAAAAGCGGTTGGGGCCAAATGAGGCTTCCCCCCAGCAAGCCGCTGGAGATCGGACTGGCTGTGCCAATGACTTAAAATGTCGCTCTGGCAGCAGCTGCCACCACAGCACAAGGATCTTCACTGTGGGACTGAAGGGGAGCCGCTGCAGCCATTCTGTGACTGGTGCCACCTCTTGCAGCACGCTGCCATTTTGTGGCAGCCAATTTATGGCTGCACCTGCTACACTGTGTCCCAATTCCAAACGTGCCAGCCGGCTCAAATCGGTGGGGGACCCCTGCTCTAGACTTTGGTTTGCATAATAAAATGGCACTCTCTCTGGAATCTGCCACCTGAAGCACCTGTTTAGGGGGTAGGGTTGTCAACCTCCAGGTACTAGCTGGAGATCTCCTGTTTATTACAACTGATCTCCAGCCGATAGAGATCAGTTCCCCTGGAGAAGATGGCCGCTTTGGCAAATGGACTCTGTGGCATTGAAGTCCCTCCCCTCCCCAAACCCCACCCTCCTCAGGCTCCACCCCCAAAACCTCCTGCTGATGGTGATGAGGGACCTGGCGACGAGGGACCTATTGGGGGGTAAGGCTGGCCTTGGCCTTGCAAGAATAAGCAGGGGGGTGGAGCCTGAGGAGGGCAAGGTTTGGGGTAGGCATGCCAGGCCTTGTAGCTCCACTGGCAGGAGCTTTCTGGGGCCGTGGCTCTAGCGTGCAGTGCGCCCGCATCACTTCTGGGTTTACCCAGAAGCGACGTGGATGCTCTAGCAATTCGGGCAAAACTCTATGGTTTCCGTAGAGTTTTCTCTGAAATTCCCAGAGCGTCTGTGTCACTTTTGGATTTACCTGAAAGTGACACGTGTGCGAGTGTGTGTGTGTGTGTGCCTGAAGTGCCCGCCGGCCATCAGCTGGCCAGCGGGCAGCCCGGTGGATTGGCGGGATTTTACCCACCACCACCGGGCACTTGGCAACCCTAGTTTGGGGAGGGGAGGGACTTCAATGCCATCGAGTCCACCTTCCAAAGTGGCCATTTTCTCCAGGGGAAGTGATCTCTATCGCCTGGAGATCAATTAAAATAGCAGATCTCCAGCTGCCACCTGGAGTTTGGCAACCCTAAGTTGTAAAAAGCCAGTGCAGATGTGGATTCTATTTCCATTACATGAATATACTCCGCTGGGTGAATCTGGTAGCCATTTCCTATACATTAAATGGAGTATAACAGGGAATTGGCAAACATTTTTCCCTGGCAGGGATCCAATGCCATCTGTGCGATAAGGCAATTCTTCAGGTACAGTTTTATCATTTTCTGCCTCTGCAGGAAATCTCATCTCCTGCTAAAGATCTCCTTGCCATATTATTGTTGAAAGCAAAGGACCAGTAAGAGACAGAGAGAGTGAATTCATTTATTTGTTTAGCCATAGGCCGTTACAAAATATCCTTACATAAAGGACCAGTAAGAGGGTCAAAAGAGATTGCAGCCCTGTAGTGTATACCTCTCACTCCATACCACACAAAATAACCTTGGCCGATAGCACATCTATTTTAAGAGCCAACTGTATTGTTAAGGTTTCCATGTAACTTATGAAGCCTAAAATTGAATCCTAAGAACTGTCAAAATGATAGGCGGTTCGAAACTGGTAATTTGGACACTTCAAGTCTGAAATGGAAACATCCCCTGTTCTGGCATCTTAGGAAGTACGGCTTGTTCCTTTACTGTGGGGGACTGGTGCCTCAGAAATCATAGTGTGTACATGAATATATTTATCTCCTTTCCCTCTTCCTATGTTTAGAAATTATACTTTGGGATTTGAACTGCTGGAGAAGTCTAATTGTGCTTTTGCTTTGTCGTGGGGTGGTGCTGTGTTGTGGGAAGTCTTTGTCCAGGAAGGATGTCCTCTTTAACCACAAATGTCAAAGGTCCAAAAAAATATATCTGGTTGCGTCCAGGGCTGAGTCCCTTCTGGGGGAAATGATCAGCAGAGCTACACTGTGCTGCTTCACCAGAAAAGGAACCATGTTATCTACAGAGATAACCAGCACCATTTATTGTGGGAAAGGTTTTCAGAGATGGGCTCTGGCTCATGAAAGCTTCTGCTACAATACACGTGTAAGTCTTTAAGATACCCCAAGAGCTTAATACAGGGGTCCCCAACCTTTTTGTTCCTGCGGGCACCTTTGGAATTCTAACATGATGGGCTCCTCCAAAAACAGCTGCTGCAAAATAGAAGAAGAGTTGGTTTTTATATGCCGACTTTCTCCACCACTTAAGGAAGAATCGAACCGGCTTACAATCCCCTTCCCTTCCCCTCCCCACAACAGACACCCTGTGAGGTAGGTGGGTCTGAGAGAGTGCGACTAGCCCAAGGTCACCCAGCTGGCTTCATGTGGAGGAGTGGGGAAACAAATCCAATTCACCAGATTAGCGTTCGTTGCTCATGTGGAGGAGTGGGGAATCGAACCCGGTTCTCCAGATCAGAGTCCGCCACTCCAAACCACCGCCCTTAACCATACCACCACGCTGGCTCTCCAGTTGTAGTTGCTATAATTTACCTTCAGTCACGCAGTGACAATCCTTGTGCTGTGGTGGCAGCTGCTGTCAAAGCAACATTTCAAAAAATCAAAATCTTGCTGGGCAACAGCTCCACCTGGCCCCTGCCCACTTTCTAAAATCACTTGGTGGGCACTAGGAAAGGTGTTCATGGGCACCGTGGTGCCCCCAGGCACCACGTTGAGGGACCCTTGCTTAACATGTTTACCTCTTAGGAATTTGTCACTGAATGATGTATCACAGCTCTGCTGTAATTTAGGTCAAATTGGCGGTTGATCTTTCAGCCAGTTACTTTCATGACAAAGAGAATGCAGGGTGGCATAGGGTTGCCAGCTCCGGGTTGGGAAATCTGAAGATTTTAAGGGTGGAGCCTGAGGAGGGTGGGGCTTGGAGTGGGGAGGGACTTCAATGCCATAGAATCCAGTTGGCAAAGTGGCAATTTTCTCCAGGGGAACTGATCTCTGTTGCCTGGAGATCAGTTGTAATTGTGGGAGATCTCCAGCTACCACCCTTTAATCGATTTCTTGTGAGTCTCATGTCAGCAGGCTTCTTCAGAACTGTAACCACATGTTGGAATCATCAAGTCAGTACCACGTTCACTGATGCGGTAAGCACAGCATCCAAGGTGAGGGAGCAACAGCGGGCCCATCCCATAAAAATCTATCCTCATGAACACTCTAGCCATTGGAGTTCAGGGAGTTCAGTAGGGTTGCCAGCTCCTGGTTGGGAAATATCTGGAGATTTGGGGGCAGAGCCTGAGGAGGGCAGGGTTTGGGGAGGGGAGGGACTTCAATGCTATAGAGTCCAATGCCAAAGCGGCCATTTGCTCCAGGTGAACTGATCTCTTATCAGTTAGAATAGCGGGAGATCTCCAGCCACCACCTGGAGGCTGGCAACCCCAGTACCCCCGGCTTATATCAGTAAGTGTTGTGTGTATTTTTTTCCCAAGCTGTGGCAGCCTAGGAAATGAAAACAGGGTCCTGGCTAATGTCTGTAATCTGATTCAAGTTTGAAGAGCACTTTACACCTTTTTACTCGAAAGGAAAACCAGGGGATTTCTCCAGACAAGATTAAAATCAACACTCTGGTGCATGTAGTTTAAAAACACCTCTTGATATCACCCTGCTCCCTTCTTTCTTTTAATTTCCTCCCTCTTCTTTCCCCCTGAGCATCAATAAATTCAGGGTACAGATAGACAGTCAATAGATTCAGAATACAGATTGTATCCTATGATGTAACAGTGAAGAAAGCCTCTGAGCATAGGTCAAATATATTTCACTTCCTGCTGAACAAGGTCCCATGTATCTGAAGACAGGGAAAATCCTGACTGAGCACAAAGCATGACTTCAAGCTGGCTCGCCAATTTCATTTTAGAAATTGAATACCAAGTGGAAGCCACACACAAATCAGAATGAGTGAAGAGGAAGGAACCGATCATTAGCAAGAAATGACAATGCAGAACCTAAACAGCAAGAATGAGGCAATCGAGGAGCAAAAAACATACTCTCTTGAATGCAAAGACAATTTTTTAATTTTGTTTATTTAATCACTCTGCTTCTCTCTCGATTCTGGATTACAAACTGCAAAAACATTTACCCGTTTCATAGATTTACTTTTATATGAAGCCTGCTATGTTAGTAAGTTGGGCCATTTGTTGACTTAACGTATTCCAATATTGTCTACTCTGACTGGTAGATTCTTTGATTTTGGGCTGAAAAGGGATAATTTACCAAGTAAGCTTATTTGAATGATACTGTTCATATGGCCAATTCGGCCCTGAACAGTGCCACACTGAGATCAAAAATACAAGTAATCTACCAGAAACTCTATTTGGGACATACAAAACATACGCTCTACCCTGGAGCTATGCCTTCTCCTCGCCTTCCCCAGTCTGGAATTCATGTGAAGCCTGGTACTGCAACTTCTAATTGGTGCTTGGCCCTACTGCTTGTCATCCAAGTGCATCGCCCCACTCATTCAACCCTTCCCCCACATATATTTTCATGATTTAAGACATCTGTATGCTACTTCTTAAACCTCTGCTTTGGCTAAAACTCAAATTATCATTAATTAATTACAGCTGATTTAAAAGAATTAATTACAGCTCAATTAATTACAGCTGATTTAAAAGAAGCATACAAAACATCTCCAAACAAATCTTTCACTTAGAATATATACCAGAAACCTGCAAAGGTGTGTGTGTGTGTGTGTGTGTGTGTGGCAAAATCCAAAAACTGGAGGAAGAGGTATATTTTAACCTTGTATTTTAAAAAATCATTAAATTAGGCACCGGGCAGGTACCAGTAGGGAGGGAGTTCCATCACCAGCATGCCATAGGGTTGCCAGGTCCCTCTTCGCCACTGGTGGAAGGTTTTTGGGATGGAGCCTGAGGAGGGTGGGGTTTGGGGAGGGGAGGGACTTCAACGCCATAGCGTCCAATTGCCAAAGCGGCCATTTTCTCCAGGGGAACTGATCTCTATCGGCTGGAGATCAGTTGTAATAGTAGGAGATCTCCAGCTACTACCTGGAGGATGGCAACCCTAGTGTGCCATTGTATAGGAGGCCTTATCTTCCACCTCATATCAATAAACAATATATGCATAACCAAGGCTTCATCACAAGACCAGTTAAGAACCTACATGGAATTGTTCAGGATCAGACCAGTGATCCATCTAGGCCAGTATTCTCTTTCATAGAGTGGCCAACCTGAAGCCTGTGGAAGGTGTGAAAGCAGCTTGCAGACCTAATGGCCCAAGCCTCTTCCTGTTGTTGTTCTCCACGCCTCTGAACATGGAGGTTCCATTTAGCCATTGTGGCTATTGATGGCCCTCTCCTCCATGAATAGCCTAACATCCTTTTAAAGCCAACTAGCAGTTATCAACAAATCCTGTGGCAGCAAATCCCATGCATATGATAAATATATAGGCCATAAGCCAATCCATCTTGGAGTGAAGTAGTACTCCATTCTGTCTGTCCTGAATCTATTACCCATCAGCTTCATTGGGTGCCCACGTTTTAGTATTATCTCTGCCCCAGACTGCCTCTTAATTTTATAAACCTTTATTATATTTGCAATCGAATTTTATTTTTAATTATATAAACCTTCATGATGTCCCCCTTCTTTAGTTACAAATTAAAAGCCCCCAACTCCCCAACTTCTTAGCCTATCCTCATAACGAAGATGCCTTGATAATTTTGGTTGCTCTTTTCTGCATCTTATTTTGTGCTATCTTTTTTTCAAGATGTGGTAACCAAAAGTGTACACTATATTCCAAATGTAGCCATACCATAGAATCTACGCACAGATATTATAATATGAACTGTTTCTTTTTCATTCATTTCCTAATATCCTCCCACGTGGAGTCTGCCTTTTTGACCACAGTCACATTTTGAGTTGACAGTTTCATCTGGCTGTCCACCATACTCTTTCCTCCAGCTGCTATCATCTTATGAAGATGAAAGATTCTCCCACTTGGAGAGGACCTCTTTCTGAAGTACATGAATGTGTGAACCAGTGTCACAGAAATTGGTACAGGAGGGAGACAACAAGCAAACAGCTTCAGCCCTTTGGGAAGCCCCAGAATCCAAACTGTTTGCCTGTTGATGGACATTTCAATTAATGATTGAATTATGTGTTTATTATCATGGTAATTAACGACTTCAAGGTTGTTGCCCTACTGGTAATAGAGTAGCTAATATATTAGCTCATGTTCTGGCAATGAAAATCAAGGGACTTTCCACATTGCTAGCCCACAGTGTGCTTTCACAGCATATGAGAAACTATTGTCTAAGGTTTCTCTTTTAAAAGCAATACATTATTGTACCTGTGGATGTAGCTTTATTCATTTCCTGTTCTGGATTCCACTGGAACAAGCATTCCACAGTGTTCACCTGGAAAATGGTGATGGTGAGAGGATGGGTGGTTTTGGAATAGGGAGGATGCCCGAAAGCAGCTCCCGGGACCGAGTTTGGCTGCAAAATATTGTGTGGAACGGAAGGGAGGAGCAGCCAGAAAAAGATGCTGGAAAATTTAAAATGGAATGCTATTTTTGCAACTGACAGAAAAAGACAGCCCGGAGGGGGACTTCTGGGCATTGTGTTAACTGTATGCTGGCAGAACAAACAGGGTCTAAATTTGTTATCTGATGGGGTGTTCAGGGCTCTTGTGAGTGGGCTGCAGACTGGCCAGAGCGGTTTGGGTAGTAATGAGTGCTTCTTTGCAGAGAAAAGCTAGGCCAGGGGTCCCCAACCCTTTTGAGCCTGTGGGCAGCTATGGAATTCTTACACAGGGCGGTGGGTGCAATCACAGTATGGCTGCCGCAGGAGGTGGAGACAGTCATAAAACGGCTGCTGCAGGAGGACCACAAAATGTCAGGGAGTGAGGTTGTCCACAACTAATAGTAAAATCCAACATTTCAGGCAGAAGCGCTGCTTAACAAGATGCTTTTAACCCACACAACCACTCAGAAGCCCTGCTGAGCAAACACCCTACCTAGCTCCTCCTTACTTTCTAAAAGCACTCGGCAGGCACCAGGAAAGGTGCCAGCGGGCGCCATGGGTCCCACTGGCACCATGTTGAGGACCCCAGGCTAGTTCCTGCCTCTGAAAAGAACCTGGATCCATCGTTCGAGGAAATCACCTGTCTCAGATTTCAAAAAGGGCAAGAGTCCAGTAGCACCTTAAAGACTAACAAAAATATTTTCTGGTAGGGTATGAGCTTTCGTGAGCCACAGCTCACTTCTTCAGATACAGCTAGAATGTGAATCCATCGGTCTTTAAGTAGAGGAACAGTATGTAAATGTGAATAGCAGGCTTGATGGGATTAGGTGTGATATGCAGAAGAGTCTGTGATGTCCAGGGGAGAGATGGGTGTGGAGAAATCAGCATTGGTAATGTCCCATGAATGCAAGGTCTTTATTCAGCCCAGGTAAATGCATTGACTTTAGTTTGAATATCAACTGTAATTCAGCAGTTTCTCTTTCCAATCTCCCTTTAAAATCCCTTTGTAAGAGAACTGCTACTCTTAAATCTGCTGATTTCTCCACACCCATCTCTCCCCTGGACATCACAGACTCTTCTGCATATCACACCTAATCCCATCAAGCCTGCTATTCACATTTACATACTGTTCCTCTACTTAAAGACCGATGGATTCACATTCTAGCTGTATCTGAAGAAGTGAGCTGTGGCTCACGAAAGCTCATACCCTACCAGAAAATATTTTTGTTAGTCTTTAAGGTGCTACTGGACTCTTGCCCTTTTTGACTGCTGCAAACAGACTAACACGGCTACCCACTGTGAATTGTCTCAGAGTTGTCATTGAAGAGGTTCCGATCATGGAGTGAACGGTGACTTCCCAGCTCAGGCTCTGTGGGATGAGCGTCATCATCTAGATCTGGTTTCAGGCCTAATTTGGAAGGGGAAGATATACCTTGGTTGCTTTGGTGGACAACCTCTGCAGGAACAAATGCAGGGGGAGAGTGGCCGTTTATGCTGGGCTGTTTCCCCGCCGTCACCCCTGCCGACTGCTCTGGTGCGTCGCTTTGATCATTCGTGCCTCTCCCGACCGTCAGAGGTTGCCTCGCTCTCCCCGCTCGTTTCTGCACGTTTTGCCTGCGTTTTCCGGGTTCTCGCTAAAACGCGCGGACCCGCGCAGGGAGAGTGAGGCAACCTCAGAAAATCGGGAAAGGCATGACTGATCAAAATGAAGCACCGGAGCAGTCGGTGGGGTGACCGCGAGGGAAACAGCCCTGCATAAATGGCCAGTGTCTCCATTGATTCTCTTGAACATTTTGATACCTTTGTCCGTGGTGTCTTTCTGAGCCGGTGGGTTGGGGTGTTGCTTAGCAACTATTCAGCTCCTAACTGTTAAAGAGTTCAAAAAGATGGTGCTTGGAGAATTCTTCACAGTTCTCTGTCTCCCACACCTATAGAAAACTGTTGGGAAAGTTGTGTAGGGGTTTGGGAATGGTTTGGCAACCCATTGCTGCCTACCAGCCCCTGCACTACAATTGCCAGTGTTATGAGAATCTGTGCGCACAAAAACTGTTTGAACAAATTTAGCCCTGGCCAGAGACCCATTTTTTTTTAGGCATGAGGGGAGTTGTCAGGTCTTCGAGTTCACGGTTCTTACCTCCTCGTCAGAGGGTCTCTAGGGAAAACACTAAAAGGACAATCAAGCAGAATCTGCTATGGTGTTTACTCTAGGGTTGCCAGGTCCCTCTTTACCACCGGCGGGAGGTTTTTGGGGTGGAACCTGAGGAGGGTAGGGTTTGGGGAGGGACTTCAATGCCGCAGAGTCCAGTGGCCAAAGTGGCCATTTTCTCCAGGGGATCTGATCTCTATCAGGTGGAGATCAGTTGTAATAGCAGGAGATCTCCAGCTGGTACCTGGAGGGTGGCACCCCTAGTTTATTCCTACATCGTGATGAGCAAATCCCCCCTCTGTTCAAGAGTAATGGGCCAAATGACTGCAAGTTTCTTCCATTTCTATTATGTTTGACCAGAACAGGATTTGTCTATCACTACTTAGGGACTGAACAGCAAAAGCTTTCAAGCCAAACAGATTTGTGAACACTCAGCTTTTAGCTGTTTCCCTAGCAGGGTTGCCAAGTGCCCAGTGGTGGTGGGTAAATTCCCGCCTATCCACTGGGCTGCCTGCCAACCAGCTGAGGGCTGGCAGGAAATGTGTGCACGTGCATGCATGTGTACGCTGCGCGCACGCCACTTTCAGGTTTACCCGGAAGCAACGTGGACGCTCTAGCAACCTCGGCTAAAACTCTATGGAAACGATAGAATGTTGGCCAAGATTGCTAGAGCGTCCGCGTCACACGGGGTGCGTGTGCGTGCACCGCATCATGCATCGCAGCCGCAGCCTTGCAAAGCTCCCGCCGGTGGAGCTACAGGGCCTGGCAAGACTATTCCCTAGAGTTCCCCTGATAAGGAGGCTAAAACCATGTCATTGATAAGTTGGTAACATCCACTGAAAGATCTTGAAGGTACCACTGTAGGGCTCCTCCTTAGGTTCGCCAGTTCTGGGTTGGGAAATACCTGGAGGTTTTGAGGGTGGAGTCTGAGGAGGAGGGTGGAGTTTGGGGAGGGGAGGGACTTTGGCAGGGTATAATGCCTAGGGCTGTCAAAAAAAAAATTCGGTTCAGTTCGGATTCGGCCGAATTTGACCCTTGTGGGGTCGGTACGTGCCGAAGTCCGAACTCCCCCACTTCGGATCCCCGGTAATTCGGGGGGATCCGGAGTTCGGGGGAAAATTAGGCCGAAGTGCGCCTTCAGGGATTCCCTGAAGGTGCGCGGGGGCCCTTTAAACTGATCTGAGCCTCCCAGCTGGGAGGCGCAGATCAGTTTAAAGGGCAGCCCGCCCCCCTTCAGTGGGCTCCCGTGAAGGGGGGCGGGCTGCCCTTTAAACTCATCTGCGCCTCCCGGCCGGGAGGCACAGATGAGTTTGAATGACAGCCCGCCTCCCTTCAGCGGGCTCCCGTGAAGGGGGGCGGGCTGCCCTTTAAACTCATCTGCGCCTCCCGGCCGGGAGGCACAGATGAGTTTAAATGACAGCCCGCCTCCCTTCAGCGGGCTCCCGTGAAGGGGGGGGCTGTCATTTAAACTCATCTGCGCCTCCCGGCCGGGAGGCACAGATGAGTTTGAATGACAGCCCGCCTCCCTTCAGCGGGCTCCCGTGAAGGGGGGCGGGCTGTCATTTAAACTCATCCGTGCCTCCCGGCCGGGAGGCGCAGATGAGTTTAAATGACAGCCCGCCTCCCTTCAGTGGAGCCCGCTGAAGGGAGGCGGGCTGCCCTTTAAACTGATCTGAGCCTCCCAGCTGGGAGGCGCAGATCAGTTTAAAGGGCAGCCCGCGCCTTTCAGCGGGCTCCCCTGAAGGGAGGGCCGAATTGGCCGAATTTATTCGCGAACTCCCGAACTCGCTGAATTCGCCCCCCCGGTTGCCCGCCAGATTTGAGTTCGGATCCGTCCGAACTGAAAATCACCGAATCAGGGGAAATTCAGTTGATTTTCAGTTCGGACCGAACCGAATTGACAGCCCTAATAATGCCCTCGACTCCACCCTTCAAAGCAGCCATTTTCTGACTGCTGTCGTCTGAAGATCAGTTGTAATTCTGGAAGATTTCCAGGCCCCACCTAAAGATTGGCAACCCTAACTAGATCTTGAGTGGCCCGTTAGGACCCTGTCTTTCTTTAAGCTCGGATTGCAGTTTCTTAGGCCATACCTGAATGCAAAGCAGAACCGACACCCGTACCCGTCTCCCAGTTTATTTATGCTGTCGGAATATGTGACATTTGTTCTGAATTGAGCCTTTCAAGGAAGTGTATGGCCTTAATATACCTAAAACATGTTGCCAAAATTATTATTTTTAATGTAGCTAGTTAATCATTATGGCCCTAATCTATTTTTGTGAGGCAATAACATTAAACTAAATTATATATGCAGTTAAAAGCTGCATGTGCATTTTTACACAGATTTAATAAATAGCTGTCACTCAAATAAACAGGCTGTTGGCACGCATCCAGAAAGTCATTTACACACAGTTTGGGCCTTGCTTAATCCAAGTCAGTGTTCACAGCACATACAAAACAATTGCCTCCCATTGAAATGCATTGCTTCACTAAAAAGTCCCTGCAAAGAGTAAAAACAAATACTATTTTTATACTATATGCTTTGCTTTAAGAATGCCGGAAGGGTGTGAGGGCTTCGAGACAGCATGGATAATATTGTAAATTGTAACACCATTTTACAGGTCAAACATTATTTTAATGGGAACTCATGAATTTATTGCAAATATTTTTTTTGTTGCTGCTTTAAAATTACAGCCAGGCATTCAGACTAAAGTAAAACTATTTAATTTTAAAAACAACAACGATCCAATGTGTTTTTGCAGTCTCCATAGCTTTTGTTCCTGGTTATAGAACAACCTGGAAAAGCGAACACGGTCAGTGAAAGAAAGAACACCATTCATTCACCCAGCTTGCTGTGTTCATAAAATGGCAGGCATTCCTCAACTGGTTCACATATCACTTAAAAAAACCCCCACCACAGTTACCCTAAAGTAAATTAGTTTTACTCAGGAGCAGTTGCTTGGATGAAGGAGCACATTAGTACCATATTTAAGCTTGCTTTGAGCTTCTTGAAAGAAAGAAGAATGAAATAAAATATTGCCTGCACATCATAGCTAGTCAAAACCTTTGGATTGTATCTAGGGTTGCCAACTCTTGCTTGGGAAATACCGGGACATTTGGGGCTGGAGCCTGGGAAGGATGGGTTCTGGATGCACAGGCAGGCAGTGGCAAAACTACCTCTGAACATGTCTTGGAAACATCACAGATGTAACTTGACAGCAAAAAAAGAAAAGAAAAGAAAAGAAATGTAAGCATTTATTTTTGATGCCAGAACTATCGCACTCACCACGTTTCTTTGAAAAGCAGCTTGATGTGCAAAAATAAACAGGTAAAGCACTTCATAGCTCAGGGATAAACATTCTCCGCATCTCAAACAGCTGTTAAAGCCACAGCTACCAGTGGGAAAGTGGGCATCTGTTCCTGTGGTCCTCAGATCTCGATAACAGACTTGTGTAGCGTGTAAGCAGGGCATGCAATAATTCATTATTGCATGCCATTATTGGGATAAGCCCTAATGTTTGCTTTTTCAAGCCTAGCAGCTATGTAATGACTTAATAACCAAATGTCTCCTCCTTAAGACTGCTAATAAAAGAGAAATTTGAAAGACTGAGACCCATCCATGAGTGTTTGAAGTTACCGTTTTATTTGATGTTTCTTTCTTTACAAATTCAGTGTGTTTTTAGTCTAGATATAGCATGATTTCCAGTGGTAGTTTCTCGGGAAGCTGCATGCTTTGCACTCTGTACTCAGTGAAACAGGCCTGAGGACCGATCCAGCCAACCTTTGTATTCAGGCATTTTGATGGTTTGGTGTGGGGAAGCAGATCTGTTCCAGATTCCCTGTGGAATATGTTTGCCAGTTCTTTTACTGGCCCCTGCACCTATAACTGCAGCTTGTTCTGAAAACATAGGAAGCGAGTGAAGTTTGATGCCATGCGGTGAAAAACCACTGCAGTAGCTGATGTCTAGAAATCAAAATGGTATTGAAGGCACAAGAACTGGTTTGGTGGTTCTGGCTGGTTGGCAGCCTTGCTTGAGGATTTTTTTGGTGAAGGTGTCACTGGGAGAGCCAGCTTTGTTCTGTGGTGGGTCACGTTGCAGCTCACAAACTCTTTTTCTCAGCTCCCACCCAAATACGTGTTCAATACTTAACCACCAGTCATCAAGAACAGACAAAATTCATTTAAGGAAGGCTCTGCACCCATCAAAGAAGCAGCTTTAGCCATGGGGCTTGGAAAAAGGTCACCACCTCACAGCCATAGAAAATAGTCAACACCTTCTATTAAGGGGTGCCAACCTCCAGCTGGGGCCTGGAGTTCTCCTGGAATTACAACTGATCACCAGACTACAAAGGTCAGTTCCCCTGGGGAAAATGGCAACTTCAGAGTGCAGACTCAATGATATACCATAGATTCCCGGTGAAATCTTTCCTCAGCTCCCCCCCCTCCACAGACAATCCTTTCCAAATCTCCAGGAATTTCTCAGGTGGGAGTTGGCAACTCTAGGGCCTGGTGGCCTCCCTAACCCTTACACCCCACTGCCAGCTAAGAGAGCCACATCCACCCCATCCTGTCTGCTTCCTTTTTAAAAACATGTAGAGGAGGAAGGAAATACCCCACTTGTTCAAAGCTCTGTCTGTAGCTTAAAAAGAGACATCTGATCAACTCCAAACTTGAAAAAGCTTATTCTGGGCAGATATTGCATGCAATCAGCCATTTGTGGGGAAAAGGGGCTATTCAGGATGTTATGGGGTGGGGTAAAAATGATATTTCCCATGGGAACAATTTTCAGGCTTATCAATGGGGCCACTGTTACAGTGCTATCTAAAACATGCGCAGACCCTGACATGTGTAAACACTTCAGTCGCAGAAACAATTATGTGGAAGAAAGAGCAGCATTATAGAGCAGGGACCTGCCAGTGATGACGGTATAATTTTTCTTGGTGTCCTTTCGACATTTGGAAGTGTTTCTAGATGGGTCTTAAAAAAAAAAAAAAAAAAAAACATCCAGTGTCATTTCAGCAAACCTGCAAGGGCTTGGGTTGCCATGATCTTTTCCTGGCAGAGCTCCTGTGCATTTTAATTACAAATTTCAGCCATGAAACTTTTCCTGGTTGAAAGTAATGATTGGAGGGACTGAGGGAGGGAGTTCACCCGCTAAATATCTCCCTCCCTTGTTTACTGGCAATAGGATTCCTGGCAAAAAAAGGGGGTACAGGCAAAGAATTTGTTTTCAAGGGGTGGGAAATTTTCCTCCTATTTCTGCTTCCCTTGTTGCCCAGTCAGGTCAAGGCAATGGCTTTGTTATCACTGTCAGTGAGTGGGAGCCAGTGAGGTACTGGATAATGCCAGAGCCGAGGGTTGCCAGGCCCCTCTTCACCACCATACTCCCAGCAAGTTGCTCAGATGGAAGGGCCCAGCCTGGAGGCAACAGCTTTCAATGGCGGTGGTGCAAATCTGTTGCCTCCAGGCTGGGCCCTTCCATCTGAGCAACTTGCTGGGAGTATGAAGAACCTACTGGATCTGAGTCCCATTTGGCCTTAGGGCTGCCCACTCATGGTTGGGAAATAGCTGGAGATTTTGGGGGTGGAGCCTGGGGAGGGCGGGGTTTGGAAAGGGACCTCAGCAGGGTATAATGCCATGAAGTCCACCTTCCAAAGCAGCTGTTTTCTCCAGGGAAACTGATCTTGGTTGTCTGGAGTTTAATAGTAATTGCAGAAAATTTCCAGGTGCCACCTGGAGGTTGGCAACCATATTTGGCCCCATCTGGGACTGTCCCCATGGACTGTGACTTCTGGTGCCACCTGGAGGTTGGCAACCATATTTGGCCTCATCTGGGACTGTCCCCATGGACTGTGACTTCTGGTGCCACCTGGAGGTTGGCAACCATATTTGGCCTCATCTGGGACTGTCCCCATGGATTGTGACTTCTGGTTCAGCTTCTGCTGTACCCTGCTGCCCTGTGGCCTGCCTCTAACCCTTTCTTTGGCTACCTGTCTCCAGGCCTGGCATGGAGAGTCCGCATTAAGAGCAGTGGTTTGGAGCAGTGGACTCTGATCTGGAGAACTGGGTTTGGTTCCCCGCTCCTCCACATGAGCCGCAGACACTAATCTGGTGAACCGGGTTGGTTTCCTCACTCCTCCACATGAAGCCAGCTGGGTGACCTTGGGCTAATCACATTTCTCTCTGAATTCTCTCAGCCCCACCTACCTCACAGGGTGTCTGTTGTGGGGAGGGGAAGGTGATTGTAAGCCAGTTTGAGGCTCCTTAAAGGTAGAGAAAATCAGGGTATAAAAACCAACTCTTCCTCTTCTTCCTGTACCTCTTGATGAGAGAAAGCCCATATCTTATTCCAAGGGGGAGCAGAAGTGGGGAGGTGGGTTGTCATCTCCCCCCGACACACAAACTTTTTTTTTGCCATCAAGTCACAGATGACTTATGGCGACCCTGTAGGATTTTCAAGGCAAGAGATGTTTGGAGGTGGTTTGCCCTTGCCTGCCTCCATGTCAGGCCCCTGGTATTCCTTGGAGGTCCCCCATCCAAATACTTGCCAAGGTCAGGGCTGAGCAGGTGTGACTGGCCCAAGGTCACCCTGCAAGTTTCCACAGCAGGGTAGGGATCTGAACCCGGGTTTCCCAGTTCCTAGTCTGACGTCTTAACTCCTTCACCATGCCTCAAACCGTTGTTAATTTCGGCTGAAGTCGCATCCCAGGCTCTTCTCCAAAAGACAGATTTTGTAGCAACATGTCAAATAGATTTCTCTGGATGAGAACCAGGGAGGCGACCCGTAGCCTTCAGAGGCAGAGAGGGGTGGGGAGAGTTTCCTGGTGTTCTGTGGTGTCTGATGGACAGTGGATGGGAAGTCTGGGGGCAGCCAGAGAAGAGGAGGAGCGTGAGGTCCTGGCCGGAGTTGCGAGGTGGATGCCAGGGCTGGGAGATGGTGGTCTCGGGGAGGAAAACCTAGAAGGAGTCAGGTTTCAGCCGGGCTTGGAGTCTTGCAGTGACTCACAGAGAGCCAGCCTGAGAGAGAGAGCCGCCTTTGTTCCACTTGGGCTGCAAGCCGGTGGGAGAGAAGGCAAGTCCCTGCCTCCCTTCGCCTGCCCAGGCCAGCCGCTGGGCTCTCCTCTCCCCGCAGACTGCCTTCTCCAAAATGCCCCCTAGGTAAGGCTCCCGGCTTTCTTCCCCCTGGCACCCCTGCACTGTGCTTTCTCACCTCACTTGGGCATTTCTGCCTTGTCTTCTTTCCCACTCTTCTCCAGACATTCCTGGCGGCCCAGGAATTGGCTCCTGCTGCTTTGGGGCTGGCTGCTCCCGGCGGTTCTACCAGCTCAGGTCATCGAAGGTAAGAACCTCCTTCTCCCCTCCCCGGCCCTAGTTTTGGGGCAAGGGCGGGGGGAGGCAAGAGAGGAGAGGTTTGTTCTTTAATCTGGCTTTTCCTCCCGGTGTGAGCTTTGGCCAGAGCAGGGGAGAGATGCTGAGGGTGTCGACCAGGCAACTTGTTGCGGGTTGCGGGAACTTCAGAAAGGCACGGCTGTCATTCACTGCGGTGCTTGAAGGGTTCCACCTCTGAAGGCTGGCTGAATGCGCAAAGCTTGTAAGGGTCGTTCCCTGGCGTGTGACGTGGGAAAGGCAAGTCAGGTTTCGCTGCACTGTTTGGGGTACGCTGAACTCTCCGGAGGCACGTTCAAAGGCACTTTGGACTTCGATGGGGAAACTTTTAGTAGAATTTTAGCTGGCTTTTTTGCATAGTGTTGTGATGTGGACTTGCTCATAGGGGTTACTTACTTTTGCTGCTGGGTTTGTGTGGTATTCTTCCCTGTTGAAGATGGAATGGGCGATGCCAGTACGTCACTCTCCCAGGAAACTCAGTGCTAGGCAACACAGGCTTCGTCTTTAATCAATTTTGAAAATGTCCAGGGTGCAAAGTCCACTGGGACCCGTACTCAGGTTATCTCGTTTCGTCCGCATGTGAAGGTTAGAGAGAGGGAGAGAGCAGCTCTCCCCAGGTCAGCTAGAGAACTTCAGGACGACGCCGTGGATTTGTCCCCATGTCTCCCCAAGTAGTTCTGTGTTCACTACCTAGGGTTGCCATCCTCCAGGTGGGGCCTGGAGAGCTCCCAGAATTACAACCAATCTCCTGGCTACAGAGATCAGTTCCTGCAAAGGAAATGGATGTTTTGGAGGGTGGACTGAATGGCATTGAACCACACACAGGTCCCTCCCCCCAAAACCCCACCCTCCCCAGATTCCACCCCCAAATCTCCAGGAATTTCCTAATCCAGAGCTGGCAACCTGAACACTACCCTTTCTTGGCTTTGTTCAGTCCTTCTCATCCATCCTTGCAGTAACTCTTGGGATACAGGCCACCAACATCCCTGTTTCACAGCTCAGAAATGAAGGATTGGATCCCAGAAGCTTTTCTACCCCATCTGGCCTGATTCCCCTCTTCACTACAGTCGCCCGTTCCATGGGTGGGTGGGTGGCCACACAGGCCCTGTCATCCTTGCCGTGGCCTTTTTAGGGGTCAGAAAAGCACCCCCTCATCCTTCTTTCAACACCAGAAACACTTGCAGGATCCAATAGGGTTATTGGCTCCAGTTTGGAAAATTCCTGGAGGTTTGGGGGCCGGAGGCTAGGCAAAGCAGGCTTTGAGGAGGGGCGGGACCTCAGTGGGGTCTAATGCATTGCCACAGAGTCCACCCTCCAAAGCAGCCGTTTTCTTCAGGGGAACCGATCTCAGCTGTGCGGAGAATCGGATGTAATTCCTGGAGATCTCCAGGTTCCACCTGGAAGTTGGCAACCCTAGGATCCAATGCCAAGAAACCTCAAGGCGAGAAACTCTCACTTTAGTGGTTGACTAGGTTTGAAGGCAGGTATGCATTCCAGATATTGTTGGCTGGCTCACACCGATTTTCTGGCCCGAGTAATCAGTGGGACGCCTGTATGAATTAACCTCAAAGCATCTGAACAGAGCAGAGGCATCAGAGGGCAACTGTTGCTTCTCTGTGGTCGGCAGCCCCCTCAGGGAAGTGAATGAGAGGCTGGCCAATTAGGGCAAAGGGTGGGGGGATGTTCTACCAGGCTCAGCCTCCCCCTAGTCCCCTCCTGCCTGCCTTCTTACTCACCACCAGTTGGGGGGGGGGTTCTAGAGCCTGTTACTCTCAGCTTTGTCTGTGTGGAGGAGCTCCGCAGGAAAGTTCTGCCCTGCTAAGATGCTGGTTGGCTTTAAAAAGGGGTGGGGGGTTCCAGAGGAGGAAGTGGGCAGATTTTTCATAGGTGGGGGTCCCCCCACACACAAAGAAACAGTGGGAAAGGAGCTCAGGGGGAAGAGAAAGGAAGATTGACAGGTCTGCCAATGGCTTCTTATATGAAACTGCTCAACGGGCTTAGATGTTGGTGACCTCAACTTCGGCTATTCTGCCTAGCAACACTTCATTAGTTTACTTCATTTATACCCTGCCTTTTCCCCCAGTAGGGACCCAAAGCAGATTACATCATTCTCCCCTCCTCCACTTTATCCTCACAACAACCCTCTGAGGTAGGTTAGGCTGAGAGTGTGTGACTGGCCCAAGGTCACCTAGCCAAGCTTCCATGGCAAAGCAGGGATTTGATCCAGATCCTAGTCTGGCACTCTAACCACTATACCACACTGGCTTTCTAAATTTGGGAATATCTGTGTGTGGGTGTGTGTGTGTGTGTCCTACAACTAGATTTGAGTTCAGTAGCTCCTTAGAAACCAACAAGATTTTCGGGGTATAGACTTTTGAGAGTCAATCTCCCTTTGTCAGATATGAATTGGGATGGAGATCTCTGAGTTCTTATATCCCAGTCAGATGGTGGGAGGGGCGTTGCAAAGCAGGAACCCAGCACGCAGAGGTCCAATGCACATAGTAATATCAGTTTGTACCTGTACAAGTTGTTTTGTGAGGTTGATGGATTTCCAGTCCTAGGTTCTTTCCCCCATCTCTGTTTTTACCCCAAGCATGATAGGCCAGGCTGTGTCTTGAGCAGAAGAAGGGTCAGTGGGGAGAAGGCTGCTTAAATCCTTTCAGCTCAGAGTAGTCTGCTTTGAGATGTGCTTTTTAATCCACAAGAGAAAAGATGTAGAGTCCCCTATCTTCTAAAGAACTTTCCCTGCACGTCTGAAAAAACAGCATGGTGAGGGCTATTTTGAATGAAAACACTACAGGAGGGCAGAGGATTACACAGCCTCTGTTCATGTGTTTTCTTTTTTACAAATGTATTTATTTTCATGTATAGTCCCCCTTTCTCACTGGGACTTGAGACGGTGTTCCTTCTGCTTAGGTATAGCCTCCCCTAGGCTGAGTTGGAATTAAGAAAGAAGCAGCAGGAGCAAGAATGAGAAAGCTCTATTTATGGTGCAGTTTGATTGTTCAAGTCTCACGTACTTACACTCAGAAAGGAAAGGACTGTGGCTCAGTGGAAGAGCCTCTGCTTTGCATGCAGAAGGTCATAGGCTCAGTCCCCAGCATCTCCAGCCCTAAAAGGATTAGAGAGTAGGAGATGTGAAGGAGCCCCAGCCCGAGACCGTGGAGAGCCCGTCTGAGCAGACATTACTGAAATTGATGGACCAATGGCCTGATGCAGTATAAGGCAGCTTCATGTAGGGGAGGGGCTGTGGCTCAGAGACAGAGCATCTGCTTGGTATGCAGAAAGTCCCAGGTTCAATCCCCGGCATCTCCAGTGGAGAGGATCAGGTCATAGGTGATGTGGAAGACCTCTGCCTGAGACCCTGGAGAGCCGCTGCCAGTCTCAGTAGACAGTACTGACCTTGATGGACCAAGGGTCCGATTCCATATAAAGCAGCTTCCTGGGTGTGTCTGTATATCATATACAGCCTCATGGCAGTGAATGGCAAATACAGCCCCTTTAGAGAAAGAACAGATTTCCAGAAGCAAAACTAGGGTCCCCCAAGGTATTTGGAGAGCTACATGGATTGCTGAGTTTGTTCTCTTGGCTCTTTATTTCCCTGCTGTGTGCTCAACTTGATTTGTGGTCTGCTGTCAGTCTTTAATCTCTTTTGACATTATTACAGGCTGTGGAAAGAGAAATCTAGAATGCGTTTCAGCAGTCGCCGCTGTCTTTCCCTTCCTTCCTTGCAAAGCCGCCAGTGTCCTGAAACCGCAGTTTCTTGCCCCATTTATTTTATCAGCTCTTTGCTGTATTTTATTTCAATAACATTCTGTGCAACTGTGTGTCTCAGCAGCAGGGCATAAAAGAACCTGTGCACAAGGCGGAAGGGGAAGACTAGAAATGCCTCTTCTCCTATCTATGTACAGTAGGGTTGCCAACCTCCAGGTGGTTGGCAGCACGAAGGCTCCACAAAGAACACAGTGCAATAGGTTTGTTTTCAATCTCAAGGATAAGTTGAGGCTTTTGCCCATGGACTTGAGTTGCGCTGGTACTTTATTGCTAGTTTTGTTACCATTTGATACTCTATTGTTATGAATGTAATACTTTGGTTGTTCTTTTGGTTTCAATAGGGCATGAATTCAATGCTCAGTAAACATTGTTGAATCCTTGTAAATAATTCAGTGCTTGTGTAATTTTTGCATTGTGTTCTTTGTGGAGCCTTTGTGCTGCCAATTTCCTAAGGTTACCTATTACAGCACAGGTTGTTTGTTTTGCTTAACCTCCAGGTGGTGGCTGAAGATCTCCTGCTATTACAACTGACCTCCAGGTGATAGAAATCAGTTCCCCTAGAGAAAATCGCCACTTCAGCTATTGGACTCTATGGCTTTGAAGTCCCTCCCCTCTCTAAACCCCGTTCTCCTCAGACTCCACCCCCAAAATCTCCAGGTATTTCCCAACCTGGAGCTGGTGTACCCTTTGGAGGCTAACTCATCTTCAGATCCTACTCAGGGAGTAAAGGGAAAGCAGAATCAAGTCCTCCATTGGTACAAATGTGCTAGAGTAGAGCTCCCCAACATGGTGCCTGCCTATACCTTTCTTGGCACCTGCCAAGTGTGCTTAGAAAGTGGGTGGGGCTGGGTGGGGCTTTTGCCCAGCAAGACTTTGGATCAGTCTCTGGCGATCTGATTGGCTGGGCGGATTCAAAAAAGCTTTGCTTTGGCAGCGGTTGCTACCACAGCACAAGGATCTTCACTGAGGATTGCCAATGCCGAGTTGGGAAATTTCTGGAGATTTGGGGGTGGAGCCTGGAGAGGGTGGAGTTTAGGGAGGGGAGGGGCCTCAGCAAGGTATAACACCATAGAGCCCACCCTCCAAAGCAGCCGTATACAGAGGAACTAATCTTTGTTGTCTGGAGATTATTTGTAATTCCGGGAGATCTCCAGGCCCAACCAGGGGGTTGGCAATCCTGTCTTCATTGCATGACTGAAGGTAAGCTGTGTGCATACAAGAAAATACGCTTCTGCCTGAAATATTGAAGAATTACTATTAGAGTTCTGCATAACCTCACTCCCTGACATTTTGTGGTTGGCTCTGCCTCCTACAGCAGCCGTTTTGGGGTTGCGCCCACCACCCTGGGTTAGAAGAATTCCAAAGATGCCCGCCAGCACAAAAAGGTTGGAAACCTCTGTGCTACAGCAAAGGAAGCTACAACTTCCAGGCAGTGTTTGTAAATCAGTAGTGTCCGTAAGTAAAAAGATGCAGATGAGGTGGGGCTATTCCATACCACCACCACCCCCAGCCGACAGTAGAGCAAAATTAGAGTCCTGTTGGTCGGGAAGGAACTCGGCGTGGCTGGCCATAGACTTTGGGGGGCTTGGATGTTGGAAGCAAAATTGTCCCCTTCAGATGCACCAATGACTGGTCACCTTGTGGATTAAGGAATGTGCTGTATTTTGAGACTAGGAATGCAATTTTAGGAACTCTGCCTCTCTGTCTGTAATGGCAGGGAAGCAGAATGTTCTCTCTTCTCACTATAAACTCCTCTGAAGAAAATGTCAGAACCGGGCCTCTAGTGTTCTAGTGACTATTTTTAAAACAACAGAGAATATAACAGCTACTTTTCTTTCTCCAGGCGAAGCATGAAATTAGTCACTCTTGTATAAATGGTATGTCATGTCGTTCATTTTTTCCAGGTGACACGTTAGCTAATTCTGTGCTTATTGGAGTGGACTGGTGAGGGGTTGGCGGCTGCTCCGATCCGAGACTCTCTGGGCTCAGAAGAATGTGTTTTGTGAAGTCCAATGCTTTATGCTGTCAGCAGTGTCTTAACAGAGCGAATCACCCTGGCAGTAAAAGGACTTAGTATTTACGTGTTGGACATCACAGAAAGGGTAAACTGGCTCAAAAGAGGAGGGGTGCTGTGGAACATAGGCAGGATGGTGCTGCTGCAGTTGTCTTGTTTGTGGGCTTCCTAGAGACACCTGGTTGGCCACTGTGTGAACAGAGTACTGGACTTGATGGGCCTTGGTCTGATCCAGCAGGGCTTTTCTTATGTTCTTATGAGCATGCCTATTCTATTAGGTGCTGTGGAGCACAGGCAAGATGGTGCTGCTGCAGCCGTCTTGTTTGTGGGCTTCCTAGAGGCACCTGGTTGGCCACTGTGTGAACAGACTGCTGGACGTGACAGGCCTTGGTCTGACCCAGGATGGCTTTTCTTATGTTCTTATAAGGTAAGAACTAGAGGGGCTGTGAATTTTGTTGCAACTGTTAGATGGTCAAACTTGTTCGACTGATAGCCAGGCTAGCGCAATCTGGTCTGATCTCAGAAACTAAGCAGGGTTGTCCCTGGTTAGTACTTGGATGGGAGACCACCAAGAAAGTCTAGGATCGGTACGCAGAGGCAGGCAATGGCAAACCACCTCTGAATGCCTCTTGCCTTGCAAACCCCAACAAATAAACATGGATCCTCCATTTAGCTCTCATAGCTAATAATCATTGTTGGACCTCTCCTCCATGAATGTGTTTGGTCTAGTTGTTCTAAGGAAGAGTAAATAATATGCACCTTCCTGCTTCTTTTTTGGAGAGCTTTATTGGAGAATCTTTCAGGATTCTGCCTCCTTGCTTGCTTTTATCTGGCTGCTTCGCCACCTCAGCGAATCAGTCTAGCAGCTGTTCATTAGATGTTCCAATTTTTGTTTTAAAACAGTTAAGAGAATGAAGTGGCTAAAGAGATCTTCAGTTTAAAAATGCCTTCTTTAAAATCAGCAAAACATAGTACCCAAAACAATAGCCCTGATAACAGTAATTCTGAAACCAGAATGTAAATAACCCTTGGAGTGAAAATAAAGTTATTACAGACCCTCTGAAAACTGATAACAAGGAGAGCTTTTGAATCTCCAGGAGGAGTGAATTCCACAACTGTGGGGCAGCAGCAAAGCCCTTATACACTTTGCCAGATAGAATCATAGAGTTGGAAGGGACCACCAGGGCCATCAAGTCCAACCCCTTGCACAATGCAGGAAATTCACAACTACCTCCCCCCACACACCCCTAGTGACCAGAAGATGGCCAAGATGCCCTCCCTCTCATCATCTGCCTAAGGTCACAGAATCTAAGGTCACAGAATCAGCATTGCTGACAGATGGCCATCTAACCTCTTCTTAAAAGATGTATGGGAAGAACATGCTGCTCCTTCCAATATGCATGATTGCCATTTTGTCTGAAAGGGGCAATGCACCTATCTTCAGCCTCAGTACATTTGTGTAGCAGGAAATTTGCATTTACCTTGTTTTCTCCATATACGTGGTAAAGCATAAGAACTGAAAAGGGCTAGGTGACCTATGTGAGAGCCAGTGTAGTGTAGTGGTTAAGAGTGGTGGATTCTAACTCTCGTGAGCTGGGTTTGATTCCCCACTCCCACACATGAAGCAATCTGGGTGACCTTGGGCCAGTCACAGTTCTCTCTGAACTCTCGCAGCCCCACTGACCTCACAAGGTGTCTGTTGTGGGGAGAGGAAGGGAAGGGGATTGTAAGCCGGTTCGAGTCTTCCTTAAGGGGTAGAGAAAGTCGGCATATAAAAACCTTCTTCTTCTTCTTCTTCTTCTTCTTCTTCTTCTTCTTCTTCTTCTTCTTCTTCTTCTTCTTCTTCTTCTTCTTCTTCTTCTTCTTCTTCTTCTTCTTCTTCTTCTTCTTCTTCTTCTTCTTCTTCTTCTTCCATGTGGATCAGAGGGCCACACTGAGTAAGGAAAAGGGGTGAAATCACCCTCTTGTGTCTTGCCCCAGCGGAGGTGGTGACTGCCATTTTCTCTATCCTCACTGCTGCCCCTCCACAGCCGACATGATTGTTGGTCCACACAAGTCCGACACTTGAGGAATCAGTTTTCCTAGGCTTGGAAGGGACTACGGGGCAGTGAGTGACAGGGAAAGGCCCTGCAATAGTATTGGCCTGCCTGTAGGGTTGCCAGGTCCCTCTTCGCCACTGGTGGGAGGTTTTTGGAGCAGAGCCTGAGGAGGGTGGGGTTTAGAGTCCAATTGCCAAAGTGGCCATTTTGTTCAGGTGAACTGATCTCTATTAGCTGGTGATCAGTTGTAATAGCAGGAGATCTCCAGCTAGTACCTGGAGGTTGGCAACTCAACCTGCATGGCAGGGTTGTGGTGAGTGTTATGGGGATAATGGCGACGAAGGGCTTTTAGGGGAAGGGGTTGTTACAAAAGGCTGTCCACAGAGGGGGCCAGCAATGCAGGGGCCCCTTGGCTCGGCTGGCTGCAGGGCTGAATGCGGCAAGCTCCGGGGGAGGGGCCCTGGCTCAGTGATAAAGCTGAAGGTCCCAGGTTCAATCCCCGGCATCTCCAGCAAAAAGGATCAGGTAGGCAGGTGATGTGAAAGACCTCCACCAGAGACCCTAGCCTCTGCCAGTCTGAGTAGGCAATACTGACCTTGATGGACCAATGGTCTGATTCAGTATAAGGCACCTTCTCTTGTTTGGGTTGTTTTTGCATCCCTGGCTTTTGCCCACCTGTCCTCTCCCGAAACTTTTCTTTGCCCTTTCCTGCGTATTCCCAGCTCATCTACGCACCTTTTACTCCCGCTTCCCAGTCTGCAGCCCGCTCTGCTCTCCTCCTTCAGTAGCTCCGCCTCCTCTGTCCTCTCTGTCCTGCCGCTTAGCTCGCATGTGACGCTCAGTCTTTGTGACATCACCGGTGACTGGCCTCTATGACATCAGCACCATTTAAGCCCTTGGTGGCAGAGGCTTCACGGCCGCCACAGAATCCCCTGTGATGCGGCTGATCCTAATCTAATGGGTCATCTTCCAAAATAAAATTTCTCTTCCCAGGTATGTGAGAATGTTGCATATAATCAACTCTTTCTACAGTTTTGTCAAGTCAGGCTTTTCCCCTCCCATTTAATATCTTCCCCTCGAAACAGATTGCTACCTTTTTATTGATGGCCATTTATGCAGGGCTGTTTCCCTGGCGGTCACCCTGCCGTATGCAGTGCAGAACGTTAGACTAGCGTGCAGTTAACCATTCCTCCGGAGCACAGAAAGCAAAGTCCGAATGGAAATGGGCGGCCCTTCCAACTCATTATCCTCCTCTCACAGGTCAGCACAAGCCAAATAGCAGGGCTAAGTGGGAAAGTGCTGGGCGATGACCCGACTCCATAGAGCAGCCCCGTGGATCTGTAAACGCTGTGGTTGTAGTAGTGATGTTGATTAAGGGTGTGTTTATGCGTCATGTATTCCTACTTTGTGCTTGCCACATGGGATGATGCTCAAAAGGCTTCTGAACACAAACATGGGTCTTTCTCCTGTGTAACTGCTGTATTAAAACCAAAATAATAAATACAGGATGAAGGGGAAAGGAAAGTGTTGCTAGGCAGCAGACAGACATTGCTAAGTGGGTACACACTGTATGTCGCTTGGATGTTTACCATAGTCTCCTTTATGCATGTAGCAGGTATCCTGGTATACTAAAAGCTGACCTGATCTGAGACTGATGACGAAGTTCATAACTCTGCACCATAAGAGACTAACTGTTCTTCCCAAACCTTGTAAAGAATTGGTGTGGCTTCATTGCTTTATCTTACTACTAGTAAAGCATATTGCTACATACGTTAAATCCTATGACTGCTAAAAGTAGCATTTAAAATACAGTGGTAACAAACTACTAGTGGTGATATTGCCCCATAGTAGGGTTGCAAGTTTCCCACAGGAGGAAAACCACAGCTACTGATACACTTGATGTTCAGAGGGGTGTGTGATGGGCGCCGGGAGGAAAAGCCAAGATTGAAATGGAACATGATCGGCGTCTGCAGTGCAGCGTTTCTGCTTCCAGCGTGACCCATAGTTTTAGGCGAATGCTAGAATGACACCTCTGCTCTGATGATGTCACTTCTGGGTTATGCTGGAAGTGTCATCATTGCTCTGGGGGCCGCTGACGCCCCCCACAAAATGGAAGCCCCTGCCACCCCCATCTCTCACCAGTTGCCCGATTGTGCCTGGCAACCCTATTTCAGAGAATAGACGGAAAGCACATAAAGCAGTTCTACTACTGAAGCTAAATGTCTCTCGCCTTGTCCTGGGAATGCTGTTTGTTCGTTTGCTTATCTATTTACCTATTCATTTAGAAAATTTATGTGCCACCTTTCCAGGAAACCTGCCCAAGGCAGCTTACAGAATAAAACAACAATAAAAGCAGAATACAATAACAGCTGTTATCTATGAAAAACCCAGTGTTTTAAAAAACAACAACCAGCCAGAGCATAAAAACAGCCCAAAATATTGAGCAGCTTAAAACTAATCTCGTAAAACTGTTTTCCCCATCAAATACTATGCAAGTTACTCTATTCTCTTGGAATAGAAGGGGGTAGATGAATGGGAAGTAGGATTTTATGGAGTGTTAGGAGTCAGTAGGCCTCTAAAGCAGCATTTCTTTTCCGCACTGCGAAACCTCCAGCTCTTTTTGTGTTTCCATTATTCAGGACCTGTCTGATGGTAGGACTGTCAGCTCCAGGTTGGAGATTTGGCAGTGGAGCCTGGCCAAGGTGTAGGGTTGCCAACCTCCAGGTAATAGCTGGAGATCTCCTGCTATTACAACTGATCTCCAGCCGATAGAGATCAGATCACCTGGAGAAAATAGTCGCTTTGGCAACTGGACTCTATGGCATTGAAGGCCCTCCCCAAATCTCCCGCCGGTGGCGAAGAGGGACCTGGCAACCCTAGAATGGTGGGTTTGGGGGAGGGGAGGGACTTCAGCTGGGTATAATACCGTAGAGTCCACCCTTCGAAGCACCCTTTGAAGCACCCAGCTGGCTGCATGTAGAGGAATGGGGAAACCAACCCAGTTCACCAGATTAGAGTCCGCCGCTCATGTGGAGGAGCCGGGAATCAAACCTGGTTCTCCAGATTAGAGTCTGCCGATCTTAGCCACTACATCATGCTGGCTCTCAACATAGGGTGCCAGCTCTGGGTTGGAAAATACCTGGAGATTTTGGGGGTGAAGCTGAGGAGGGTGGGGTTTTGGGAGAGGAGGGACTTCAATGCCATAGAGTCCAATTGCCAAAGCGGCCATTTTCTCCAGGTGTACTGATCTCTATTGCCTGGAGACCAGTTGTAATGGAAGGAGATCTCCAGCTAGTACCTGGAGGTTGGCAACCCTATCTCCACAGCAAGTTGGGCACTCTAGAAATAGCCTGAACAGACCTGTTACTCAGCAGATTCATAATTTTGGGTTGTGCATGCAAGTGTGTAGATGAGAACAAAATTATTTATTTATTTTATTAAATTTAGACCCTGCCTTCCCCGGCCAATGCCTGGTTCAGGACGGCTTCCGGCAAAAATACACAGCTATAAACACATCAATTAAAACATACCACACTGAATTAAAATCTAGGCTCAATTTAAAACATGCAAGGCACCCTAATTCAATAACCCTTATTTTGACTTTCTTGGCCACATACCCAGGGCCAGTTCCAAGTTTTGAGGGACCCTGGGCAGAGAGTATCCAAGAACCCCCTCCTCTTGTCTGCCCACCAGACTGCCCACTTATGCCTCTCTTCCACCCTCTTGGGCATCCTTCTGGCACCCACCTACTGCCTGTGCTCACACACCTTGAATGTCTTTTCTCCAGATGTGCTGGGCAGTCTGTGTGTCTGAGAGTGTCCCAATAGCCAATTCTGGGCAGTGTGTGCCGCCAGGAATGTTGGTGACAAATAGGGTTGCCAACCTCCAGGTGGTAGGTGGAGATCTCCTGCTATTACAACTGATCTCAGGGCAACAGAGATCAGTTCTCCTGGAGAAAGTGGCCGCTTTGACAGTTGGACTCTATGGCATTGAAGTCCCTCCCCTCCCCAAACCCCGCCCTCCTCAGGCTCCACACCCAAATTCTCCAGGAATTTCCCAACCTGGAGCTGGCAACCCTAGTGACAAAGCACACACCAGTGAGCAGGTGGGGGAAGGGCAGGTGGTGGGGGTCAGTGGCAGTGGAGCCCACCTGAATCCCCAGGCCCTGGCAGCTTGCCCCACCTTGGGGAATGCTTAGAGTTACCAGCCTCCAGGTGGTAGCTGGAGATCTCCTGGGATTACAACTGATCTCTAGGCAACAGAGATCAGTTCCTCTGGAGATGGGGTTGCCAGGTGCCTCTTTGCCACTGGCGGGAGATTTTTTGGGCGGAGCCTGAGGAGAGTGGGGTTTGGGGAGGGGAGGGACTTCAACACCATAGAGTCCAGTTGCCAAGCCAGCCATTTTTTCCAGGTGAATTAATTGCAATCTGCTGGAGATCAGTTGTAATAGCAGGAGATCTCCAGCTAGTACCTGTAAGTTGGCAACCCTAGCCAGTAGATGCTGGCGCCGGCCCTGTGCATACCTGTCATTTCTGCTTAAAAACACCCACCCACACATGCATGTGTGTCTTCTGCAACATCCTTCTGCAACATGCCCCGGAATGCTTGAAAGGCAGTTATGCTATTCCATGGCTGGCTTTGTCACAAAAGAGGGTCCCCTTGTAGGTAACGGAAGATGTGCTGCTTCATGGGGTGTCGCCTTTTCTTTTCTCTGCAAAGAATTCTTCCCTTCTAGCATCTGTGTTGTGTTATTAGCCAACCTTTGCAGCAACTGCCTGTTGTAAATAAAGAGCTCAGCAACAGGCAGAGAGAGTAAATATTTGTCTTTCTTTTTTTCATTGGGTCTGTGCCGGTACATAGCTGGGGAGGTCAGTAGGCTCCTGACCTAAACTTTGCACTGCTTGAACTGGGAGTTCTGCTGAGATAATTCAGAGTTGCCTGGGAGACTCTGCCTTCGAAACCTTCGCCAGAACGGTTTGGACTCTTCTTAAGCTTGCCAGCTCCGAGTTGGGGATTTTCTGGCGCTTTGGGGGTGGAGCCTGTAGAAGGAGGCGTGGGACCTCTGTGAGGCATAATGCCGTAGAGCACTGGTTCCCAACCTTTTTTTGACCAGGGACCACTAGGACTTTTTTGTTCGGTGCAGGGACCCCAAGGTTCAAAATAAAAATTCCGGGAATTTGAAAATAAACTTTAATCATAACTGTTAGTTAAACATTAAACTTAGAATTATATTTGAATATATATATTTTATAATAGAGAACTTTTAATTGAAAATATTAATTTATTATGGGTTTATAACTTTGTTTCATGGACCTTAATTTAGTTCTCGCGGACCCCTGGGGGTCCATGGACCCCTGGTTGGGAACCAGTGCCGTAGAGAGACCGCCCTCCAAAGCAGCCAGTTTCTCCAGGGGAAGTGATCTCTTTCGCCTGGAGATCAGTTGTGATTCTGGGAGATCTCCAGGCCCCACCTGGAGGTCGGCGACCCTATTTCTTCTCCCACCTGGGGCCTTCTAGCCATTCACCCTCTTGTTGTTTCAGCCCCTCTTCTTTCCCCCTGAGCCCCCTTCCCATTTTATGTGCTCCGCACACCCTCACTCGTTCAGGAAATTGCGTCTGGCGCCGGAAGCCATCGCTCGGAGGGGAAAATGTTAAAATCAACCTTCTGTCTTTCAGCAGCTTTATGCAGCAACATCTGTCGGTCACCTTGGTGGAATTCTGGCCCGCGGGAGGTGGATTGTGTTTGTGGGTGTGGGTGTGATCGGGAAGGGGTGTTCCACTCACAAGTGCCAATGAAGTGGGTGTAAATCAGAATGCGTGAAGGCGGTCATTTGTCTGTATGTGAACAGGCAGGCGTCCATAAATGTGTTGAAGCAGATGTTGAAGGGAATGGCCCAGTACCTCCAGTCTTCTTCCAAGAAAGGAAACAATGACTTCAGTGATGTTTGACTCTAAACAGCTCTGGATTAGCTCTCTAATTCTGCTGCTTTTCCATACTGAATATTGTCCTCCTGCCCAGCCTTTGCGCATTAAACAAGGGCCTCTATGGCTTTCGGGAGCATCTTCAGGGTGTTGCCAGCTGTGCTGGCCCTTGGCCATGTACGGCCTTCCTCGATTTTTATAGCTGTTAAAATACTTTTCCCAAATCAAAATGGAGCCAATTATTTGGGGGGTGGGGGAAGAGGTCGAAACGAAGGCCAATCTGCCCAAGTAATGGAGGGTATCTGGTAACACCTGTGGAACAAATTTACTAAGGCAGATTTCTCCGATGACATGCAATTTCCAGAATTGATTATGATGTGACCAGGCCTCAATTTGCATGGCAATCTTCAAACACACACAAATGTTTGCTAAGCTGGACAGCAAATAGTCTCTGGGGGCCCGTTGAGGGGAAACTTTTTAAAGAGCCAAGTGGGTGTGCATGTAACATGAAAAGGCAAATGCAGTCTTGGGCTGCATCAACAGAAGTATAGTGTCCAGATCACGCGAAGTGATGGTATCGCTTTACTCTGCTCTGGTTAGACCTCAACTAAAGTATTGTGTTCAGTTTTGGGCACCACAATTTAAGAAGGATGTAGACAAGCTGGAACGTGTCCAGAGGAGGGCAACAAAGGTGGTGAGGGGTCTGGAGACCAAGTCCTATGAGGAAAGGTTGAAGGAGCTGGGTATGTTTAGCCTGAAGAGGAGAAGACTGAGAGGGGATATGATAACCACCTTCAAGTACTTGAAGGGCTGTCATATAGAGGAGGGTGCCGAGTTGTTTTCTGTTGCTCAAGAAGGCCGGACCAGAACCAATGGGTTGAAATTAAATCAAAAGAGTTTCCGTCTAGACATTAGGAAGAATTTTCTGATGGTTAGAGCGGTTCCTCGGTGGAAGAGGCTTCCTCAGGAGGTGGTAAGCTCTCCTTCCCTGGAGGTTTTTAAGAAGAGGTTAGATGGCCATCTGTCAGCAATGCTGATTCTGTGACCTTAGGCAGATGATGAGAGGGAGGGCATCTTGGCCATCTTCTGGTCACTAGGGGTGTGTGTGGGGTAGGTAGTTGTGAGGTTCCTGCATTGTGCAGGAGGTTGGACTTGATGGCCCTGGTGGTCCTTTCCAACTCTATGATTCTATGATTCCAAGGGCTATCTCCAGCCCAGCCCAGAAGTGTTTCCTGGGAAGGGGCACATATGGTCCAGATCATTTTAAAGACGTGGTTTTTTTTTGGAGGGGAGTGTAATATCATGTATTTGCCCCGACCTCGACTGTTCAAGCTACCTCAATCTCATCAGAACTCAGAAGCTAAGCAGGGTCGACCCTGGTTAGTACTTGGATGGGAGACCACCAAGGGAGTCCAGGGTTGCTGCACAGAGGCAAGCAATGGCAAACCACCTGTGTTCACCTCTTGCCTTGAAAACCACATGGGGTTGCCATAAGTCAGCTGGGGTCTTTTATGCAGGCTGTTTCACTCACCGTCACCCCTCTGACCACTTCTTTGTTTCGCCCGCATTTTCAGGGACCTGTTTTATGTCAAATTTGAAAAGGCGGGGAAACGCAGGGGGAGAGCGAAGCCACCTCTGACAGTCGGAAACGGCATGTGTGATTGAAACAAAGACCTGAAATTGTCAGAGGGGTGACCACGAGGGAAACAGCCATGCATAAAAGGCCTGGGACTTTCCACCATCACCAATTTCATGTATATAGTGCATGTATTAAAGAAGGGGAGTTCAAACCCTTTTTGGGGTAACCATGCATCTCCTTGAAGCTTAGCATGTATTTAAAATGTTGTTCCTCATCGAATTGATGTTGGGCAAATGTCTGATGGTTTGACCACTGCTGCAGAACTATGCTGTTTGTCGGGCTGTCTTCTTGCCCATGAGTTCCCTTTCCACCGCGCAGTGGCAAGGCCCAAAAGGTGTAGTCAATGCCTTGCCTAAATAGAGGGTGAACCCAAGAATATGCCTTATACTCATCTGCAGTGTGCTGGACTTCCAGAGCAGTTAAACCAATGTGAAAAATGTCCCATGAAGGTTGAAAACCCTTGCGCAAAACAAATGACTGCCGGAATGCCCTTGGCAGCGTTCTTCATGCCTTGGCTTGGTTTTGGTTGTCCCCCTGCTTCTTGACCACATACATTTCTTCTTAGTGACTGGGGCTCTACGTGGTTGCAGTAATCTTTGAGAATCTTTCCCTACTGTTTCCCACCATATGGAAAATACCCATGCCAATGATGCTTGTCCACAGAGAGCCATATAGGGAAGCTTTCTCAGAAATTCTGGCCATGTTCTAGAGCTCCGACCACAAAGAAGTACTATGTTTGATTTCAATGAGGTGCTGGTTGCGCATATCCCGGCACTAATGCTAAAAAAATAACTGGGAAGTGGAGCTGTAAGCAGGATTAAATATAGAATGAGGTGTGGGTTATGTTAAGCTACTTTCAGGTACACTAATGCAAAGTCCCCAGGTCATTTCCACAATATGATACTTTTTGTACTGCTCAGTTTCCCTTTCCTGCAATTGCATTTTAGATAATATACATAAATAACAACCCAAAATGTCACTGATTAGGTTTGGAAAAAGATGAGTGACAACAGGTCAGCCAATGAAGTCATCTGGAGTGGAGTCCTATATGGAGTCAGTCCATTGATATCTACATTAGATGGCTACTGTGAAAGCAACTCTGGAGCAGAAGTCTAAATAAAAGGCCTAGAAAGATCTCATTGAGGGAACTTGGATCTTTTATGCATGGCTGCTTCCTCGCTGTCACCCCTCCGACGACTTCAGGCCTTTGTTTTGATTATGCATGCCATTTCCAATCATCAGAGGTCGCCTTGCTCCCCCCTGCATTTCCCCACGTTTTGCCAGCGTATTCAAAGACCCATTTTGTCTCGAATTTGAAAACGTGGGCAAAACGTGAGGAAACGCAGGGGGAGAGCAAGGCGACCTCTGTCGGTCGGAAACAGCATGCATAATCAACATAAAGACCTGATTATTCCCTATCACCATGTCCATTTCAGGTTGCTTCAGTACCTCTTTCCTTGGCAAGGAGGGGAGAGGCCCTGGCTCAGAGAAAGTCCCAGGTTCAGTCCCTGGAATCTCCACCTGGGTCAGCTAGTAGGTGACAGGAAGACCTCTGCTCAAGACCCTGGGGAGCTCCTGCCAGTCTGAGTAGACAAGATGGACCGATGGTCTGATTCAGTATAAGAACATATGTGTTCAAGTTAGTCTGATTGGGGCAGGAGAGAGCAAACAGGAAAGATGTACCCTTGTTCAAGTGGAGGGATAAAAAATGTACAAAAACGTGTTTTTTACATGGAAAGTAGCTGTGACTCCATGATGAGGACAGCCATGAAGAGCAACAGTCACTGAAGTTTCCACAATCAGTTGTATGCTGTGGCAGCCAGAAAAGTTCTAACTAGGATCTACATTTAGAGTCAGTGAGCAGTCACAGGGTGACGGTCAGAACTGATGACTGCCATGCAGGTACTGTTGCCAACCTCCAGGTGGGGCTTGGAGTTCTCATGGGATTACAAATGATCTCCAGATAGAAGGAGAAGAAGAGTTAGTTTCTCTACCATAAGGAGTCTCAAAGCGGCTTTAATTTGCCTCCACAACAGGCACCTTGTGAGATAGGTGGGGCTGAGAGAGTTCTGAGAGAACTGACTATCCCAAGGTCACTCAAGCAGGCTTCATGTGGAGGAGTGAGGAAATGAACCCAGTTCTCCAGATAAGAGTCTGCTGCTCTTAACTACTACACCATGCTGGCTAAGGTTGCCAACTCTGGCTTGGTACATTCCTGGAGGTTTGGGGTGGAACCTGAGGATGGTGGGGTTGGGGAGCGGAGGGAACTCAGCAGGGATGTGATGACATAGGTTCCATCCTCCAAAGCTGCCATTTTCTACATGGGAACCGATCTTTGTAATCTGGAGACTAGGATAAGATTAAGATACAGTTCTCTTAAGTGGTAGAATAAATCCTCCCAAGTAGGGTGGCCAACCTCCAGGTAATGGCTGGAGATCTCCCGCTATTACACCTGATCTCCAGGCAACAGAGATCAGTTCACCTAGAGAAAATGGTCGCTTTGGAAGGTGGACTGTATGGCAGTATACCCCACTGAAGTCCCTCCCCTCTCCAAATCCCGCCCTCTTCAGGCTCCACCCTCCCAAATCTCAAGGTATTTCCCAACCAGGAGCTGGCAACCCTACTCCCAAGCAAAGAGTCCTTTGGGGTGTAAATTTCCATTTCAGTTAAAAATCTTCTGGACGTAGACTCCAGTTTTGCTTTCAGTTTAAGAAAGCATATATATATAGAGAGAGATCCACTATATTTAGGTTTGCCAACCTCCAGGTGTGGCCTGGAGAAATCTCAGAATTACAACTGATCGCCAGATGGCAGTGATCAGTTCCCCTGGAGAAAATGGCAGCTTTGGAGGGTGGATTCTATGGCATTATAACCTGCTGAGGTCCCTCCTCAGGCTTCACCCCAAAATCTCAAAGAATTCCCCAACCCGGAGTTGGCAATCCTAACTATATTCTACTGGACTGACAAACTGAATTTCCGTTTTGGTGGTGGGGGAGGAGGAAGCACTTCAGGAAGAAAGGAACAAATCCTAGCATTCTGTATGTTGTGCTAGTTTTCCACTTACAGGGAACTATTCAAATAGGAGAACTTTGAAAAATGTGGTTTCTTCCTATACTCCGAAGGGGTACAGTTCATTCTGCTTCCTCACTTCTGCTACATCACTACCACCTGATTCTCTGGCATGTGCAGACCAGGTTTAGCTCCTTCAACCTGACCCTGGCTGTTTCCACACAAATAATTCTTTGCGTAGCTCTTGTTGTGCAATGGAGCAGCACCAAGGCACAGAGGTTCTTTTTGCCTCACCCCTTAGTGGCTGCCATTTCCCCCACTGTCACCAGAGGACTTTGGGAGGGGGATTTAAAATCAATAATAGTCACTACCCTGACCTGGATAGCCCAGATTAGCCTGATCTTGTCATATCTTGGAAGCTAAGCAGGGTCAGCCCTGATTAGTACTTGGATGGGAGACCACCAAGGAAGTCCAGGGTTGCTAACCTCTCTTGCCTTAGGGAGTCACCATAAATCAGCTGCAATTAAAAAAAAAATAGTCGCTAGGTCACTGCCAGAGGCTTCATGTATGTATTTATTTATTTTGTGATTTCTAGCCCACCCTCCCTGGCCGAAGCCGGCTCAGGGTGGGTTACATCATTTAAAATTTATACCAACATTATTAAAACTTACAATAATAAAACCCAATTAAAATCAAATAAATCCAAAGATGGCGCAGCAATCCTGTCATATTGGCCAAGCAAACAGGCGGGCCTCCCCTCAGATCGAACTTATATACACATAGGAGGAGGGGGAGAGGAGGGAGGCCAGCAGTTGTAATATCCGTGGCTGTCCTCAACCGTAGGCCTGGTGGAAAAGCTCTGTCTTACAGGCCATGTCTTAAGGTCCTGCAGGGGCTCGGTGTCATCAGACAGAGCATGCCACCACCAGGCTGGAGCTGGGGATGAAAAAGCCCTGGCTGTCATCAAGATCAGCTACACGCTCTTAGGGCTGGGGACCACCAGTAAATAGGGTTGCCAAGTGCCAGGTGGTGGTGGGCAAACCCCCGCCAATCCACCTGGCCGCCCGCTGACCAGCAGAGGGTTGGCAGGCAATCTGTGCACGCAAGGATAGGTCACTTCCGGTTCACATCCGGAAGTGCTGCATTGCAAAGGGCCAGTTTCCACTCAAACTCCCGGAGTGATGGCTCCTGGAGTTTTCTGACGCAAAGAACTCCAGTGGGTGGTGGAAAGTTGGGTTTGGTCATTTGCTTTGGGGGCAAAGCAAGTGGCGCCAGGAAACCCATAGGTGGGATCCATGGTGCCCACTGGGGATCACAGGTAGAACGCCTGATGGGATTTTAAAATGCTTGTTGTAGAAACAGTTGCTGTTATACCCAGGGTTGCCACAGACTGGGAGACCTCCCACTGGAAGCCTTCGCTTCCCGCTGCCCTTCTGTCAGCCAGTGGGAGAAAAATACACTAAAATATCATGTTACCTCACTTCTGAGGAAATCCCAGAAGTGACATTGTGCAGCTCTAGGAATCGCCGGAAACATTATGGTTCTGCCATAGAATTTCTGGTGATCCCTAGAGCAGGTAGATAATCCACTGTAACAAAACTCTAGAATCCCCTGCAAAGGAGGACTCCTTTCCCTATTCCGGTCTAGACTCCAGTTCAAAGTGTAGGAGAGAATAACCTTTTGAAATAGCCCCTAAATAAGGAATTCAAAGGAAATACAGTAAAAGCCTGCTGTGTTTGGCAGTCAGACTAAGAAAACTAGGATGCTTGTCCATTATAAATATCTGATCAGGGTTTGTGTTGGTCTCTGAAGGGCTTTTTAACCTAGAAGGTTGATTCCTGCCCAGCAGGAAATATAATTATTTACCCAAACCGAAGATGAACTTGAAAGCAGGACTTAAAAAAAGAGTTACGTAAACATTTTTAGAAATTATAATATGTACCTGTAATTTGTACGTGAATTTAGAATGAGCCCTCCCCCCCACACACACACTTCATATCTACTTAGGAAAAGAAATCCCCTGGTTTTCCTTTCAAGTAAAAAGGTGTAAAGTGCTCTTCGATCTTGAATCAGATCACAGACATTAGCCAGGACCCTGTTTTCATTTCCTAGGCTGCCACAGCTTGGGAAAGAAATACACACAACACTTACTGATATAAGCCGGTGGTACTAGGGTTGCCAGCCTCCAGGTGGTGGCTGGAGATCTTCCGCTATTCCAACTGATCTCCAACCAATAGAGATCAGTTCACCTGGAGAAAATGGCCGCTGTGGCAATTGGACTCTATAGCATTGAAGTTCCTCTCCTCCCCAAACCCCACCCTCCTCAGGCTCTGCCCCAAGATGTCCAGGTATTTCCCAACCCGAAGCTGGCAACCCTATGTCACTGATATAAGCATTTCAGTATGGGAGATGAATCGGCATCTCTCTTCAGGAAGTAGATACAATCTGGATGGGTGATTTATCTATTGTTTGGGACTGGAAGTTCCTTAAACATTGTAACCTGAGATTAATAGACTCTATGTTTATAAATATTTGCCTTCTCCCTGTCCTCTGTCAATGCAGTGGTTCAAATTAGCAGGAAGATCCGCCTCTGCAAGAAATGAACCAGATTTCTTTCTTCTAAATAACCCCATTCTGTCCTGGGCTTTCAAACAACGAAGGTACGCAACTCTGCCTGTTTTGGGTTGTCTTTTGGAATGGAAAGTATTTTGAGAGAGGGTTTGTAGTTTGGGTTATATATTTTTGTCTTGGCTAACTGATCTTGCAGGGTTTTGTTTTCTTTGAAAAAGCCACAAAAGGCTCAGTTTGAACAGAAGTGACTGTAAGACACAGAAAGGACGCTGTGGGAAATGGTGAGCTAGATTCGAGTCAAGTGTCACCTTAGAGACCCACAAGACTTTGGGGGTTTGGGCTTTGCAGAGTCAACACTCCCTTTGTCAAAAAAAATAATGCATCTGATGAAAAATGTTCTGCTGTATTAGATGTTGTTCTTACCATCCTTCACCTTAGCAAGGCACCTTGTCATAAAGCACACAGAATACTGCTTTTCTCCGATCTACGAGGAGTTCTGTAGAACCTGGACTTAGGGAGGATCTAAAGCAGAGTAAGGGCGACATTCAGTGTAAGATTTGTCCTCCTAAGTCCCCTTCTGCACTCCCTGAGGACTCCTCTTCCCTTTGACGCATGAACTCTTCCTAAGAAATATGGAACTAATTTCAATCTGGAGCTTTTCAAGCTAGCCAGGGATTCTGTGTCATAAAACAGCAGGGGAGGGGGGCAGGGGAGGGGGGTCAACAGCTCTCCCAAGAAGAGGCATTGCTTGTGCAATTTTCGGCATGCCATTTAAATTGAATTAGGGCAAGCTTTTACATTGCATCAACTTTCCTTACTGTGTCGTAGCCTCTCTACTCACAGCTGGAAGCTATAATTTTGAAAACACACAAAAAGAGTTTTGATTTTGTTTGTACAGTAAAGTCCAAAGTCATTTCAGGGCTTCTGACTTCGAATGTTGCAGCTTTGTAAATACAGTTTAGCAAATGGGTTGGGTCTTCTTTTGCGGCGTCGGAAATTTGCAGCAGGGGGAAATGACTATCCGGACAGAACTCCTGACCGCACTTGGAATTGCCTGCCCTGCGTGTTTTTTTTTGCAGCGGTGATATCATCAAGGCCCTTATAAGGCCCCACAGAGGATGGAGAACTGCAGGGTCTGTGTTCAAACATTGGCATTTGGGTAAACCCAGTAAGCGGAAACTGTCCATCCCCCCCACATGTGTCCTGCGAGCCAGTTTTACACATTGCAGACTTCTCTCTTTACGTCTGATCTGAGAAGGAGGTTCTGAGATTAGACTCCATCTGAGCAATTTGACTTTAAATTGAAGCTGAACTGGATCAGGCCACAGCACTGGGACAATTCTTATTTATTTATTTACATTACTTATCCTCTGCCTTTCTCACTGTGTCTCAAGGCAGTTGCCAGCTCCAGATTGGGAAATGCCTGGAGATTTGGGAGCAAAACCTGGGGAGGGCTGGGCTTGGACAGGGGAGGGGAGGGAGCTCAGCAGAGTATAATGCCACCCAGCCAATCCTCCAAAGCAGCCATTTTCTCCAGGGGAACAGATATCTGCAGTTTGGAGATTAGTTGTAATTAGTTGTAAGTCCTGGAGATCTCCAGGCCCAATGTGGAGGTTGGCAACACTAACACAAAGCCTGCCAAGACAGCAGCTCACTCAAATGAACCACTTCTGTAGGCAGATTCTAGGGCTGCCAACACTGGGTTGGGAAATTCCTGGCAATTTGGAGGTGGAGCCTGGGGTTTGGGAAGGGGAGGGACCTCAGCAGGGTAAATGCCATTTTCTCCACCCCCAAAATCTCCAGGAATGTCCCAACCTGGTGTTGGCAACCCTAACCATGGAATTAAGTGACACATCAATCTCTCTCAAAATACCCTATATTGCAAAAATAGTGGGGAGGATGAGTTCTGGGAGAGGAGGGACTTCAGCGGGGTACGACGCCATAGAAGTCACGCTCCCAAACAGCCATTTGCGTAGCCTAGAGATCACTTATAATTCCGGGAGATCTCGGGGTCGCGCCATCGGTAGGCTATATCACCAGCATATTTGGAATCAGAGGGCAGGGATTTCAGATCTGAGGAGATTCAGAAAAGCATTGGTATCTCTTCTCTGTGAGATTGGCCACTGCCATTTTGCTAGGTTTGTGCTCACATTACTCTGTGGCACGGAGGCGTTCAGCCTGTTGAATGCAGAGCAATCTGCTGGGGAGTTTTGGGGTGCAGACTGGGAATGCTGTGTCCTGTCCCTGGCTTCTGAGAGAGGGGGGGGGGAAGAGAGAGAGAGAGAGAGAGAGAGAGAGCTCGCCTAGCTGTGGGTGCGTAAATGGAACAGATAGGGCTGCATCGGAATGGATCTTCTTCTGGTTTGTAATCCACTTTAGTTGTTTGAGGAACTAAAGAAAACAAAAAATGAGCGAGGGGATATTATTAAGGCTATTGATGCTCAAATGGTTATGAGGCTAGTTTCAGAAGGTTTGACTCTCGGACGTTTATATCCCAAAAATCGTGTTGGTCTCTAAGGTGCTACTGGATTCATATCTAGCTGCCAATATTTATGGGAGCCTTAAAACATTATCAGGGGACTCTGTTGGTATGAAGAGAGGCATAAGAAGGCCTTCTGGCTGGAAGAAAAAGGAGAGGAAGTCAATTCATCTTATTTGGAAGACTCCTATTCTTGTTGGGATTATGATGAGCGGGAATATTCTTTCTTGGAGGCTGAAGGCGGCAACTCACTTATATATGCATACCCACACGGATAAATTCTTCGCTTTCTTTGGTGTTCGGAAGGTCAGGCGGGATAACGACAATGGTCTCTCTCATCCGTCAAAGAGAAACTGCCAGCTGTTGGTGGGCCGGCCAGCATGTCTCGGCCTTGTGGGAAAGCCCCCAGAGACCTCTTGCGGGGAGAAATTGTGCCACTGTGTGCCAAGTGGGAAGCGTTCCATCAGGCCTGGCTCTGTCACCATTTCCCTGCCAGCAACGTACCGACCTCATAGGCCTCTGTTTCTCCTTAGCTGTGTGTGTAACCACATCCAGCGCCACCCATGCTCAAAGCTGTTGGGACATAGGCAGGGATGGGTAGGGTTGCCAGGTCCCTCTTCGCCACTGGCAGGAGGTTTTTGGGGTGGAGCCTGAGTAGGGCAGGGTTTGGGGAGGGGAGGGACTTCAGTGCCATAGAGTCCAATTGCCAAAGCAGCCATTTTCTCCAGGTGAACTGATCTCTATTGGCTGGTGATCAGTTGTAATAGCAGGAGATCTCCCGCTAGTACCTGGAGGTTGGCTGCCCTAGGGATGGGTCTTGTCTCCTATATCTAGGGTAGCCAGTTTCCCCTGGTCACCATCGAGGGGGTGGGGGTGTAGGGATGCCAGCTCCAGGTTGGGAAACTCCTGGAGATTTGAGGGCGGAGCCAGGGGAGGACAGGGACCTCATGGGGTGCAATGTCATAGAGTCTACCCTCCGAAGCATCCATTTTCTCCTTGGGAACTCTGAGGCCTGGAGAGGAGCTGTAATTCTAGGGGATCCCCAGGTCCACCTGAAGGCTGGCATCCCTACCTACGTCAGAGAGGGCTCTACTTTCTCCTTCTGGTGTAGACAGTGCAGACATCTAGTTGACCTTCAAGAACGGTTAGGCACCTTCTACTGGCCCAAAGGGTAGGGTTGCCAGGTCCCTCTTCACCACAGGTGGGAGGTTTTTGGAGCAGAGCCTGAGGAGGGCGGGGTTTGGGCAGGGGAGGGACTTCAATGCCATATAGTCCAATTGCCAAAGTGGCCATTTTCTCTGGGTGAACTGATCTCTGTCGGTTGGAGATCAGTTGTAATAGCAAGAGATCTCCAGGTATTACCTGGAGGCTGGCAACCCTACCATCCTTCAATAGAAGAGGAAGGCTTCCAACTTTGGCTGAGCAGAGTGCTTGGATTCAAGACACCAGTTCCAAATCCTGGGCAAGGGGTCCACATTTGATGCTGTGGCTCAATCGTGCGCACAGTGCCATTTGCTTCATATTCTGTGGTTCTCCCGATTGCTTTCAGAATATCTTGGCACAGGGAATTCAGTATGTCTTGGCCAGCACTGTTGCACCAATGGATAAAGAAGGAGGAGGTGCATAATTGTTCATAAAATGTTCATTGTTTAAGGTTACCGGCTCTGGGTTGAGAAATTTCTGGAGATTAGGGGGTGGAGCCTGAGGAGGGCAGGGTTTGTGGAGGGGTGGGACCTCAGCAAGACATAATGCTGTAGTATCCACCCTCCAAAATAGTCATTTTTTCCGGGGGAACTTATCTCTGTAACATGGAGACCAATTGTAATTCCGGGGGATTCTCCGTGCCCCACATGGAAGTTGGAATCATGGCTGTCTTTAACTTTTTTTGTTTGTAGAAAGAAGGGGATAGAAATGTTTTACGGCCAGGGCCAGGAACTCTGGTGGAGGACAGGGAATGCCATTGGCACCAAAGTTTCGAAGGGTGACTGTTGGAAGCCGTACCCCATATCTATTTTGATTGACAGTCTTTCGCCAGAAATGTTTGCATGGTTTAATGTTTTCTTTGTAGCCCTGAGGAATTTTGGGTTTATTAATGAGATTTTAAAACTGAGATAAGCATGGATAGAAACAAGATAGAAACATCTTGGCTTGAACCCAAGATGCAAGCACTTCATAATGTTGATAATCATTGTCACATATCTGGCTAATGGAGATCTGTGGTAGAACATCTACTTTTGTATGCAGAAAGTCCCAGGTTCAATCCCCTGCATCTCCTCAGCTAAAAGCTGAGAGCCTAGAAAGCAAATGCCAATCCAAGTAGGCAGTACTGACTTTGATAGACCAATGGGATGACAGCTTCATGTGTTCAGTGTTCACTGCACAAAACAGAAGGAAGAGCTTTTTATGGGACTTTTGTTCTGCAAGGGAATCCATTGGGAAGGTGATCAGTCTTCTCTTTTCAGATCAAACACCCTAGATTCTGTTCTTGAGTGTGTGTTTTTTTAATGTAGTTTGGGAAGCAGAAAGAGACTGCCAGTGGCTGTCTGTATCTTCCAGAAACTTACCAAAAACTTTGGTAAAAAATGGTGATTGTATAGACATCTAAATGTGCAGTTTAGTTGCCATTTTGAATGTTTTGCAGATTGTTCCAGAAATTAGCTGCCAAAGTGATTCAATCTTGGTCATGCAATTTAAAAAATATATATTCTTGAAGGTTCTAAGCAAGGTTCTAAACAAGACCTTGTAGAGTAAACTCACAAACTTTAAAACACAGACATGGAAATAACTCCAGCCACATGTTTCATGAGGTTTAGTCTCTGCTAGAGGAGCTGACTCTCTCCACCCCGCACCCCAGTTTTTGGGCAGATTCTGTGAGTCTATACTTTGGGTTATGAGCTCTCCAGAGCCCATCTCTGATCAGCAAGACGGAACCAGGGCTAGTCTTCCTCAGAGGGCTTCACTGTGTAGGGCGGCCAACCTCCAGGTGGTGGCTAAAGATCTGCTATTACAACTGATCTGCAGGTGACAGAGATCAGTTCCCCTGGAGAAAATGGCCAATTTAGCATTAACGTCCCTCCCCTCTCCAAACCCCAATTAAAAAAAAAAAAAAATTAAATGGTGATTTTGGCTGTGTTGCTTCATCCCTTCCGGGGAAAACCCAGAAGTGAAGTAGGGTAGCTCTAGGTTTTACAACAGAGTTTCCACTGATTCTTAGAGCTACTCTACAACATCACTTCCGGGTCTTCCCTGGAAATGATGTAGAGACGCAGCCAGCGTGCACACACCCCCTTGTTACCACCCTCAGTCTTCCTACTGGTTGCTAGGCTTAGCCTCAGTGTGTGTGTGTGTGTGAGAGAGAGAGAGAGAGAGAGAGAGAGAGAGAGAGAGAGAGAGAGAGTGAGAGAGAGAGAGAGAGAGAGAGAGAGAGAGAGAGTGCGTGTGTTCGACTCATGGTGACCCTATGAATCAATGTCTTCCAAAGCATCCCAACTTTAATAGCCTTGCTCAGGTCTTGCAACCTGAGGGCTGTGGCTTCTTTTATGGAGTCAATCCATCTCATGTTGGGTCTTCCTCTTTTCCTGTTGCCTCCAACTTTTCCTAGTATTATTGTTTTTTCCAGTCTTCTCATAATGTGACCAAAGTATGATAGCCTCAGTTTAGTCATTTTAACTTCTCCGAAGAGTTCAGGCTTGTTTTGATCTAGAACCTACTTTTTTTGTCTTTCTGGCAGGCCACAATATCCATAAAACTCTCCTCCAACACTACATTTCAGCCTGGCAGCCCTATGATTTTAAAGGAGGTATAGGTGAAAGGAATAGCAGGAAAGGCCGTCTTTTCATTTTGCGAATTTTCCTAAGCTCCTCTTTTTTTCGTTTCCAGATAGATGGGGCAAAATTTGCTTGCTCTCGCCTGCCCTCTAAATGTGTATTTCTGACCAGCCGAAAGGCTCCTCTATGTAAACACTGTAAATACTTTACAGTTTAAGGTAAGGGTGGTGCAGGTCTCTTCAAAGACACCACATCCTCTCTCCAGGGTGAAGAGTGAATGTCTTGCCAGTCACACATGCCATGCCTGTGAATAGAACTGAAATGGGATGAACATTCAGGAGACAGAAGTGCTAGGAGAACTAACAACTCCAATATGACCGTGATTGCCTGCTGAACTTACCTTGATTGGACTCATTTACACATGAGTTGAGCTTTTTTCCCCTTTAAACAATTGGAGGTGATGATGGTCTGGAGCAGGCAGGTGGGGTTGTCAACCTCCAGGTGGGGGAATTACAATTCTCCTGGAATTTCAACTGATCTCCAGACTACAGAGATCAGTTTCCCTGGAGAAAACGGCTGCTTTGGAAGGTGGAATATATGGTATTATACCTCACTAAAGTCCCTCCCCTCTCCAATCCTGCCCAGGTTCCACTCCCAAATCTCCAGCGATCGGGGGTTGGCAGCCTTGCTGATGAGGCTGTGTGTATGCACGCCTGTGCATATGACAGTTTATTTTGCGCTTCTGAGCATGGTTAGCTAGTGTCCAGGACATCTATTTGACATATTCCAGAACCTCAATGTAGAAATCCTTTAAAGATATTGAAGCCCCTGTGAATTTGTTAGGAGAGCAGAGACCAGCTGTAGCTTCCTATTAAGTCCATTTACAATGGTAAAGCCAAAGTTTTCTTCTGCATAGTATGTGAGAGCATTTTAAAAATGTAATAAAGAAAAGGTTTAGTAGATTAGCCTATCACTTAAAAGGATTAAAGGCTGCAGCCTTACATATGGAAATTATTTTTCTTAGTTGTATCTGGTTTGGATTGTTCTTGTCCTGGAAAATAAAGGATAACCTGGCAGGAATTTCCCATCTAACACTCTCTTAACGGAAGCAGCAGGAGTCTAATAGCATCCGAAAGGCCAGCCACATTTTTTATTCCACCATAAGCGTCTGGGAACAATACAATCTCTCTTTTGTGGGATTTGGACTCTTCTCCTCAATATAGAGTTGCCAACTCCAGGTTGGGGAAATTCCTGGAGATTTGGGCATGGGACCTGGGGAGGGAGCTTAGCAGGGATGCGATGCCATACCAGCCACCCTCCAAAAGTGCCATTTTCTCCAGGGAACTGATCTCTGTAGCCTGGAGATGGATAATTCCCAGAAAACTTCAGATCCCACCTTGAAATTGGCAACCCTATTCTTGAAGTATTTTTCATACTAAACCATGCCACCCCTTGCCAATTGCTGCAAGACAAGCTCAAGATTGTCAGAGCTCACAAGCTAAGCAGGGTCAGCCCCAGTTAGTCCTTGGATGGGAGATACCAAGGAAGCCCAGGGTCGCTACGCAGAGGCAGGCAATGGCAAACCACCTCTGCTTTTTGTTGCCTTGAAAACTCCACAAGGGGTCGCCGTGAGTCAGCTGTGACTTGAGAGCACTTAATTATTTTTAATTTGGTGTGGCAGGATTGCTACACACTTTCCACCCATTAGCCAGTTTTTTGCCAACAGTCAGATTCAAGCAAAGTTCTGAAATTATTTTTATTTGGTTTATGATCATTCCACCTTCCATCTTAACCAGAAGATAAAGGTCAGCACATGGTCTGAAGCTTTGGGTTGTACCATGCTCTATGTACCACATTCTGATGCTGCCCACTCATGGGATTTTCTGTGGCTGCTCTGATGTTCCAAAACAGTGGTTGTTTCCGCACTAATTATTTGGAACGTTTAGTGAAATGTCTGATCTTTTTGTGTCCGCACCATTTTCCCTTCGTTTCGTCTTGAAAACATTTTCCAAGTGTTTAATGTCCATTTCTTCGACAAACGCTTATATGAAGGTGTATTTCTTTACCCCATTTTAAAGACAATAATCCTTGGGGTGTGGACAAGCTGGAGACACTTCCTTTCTCCGCCCCTTTGTTGGCAACACCCACTGCTTTGCCTGTCTCCTCCCATCCTGTCGCTCCTCCCCTCTCCTTCTGCCAATCGTTTTCTTTTGCATTTGATCTATCGAAGGAACGTTGGAACATTGAACTAACCCCGCTGATTTGCGCGGGGTCCCGATTTAACTTTTTCCTAACATCTCATTCCCCTTACATGCCCTTTGTAACTAGGCTGACGGGCAGCAGGGGAAAGAGAGGTCCCTGCTTGTGTAAGCTGCAAGCAAACGTGCCCGCGTGGCTTCCCACTCTGCTCTCCCACCCCAAATGTCTCTGCTTCTCTGCTCCTCTACCCCTTAAAGTGGCAGCAAGGATTGCCAAGAAAGGATTGGCACATGTGCGAGGCAGGGAGGGGGCCAGCGAGAGAGATAGAGAGAGCAGTCGGAGGAGGCTGCGGGGACCTTTTGGCAGCATGAGCTACTAGCACCGTGTTCCAAGCTGCGAGCTGGCGGCATTTCCCCGCAGCGGCGACCAGTTCTGCGTTCTCTGAAATGTTCCCAAACCACACAACCACACAGACAGGATTCCCTTCTCCCTTTAATGCCAAATAAAGGTGTGCTTTGATTTGATTTGATTTGATTCCCTTCTCCCTTCCATTCCCCCTGCTCTTCATTTTTTTTACTGGTTGAATTTTTACTAGCAAAGGACTGCTGGAGAGTTGTAATGACCTCAACAGGACGGCAGCTCTGTGATTGTTTGTGGAGGGGGGAGGAGGGAATGTGCCTGCATGGACTTAATGGTTAGGGTCTTTCTACATGCCATGCAAATGGCGTAGGAAGACAAGAAGCACACAAAAACAGTGACAGGAAAAAGAACAACCAAGTAACCTGGTGAGACGGCAGCCAGTCACAGTGCACCATTGCATCAATGCTACACAGCACGTCCAAAAACACAAAAAGGGGAGGGGGATGACGCAGTGCTCCCCTGTGGAACATCGTCCTTTTCATTCTTGGGAAGAGGGTATAAAAAGTGCTGAAATGCGGACAGAAATTATGAATTGGTAGCCAACCCCCACAGATCAACCACAAGGATAATATGCTGTAAATGAATGGTGCGAAAACAGCCAGTCTTCCAAAAGAAACTAGAAGTTCAGAATCTTTTCTGCGGTTCTTTAGGGACTTTAGAGACTATGCAGAACTTTTTTGGAAGTGCCAGTGGCTACTCTGCCTGAGTGGTTTGTTTGGGGTGTCCTAGGACGGCAGCGGTAAGGGATTTTTCCCCCTTTTTTTGCTGGCTGTTCTCATGTTGCTGATTTTAAAATACATTGGGTTGGTTTGATTGTTGTTACCCACCTTTGGTCCCAGATAGGCCCAGAAAGGTGGGCCTACGGATGTTTTAAATAAACAAGGTACTCCCTTGTGGGAGTTTGGATTGTGCCAGTTAAATATAGTGAAATTCATTCTGATGTAACACTAGAAACAAGGACATGACAGATTTGAAGTGTAGCCTCTGCAAAATGTTACGTAATGTTGTGTGGTATTTGAGTTCTGCCAAGCTTACATTTCAACACGATAGGTGTATAGTTGCAAAACTGTTTGCCGTTTGGTGCTGGGTAAAGTAATTTAACGTGTACATTCCATAGTTTCAATATCAGCTGTAATTTATCAAGATAGTTCCAGAGGGTAGCCATGTTGGTCTGCAGTAGAAGAGCTAGATTCGAGTCCAGCAGCTCCTCAGAAGCCAACAAGATCTTTGAGGTATGAGTTTTTGAGAGTCAAAGCTTTGACCAGGTATCTGATGATACCCCGAAAATCTTGTTGGTCTTTAAGGTGCTTCTGGACTTGAATCGAGCTGTGATTTATCAAGTATTCCTGGGTTGCCAGATCTAGGTGGGGAAATGCCATAGGCCCACCCACCAAAGCAGTCATATTCTCCAGGCCAACTGATCTCTGTTGTCTGGAGATGACTTGTAATTCTGGGAGATCTCCAGATTCCAGCTGGAGGTTGGGAACCTTATTTGGAACTCAGTTCTCATGCATGTGGGACCCCTGAGAAATGCATTTAAAATTTCATGGGGGCTCTAGACACAGAACCTCCAAATCTCTTCAGGTTTGGCCCAGTAGAATTCATCCTGCAAGAGGATAGGACTAGCCAAGAGCTGTGTCTGTCTGGATCTTACCCCTGGACAATCATCCCTGGCAAACTATGGCCCAAGCATGTAGCCCTATTAACTGTCGTTTCACTTATAACTGCTATGAATATTGCAACCCCCAGCTGACAACCAATAGATGTATTGCAACTTGAACCCTGTCCAGAGCAGTTTCGAGTGTGTAGATCACATCGTCAAGAGCTGTAGCCCAGGAAGTGTCCCTGGTTGTCCCCAGTTTGGGTACCCAAAATACATTAAAATGTTTTATCTATTCCTGGTGCTATTGCCTTTCAACTCTGGATATTTTGGGAATGTTATACAGGAACTGTGGCAAGAAGAAGGGCCGTGTTTTTGTGTCTCTGAGAAAATGCCTCTTTAGAAAGTGGCAAGCATCTGTGTTATTTTCATCAGTATGCACAGTTGGAGACCTGCAATCAAATGTCATGGGGAGGGGCTATGGCTTGGTGGCAGAGCATCTGCTTAGTGTGCAGAAGGTCCTAACTTCAATTCCTGGTATCTCCGGTTAAAGGAGCAGGTAGTAGGTGATGTGAAAGACCTCTGCCTGAGACCCTGGAGAGCCACTGCCAGTTTGAGAAGCAAGGGCCCCAACTTACTGAATGGGCCCCGTTTGCGGGCCCATGCCTGGTGGGGCACACAAGGTCGGTGTGGGGCTGGAGGAAGTGGCAGGGGGCTGGGGAGTACGCGCGTGGCTGGCCAGGCACTGCAGGTCCTCGGGCGGCAGCGCTGGAATGGCAGCCGCATGTGGCGGCCGTGGAAAGAAGCCCGTCATGCTCCTGTGTCCCAGGGCATATGCAGCCTCAGCTTCCTCCTGCTGGTTGTTCAATGGGCCAATCAGGGCCCCAGGAGCGGGGAAGGGTCTTGCTGGAACCCAGACCAGGGGTGTTTCCAATAAGATCTGGCTTCTCAGCATAACAGGGGGTGTCCCCTGGCCCGAGCTGAAGTCTGCTCCGAGTTTCCCCCCTCCTTCCCTCAGTTTAAGATTGTAATAATTTTATTTTCTCACAACTTTGGCAATTTGGCATGGGGCCCGGATCCTGTATGGGGGAAATCTGGCCTGAGTGCCCCTTTTCCCCATGCTGAGGATCCCAATAAGGGAAAGGCCTGGTTGGAACATGCCAGCTTGGGGGCTGTTAGGGACATGCCCAGCTCAGGGGCTGTCAAGAAGGGCCTCCTACCAAGTGGCAGGGGACCACACAGCTGGCTTCCATCCAAGTGGGTTCCAGATGCTGCCATCTCAATCCGGTCATAACAGGTGGGTTGGGAATAAAATGCATTGACCAATAAGTAGGTTGGCCGATGTCCAGGGATTACCCCCAATGCCATGCCAATGCCTTGTTGCTGTAACCAATAAAGTTTTGGCCATTTTCATCCAGCTGCTGTCTCATTGCAGTCAAGAAACTGCAGCCAAGAAATCAGAAGGAGATTGAGACTGGAAAGGGCAGCCATGAAGGAGTTAGAAACGATTCTGAAATATATGGATGTGTCACTGGCCACCAAGATCAAGTTAATTCATGCCATTGTATTCTCTATCACAATTTATTGGTGTGAAAGCTGGACAGTGAAGAATGCTGATAGGAAGAAAGTAGAATCCTCTGAAATGTGGTGTTGGAGGAGTGTTATGGATACCCTGGACCGCCAAAAAAACCAATCAGTGGGTTATAGATCAAATCAAGCCTGAACTGACCCTAGAAGTTAAAATGACTGACAGGAAGAAAGTTGATTAGTTAGTGTTGGAGGAGAGTCTACGGATACCATAGACTGTCCAAAAGACAAATCAGTGGGTTCTCGATCAAATCTAGCCTGAACTCTTCTGAGAAGCTAAAATGACTAAACTGAGGCTATCATACTTTGGTCACATTATGAGAAGAGAAGAGTCACTGGAAAAGACAATCATGCTAGGAAAAGTTGAAGGGAGCAGGAAAAGAGGAAGACCCAACAAGAGATGGTTTGATTCTATAAAGGAAGCCACAGCCCTCAATTTGCAAGACCTCAGCAAGGCTGTTAAAGATAGGACGTTTTGGAGAACATTGATTCATAGGGTCGCCATGAGTCGGAAGCTACATGATGGCACTTAACACACACACTGTCTCATTGCGTCTTCCATGGCAAGCCTCAGGGGGTGACCGCTGAGTGGGGAGCGGGGTAGGAGCGTTATGGGGTTGAGGGTCTGGCCTTCAGGTTGACGGATCTCAAGCGCCCACCAACTGGGCCCTGGGTCTGCAAGACAGTACGGATCTTGACGGACCAGTGGTCTGATTCAGTATAAGGCAGCATCATGTGTTTGTGTGTCATAATGTATCCTCGGGCCCTAATGAGAATGTGCCCATTCAGGCTTCCACTACAGCACTCTTGATTGTGGTTATGATGGAGGGAGGGGGTGAAAAGAAAAAGGATACCTGAGAGAGGTTTGGAAATTGTGAGACCTCTCACTACTCCTGCCATTGCCTCATTGTGTGTGTGTGTAAAGTGCTATCAAGTCGCAGCCGACTTATGGCAACCCAGTGGTGTTTTCAAGGCAAGAGATGGTTTGCCATTGCCTGCCTCTGCACAATGACCCTGGCATTTCTTGGTGGTCTCCCATCCAAGTACTAACCAGGACCAGCCTTGCTTGGCTTCTGAGACCTGCAAGATCAGGCTAATGTGGGGCCATCCAGGGCCGTTGCCTCATTAGGACAAAGGTATTTCCCAACAGGGCAAACAGCCACTCCCTGGAACTGCTTCAGGTTGAGAAATGGGTACAGGGGGAATCCTACATGCCCCTGCCATTGCACTAAAGCCCTGATTGGAATTTGGCCCTGTTGGGAGCTTGCTTTTTGGATCCACCAGCATCATATCTGGCTTTCTCATCGTGTTCAGCCTAGATCTCAGGGTTCTCTCACTGTAACCTTTGCCCCTGACACTAGATTCACCAAGGGGCACAAATCGTTCTGACCCGAGGGAAGTCTCTTGACTGTACCCCTTTCCTTTGTCCTGAAGAAGTGAATGGCTGCCATTCATCTGTATGGAGATAAATTAAACTCTGCTCTTGGGGACAGCATCGCAGAAAGGGCATCACCCCTTTCTCACTCCCCACCCATAATACCTCCCCATAACCTTCCTTCCATTTTACCCTGCCTGTCATAATGATGGACACTTTGCTAGTAAGATAAAAGATGAACATATTGGGGATGACAATGTAGCGTTCTGTTAACCCAGGAGCCTTGGTAAACAATGCTCGGGTAGTGTGTGGAGCTGATATAGTGAAGTCTATGTTTATGCACGATGGCTCCAGACAAAAGGGGATCTGTAGGAAATACTTAGATATTCTGATTATGACTGTAATGTGGGACCAGACAGACCAGTCTTCTAGGAAGGTCTTCCACCCAGTAACCCTTTAGACAAAGATCCTTTGTGCGTCTTTTCAACAAGTAACCTTTTAGCAGGCTGGCTTCCTTTGCTGGCTTCTCAAGGCTACCTTTCAGGAAAGTGTTTTGTTAGCTTAACACTGTAACAGTGCCGGGCAAGATTATTTTCAAGTGCAATTTAAAGGAGGTCATAGCCAAGAAAGAAACTTCAATTGTGCTGTGGAATAATGGTAATTTCAACAGACAGAAGAGAATCTTTGTTGCATTTCCCTTTAAAGCTGTGTGTCAGTGCATTATGTGGATTGGCAACAGGTTTGGGAAGAGAAACACAGTGTGATAGTCTTATGGCTTGCCCTCTCTTTTGCTGGCTGGCCCAAAGCGTAGGGTTGCCAACCCCAGGGTGGGGCCTGGAGTTCTCCTGGAATTGCAATTCATCTCCAGACTATAGAGATCCGTTTCCTGGGAACTGCCAGAGGGCAAACTCTATGGAAACAGAAGAGTACCGGATCTCTGTAGGATCTTTCTGACAGGTTCTATTCCCTTACCTGATTTGTTTGGAAGGGACATCGTGGAACATTATCACTATGTTTGGATTTTACATCTGAATGGTGACGGCATACACAATGAGTGAGCCGAACTGATTTGGACTATTATAGAACTGATATTTTCTTTGAACCTTGCTGGACATTAATTAGTTTTTATATTATGTACATATGTATATGATTGTGTTAAGATTCATTAATACATTCAATTTGTTGCGTATAATATACATCACTGTTTCAATTATAGCCTTTCTGCTGTTTATTGATTATTCAACCCTGAATAATCAGGGGGCCTGGAGTTCTCCTGGAATTGCAACTGATCTCCAGACTGTAGAGATCAGTTCCCTGGGATAAAATGGCAGGACCAGAGGGCAAACTCTATGGAATACCATAGATTCTAGGTGAAATCCCTCCTGAGATTCCCTCTTTCACAGGCACTGCCCCCAAATGTCCAGGAATTTCCCAGGCCAGACTTGGAACCCCTAAGCTGAACCTGTCAACAGAAAGAGATTCTGCAAAGATCTGAAGGCTGTTACGTGGATTTTAATGAGGATGGTCATATGTGCATTTATTATATACTATATATTATATACTATATATATTATATATAATATTAGTAGTATGGTATATAATATCGTATATAACAGTATATTTTATATATACACACACACACACACACTATATTATATACTATGTTCATTTAAATGTATACACAGTATATAATATAGTATATAACAGTATATAATATAGTATATATGTAGTATTCTATACTATATATATATATATATATATATATATATATATATATATATATATATATATATATATATATTTCCATTTTCCATTTATTTACTAGCTCCTTTGACCAAAGGTCTTGAGCTTATATATATATATATATATACACACACACACACACACACACACACACACACACTATATTATATACTGTTATATACTATATTATATTATTATATACTATATTATATACTATGTATACATTTAAATGAATTGACCTATGTGAACAAGATGCAGCTGGGATAATTTTGTTCCTATGTGGGCTATGGCATCCTTGAATTTCGGCAAAATAGGCTGTTTTGAATTGTGCAAACCTTTTATATTCTGCAGGGTCGCTGTCTATTTCTTATCTTTAGCTCACTGATTCCATAATGCCTTATTATTTTATGTCTATCTTGCCTTTCCATTTCAGTTCAAGGCAGATTCCTGACGCTTCATTCAGCGAACTCCCTGTGCCTGTGGGTTTCTCCTCCCTACCCACTCCCTCCTTTGCTTCCAAATTCCACCCACAGTTCCTATCAAGAATAGAGCTACTGCTGACGCCACCGCGTGTACATCTCAATGTGTCCCTAATGCATAGTAATGCAAGATACCACGAGTCCTAAACCACAAACGCTTAATTATCTTCAACGCCCATCACCACACAGTCCCAATCCAAACCATACAAAGTAATTCTCTCTGCACTGTAAAAGCAGAGAACAGGCCAATCTTAATCCATTTACCACATCCCTGCTCCACCACTAGATTTATGAAACAGTAGGTGGAAATGCAAAAGCAACAATTTTGTTGGTACTGAGCTATCACTTTGCTAGTCTATACTTCTAACTGTGGTCAGATATCATAGCCCAATGGTAGATGCTTCTCTCCAAACCCCACCTCCTCAGGCGCCACCTCTAAAATATACAGGTATTTCCCAGCCTTGAGCTGGCAACCCTGTGGAGTAGGGGCACGATTCTTGCTTTGAGTGTAAAAGGTTCCGGGTCCAGTCCCTTGGCAAGCCTATGATGGAGCAGACAGAGGGGGGGCTGTGGCCCAGGGGGAGAGTACCTGCTTTGCATGCAGAAGGTCCCAGGTTCAGCCCCCAGCGTCTCCATTAAGAAGCATCAGGTGATGTGAAAGACCTCTATCGGAGACCCTGGGGAGACAATAGTGACTTCGATAGACCAGTGGTCTGACTTGGTATGAGGCAGCTGCATATCTTTACATGATGGTACTGTCTGGTGTCAGCCCCCCCCCCCGGCCTCCCTGGACCTTCCCAAAGGCCCCCCTGCTAGGATTGCCAGGTCCCTCTTCACGAGCGGCGGGAGGTTTTTGGGGTGGAGCCTGAGGAGGGTGGGGTTTGGGGAGGGGAGGGACTTAGAGTCCAGTTGCCAAAGCAGCCATTTTCTCCAGGGGAACTGGCTGGAGATTAGTTGTAATAACAGGAGATCTTCAGCTTAGGGTTGCCAAGTGCCAGGTGGTGGCGGGCAAACCCCCGCCAATCCACCTGGCTGCCCGCTGACCAGCTGAGGGTTGGCGGGCAATCTGTGCAGGCAGGGACAGGTCGCTTCCGGTCCACACCGGGAAGTGCTGCATTGCAAAGGGCCGGTTTCCACTCAAACTCCCAGTCTGAGGGGTTAAGGCCTGTTGTGATGCGGCACTTCCGGGTGTAAAATGCATCACAAAGGGCCGTTTGAGTGGAAAACGGCCCCTTGTGGTGTGTTTTACACCTGGAAGTACCGCATTGCAACAGGCCTTAACCACTCAGACTGGGAGTTTGAGTGGAAACCGGCCCTTTGCAATGCAGCACTTCCCGGTGTGGACCGGAAGTGCTGAAGAACCTCCGGGAGCGCAACCCCCCCAAAAAAACCTCCCGCCGAAGAAGAAGAGGGACCTGGTAAGCCTACTTCAGCTAGTACCTGGAGGTTGGCAACTGTACCCCCTGCACTCACCAAATGCCCGCCTGCTGGGGGCAGAGGCAACAGGATCGGCCCGGGCCCAGCAAGAGCTCATCGGTCTTCACCGAGAAGACCCTGCGGGGCCAGCAGCCGAGGCCCGACGTGCGGGGGAGGTGGGGGACGCAGCCCAGGCCACACAGCCCGGGGAAGCAGCGGAGCAGGCGTCCTTGCCTAAAACAGCAGCGGCGAGGAAAGGCTTCCCAGGTGGAGGAAAGGTGGGGAGAGCTAGGGGGCGGGCAGGCAGGAGGCAGGGCTTCCAACCAGCCAGGGCAGATCAGGGTGGGGGCGGGCTTTAGAGAGACAGGACAGGGAGGGGAAACTATAAGAAGGGGCAGTTGCTGGATGGCCAAGGAGGAAAGCGGCCGGGAGGGTCTGAGGCACTCTGCTAGACCCTGCAGCTTGCGGGAAATGAGTCCTCCCATAGAGGAGGCTGGCCCCATTCTGAGGCCGGGCAATAACCCTTGGCCACCAGGCCCAGGGGCGCCGCCACCGGTACTCTCTAGTAAAGGCAATCATTGCGTCCCCATTTGCGGGGACGTGTATGATCCATCCCATCGCAGAGCCATCTCCCTAGCTAGGTTTAATGTTATGCCATCTGCATTACTCGATGGAAGATTTCGCAAAATCCCCCAATCAGACAGACTTTGTTTATGTGGCAGTAATTGTGTTGGAACAGTTGTCCATATTTTATTTTATTGTCGTTTCGATACAGAAATTCGTAATGAACTACTAAGCCCTTGGCAGACAAATAGACTGAATGCGTCCGATTCCTGTAATGCTTCCTTTTTATTGAACAATTGTTTGCCCCATGTTCTGGAGAAGGTAGCACAATTTTTAAAGATTGTTATAGAACGCCGCAAATCAGTTAAATCGATGGATGTATTAACTCACAACACTATCTTATGCAAGTGTCTTTTAACCTTTTTGTAAGGTTATATCTCAAATATTTATATTTTTCGGTTCTTGTAGGTTATCTTGTAGGTTATCTTCTTGTGTGACCATGGTCTTGGTATTTAAATATAAAAATTTATATTTTTACATGCTACCCTATGTAGAGTGATTTTATGCCAATAAAGGACTAGATGGTTGGTTGACAATCATTGTTTTAATGTATCTGCTTTTGGAGCTATTCAGATGGGCGACCTTCATCAGCACGGCCTTATTGGACCACCAGGTGTCAAGGAGGACTGGTTTGAAAGGGCAGAGCAGCGGAAGCGGAAGTTAAGAACTAATGAACGCTTCCTCTGCCACAGACAGCAGGAAAAAGTAATGCTTACTTTTTATTCATTTGGTTTGTGTTTCTGGACAGTGAGTACTACCTACTGAAGAATCCACTTCCCCTCTGAAGAGCTTTCTGAAGAAATGTTCCCAGTGTGGTTGGGTGGCCTTTCATGGTTTTAGTTTCCATGCTAATCATGAATAGGAAGGATGCTCTTGTACTGATTGTATCGAAGATTAGAAAACCTTTGAACAGACTTCTGAAGTATGCTTCGATCTGCGGTTGTAAATTGCTGCAAACACTCATCCCTTCTACACTGCAAATCCATCTGTTGCTTTGGCAGTATTACAACTGGCAGATTCTTAGTGTTGTTGTTGAGTAACTGATAGGGGATGGATCTCACAGGTAGCTTTTTATAACATTATTGTATTATAGTGCAACAGCTGTTACTGGTTTTTTTTAAAGCCCTCCAGGATAGTGGTAAATGTTTTTAGGGAAAATAGTGGCTGATGGAGGAAAGTTGACGCTAAACTTCGGTGTGGATGCTGTTGCAAATGCCTCTGCATTTGCCATGACAATGATAGGGAACTGGAGCTTAGGAAAAGACACAACAGAACATTTATAGACATCATCCCTTTCACCTTCCCAATAGTTCAGTGGGGGGAGCACTGTTGAAGGAAACAGGATCTAGTGGTTTCAGTCCCATCAGAGGTGGGGATCAGGCAAAAATTAATCTTTTGGCAACCACCAGTCATAGAATCAAGAGCCCCTAGCGCAGAGTGGTAAGCTGCAGTACTGCAGTCCAAGCTCTGCTTATGACCTGAGATCGATCGCGACAGAAGTCAGTTTCAGGTTGCCGGCTCAAGGTTGACTCAGCCTTCCATCCTTCCAAAGTTGGTAAAATGAATACCCAGCTTTGTGGGGGTAAAGGGAAGATGACTGGGGAAGGCAATGGCAAACCACCCTGTACACACAGTCTGCCTAGTAAACATCGGGATGTGACGTCACCCCATGGGTCAGTAATGAGCCGGTGCTTGCACAGGGGACCTTTACCTTTACCTTTTTAGTCATAGAATCAGCGAAACAGAAGGATGAGGCAAACATTGAACCCACACCTCGCCTACTGCAGAACATGCTTCTAACCACACACAGGAACGGGGCATTTAGAATCCTGCGCTGGCTCTATGATGAAACTAGTCCTAAATACCCTAATAGGAAGGCCTGCCAAAAAAGACATAGCACTTGCTGACCCACATAAGATTAGCATTCCTAAAGTCATGGGTTCAAGTCTTGTAGAGAAGAATTCATTTGTTTAGCCATAGGCCGTTACAAAATATCCTTGTGTATGTACAAAAAGCCAAAAAAGGGATAAAATTGCATCAATATACATTGCCTGGATAAAAACTATTTCATACAAGTCTTGTATGTGGTTTGCACACTGGGAGGAGCCCCAGGCACATTTCGATAGGCCTAGGGTTGCCAGCCATCAGGTGGTGGCTGGAGATCTCCTGCTATTACAACTGATGTCCAACCGATAGAAATCAGTTCCCTTGGAGAAAATGGCTGCTTTGGCAATTGGACTCTATGGCATTGAAGTCACTCCTCTCTCCAAACCCCGCCCTCCTCAGGCTCCTCCCCCAAAATCTCCAGGTGTTTCCCATCCCGGAGCTGGCAACCCTGGATAGGCAACTTACACTGATTGGTTGTTTCAGTCATTTTTATGGAATCATAGAGTTGGAAGGGACCACCAGGGTCATCTAGTCCAACCCCCTGCACAATGCAGGAAATTCACAACTACCTCTCACACACACACACCCAGTGACTCCTACTCCATGCCCAGAAGATGGCCAAGGTGCCCTCCCTCTCATGATCTGCTTAAGGTCATTGAATCAGCATTGCTGACAGATGGCCATCTAGCCTCTTCTTAAAAACCTCCAGGGAAGGAGAGCTCACCACCTCCTGTTCCACTGAGGAACCGCTCTAACTGTTAGAAAATTCTTCCTAATGTCTAGATGGAAACTCTTTTGATTTAATTTCAACCAGTTGGTTCTGGTCTGACCTTCTGGGGCAACAGAAAACAACTCAGCACCATCCTCTATATGACAGCCCTTCAAGTACTTGAAGATGGTTATCATGTCCCCTCTCAGTCTTCTCCTCTTCAGGCTAAACATACCCAATTCCTTCAACCTTTCCTCATAGGACTTGGTCTCCAGACCCCTCACCATCTTTGTTGCCCTCCTCTGGACACGTTCCAGCTTGTCTACATCCTTCTTAAATTGTGGTGCCCAAAACTGAACACAGTACTCTAGCTGAGGTCTAACCAGAGCAGAGTAAAGCGACTTTGCTTAGTGCATTTTCCTCAAGCCATCTCTCTGCGGGATTCATGAGGTCTCTTACCAGTGCCTACTGCTAATCATCCCAGCATCCTCAAATCCCACTCCCCCTTCAATGGAGGTGGATTGGGAGGAAAATATGGCTTTGGAAAAGGATCCCACCCTCAGTTTACTCTGGCCCTGCACCCCCCAAAAGGAAGGGAGAACAAGCCAGCCCTGCCAGCCCTGCATACCAGGGGAGCCAGCCTGGGTTCATCACTTGCCAGGCTAGCCAGCCAGGACTGGGCCCGCCCCTTGCAGCTCTGGGCAAGGTCAGATACCCCCTTCCCCATACCCTTTGGGGTGAGGGCTGCTAGCTTGCAGCAGTGGTGAATCACACCTGCCCTTCGCTTGGCCTTGGAGGGGACTGAGGGAGAAGAAGAGGAGTTGGTTTTTATATGTCGACTTTCTCTACCACTTAAGGAAGATTCAAACCGACTTACAATCACCTTCCCCTCCCCTCCCCACAACCGACACCCTGTGAGATAGGTGGGACTGAAAGAGTGTGACTAGCCCAAGGTCACCCAGCTGGCTTCATGTGCACAAGTGGGGAAACCAATCCAGTTCACCAGATTTGCCTCTGCCGCTCATGTGGAGGAGTAGGGAATCAAACCCGGTTCTCCAGATTAGAGTCCACTGCTCCAAACCACCGCTCTTAACCACTACAGCACGCTGGCTCTCTGCAGCAGAGCAGCCAGATCCAGACATCACTGCTGTAGTTTGGTTGTGTTTCTATTCAGCTCACGGGTTATTTATTGCCTTGATTTGTGCCCTGCCTATCTCCCGAATGGGGATCCGAAGCATTCCCCTCTTCTCCATTTTATCCTCGCAACAACCCTGTGAGGGGTGATTAGGCCAAGGCTGGCCCGAGGTTACCCATCCAGCTTCCATGGCAGAGTGGGGATTCGAACCTGGGCCTCCCAGATTCTAGATCGACACTCTAACCACTAGACCATTCTGGCTCTCTGTTGCTAGTGCTGCACTCCAATCTGAATGGGGTTAACTCTCTGCCTTGTAGGGGTCTGCCTCAAAGACATTTGCAGCCATCAGAGACAGAGGAACGGCATCTCCACCCCTCGCTTTCCTGTGTGGGGTGTTTTGTGCTTCCATGTCCAGCTGGAAGAGTGGACGGCCCATTTGGAGTTCATGTCCTGAGATTGAGCACATCAGGATCTTTCCATAATATTTTGATTGGTTTAAAACGTTTTGTAACTCTCCACTGCCTTTGTCACTGCATAGACCTAACACGTTCCAATGCAAACTGTGCTAGTAGCCAAACAGACCCCTGGGAGTTGATCTGGCTTTGGAAAATAATAAGCACAAAGAGCTACAGTCCTTGGGCAGAAATAAACTTCTTTTCCCTGTTCTCCCTTGAAGCACATGGATTGGAAATGCTTACGTACATTCACTGTAACAGCCAGCTTTAGAGATGTGGCCGAGATTTGCAATGTAAAGGACAAAGCAATGTATTGATGAGCCTAGAACGTGCTGGGAGTGCTGTTATGATGTGTTATCAGTGACTTTATATTTTCTATTTGAAGAAACCAGACCCAAAGTTTGCCCCTTTTTTGACTTTGCCAAGTGCAGAGGCGACTTTTTTGTTCTGTGCCACCAGAAACTGATGAGAAAGGGGTCTCTCTGTCTTGCAAGACTTAATGTAGGGCTGCGAAGCAGTTCTGGGGCTGGTGAACTGTAATCAATTGATAACTCGAAGGGAGAATGGGTAGGGTTGCCAGGTCCCTCTTCGTCACCAGCAGGAGGTTTTTGGGGCGGAGCCTGAGGAGGACGGGGTTTGGGGAGGGACTTCAATGCCACTGAGTCCAGTTGCCAAAGTGGCCATTTTCTCCAGGTGAACTGATCTCTATTGGCTGGAGATCAGTTGTAATAGCAGGAGATCTCCAGCTAGTACCTGGAGGCTGGCAACCCTAAGAATGGGGTAGACTGGTGATGAGACCTCTAGGTGAGTTTAACAGTTTCACAGAAGGGTTGCCAGCTTCCAGGTGGGACCTGGAGATCTCCTGGTATTATCTCCAGGCTGCAGAGATCAGTTGACTTGGAGAAAATGGCTTCTTTGGAGCCTAACCTATTTCACAGGGTGGGCCTCAGTAGGGTATAATTCTACAGAGCCCACCCTTCCCAAAACCTTGCCCCCCCCCAAGTTCCACCCCAAATCTTCAGGAATTTCCCAACCCTGAAAATCTGTTTATTGAAGGATAAAGACTCATGTGTTGAACTCTTTTCCCTTTGCTCAGTTTTCTCCCCCATCAAGTCGCAGCCAACGTATGGCAACCCCCATAGGGCAGGGGGTGTCAAACTCAATTGTTACAAGGGCTGGATGTGACATAAATGCCACTTATTCGGGCCGGGCCATGCCTCGCCACCCCAGATCAAGAGTGGCTCGCAGGCCGGAAACGAGCTCTTAAGGAGCTGGATCCGGCCCGCAGGCCTTATGCTTTTACACCCTGCAATAGGGTTTTCCAGGCAAGAGACTAACAGAGGTGGTTGGCCAGTGCCTTCCTCTGCACAGCAACCCTGGTATTCCTTGGTGGTCTCCCATCCAAATACTAACCAGGGCTGACCCTGATAAGCTTCTGAGAGCTGACGAAATCAGGCTAGCCTGGGCCATCCAGGACAGGGAAGGAAAAACATACATGCTTTCCCCAGGTGGTGTAAAACCACCAGCATGGCATTAAGGTGGACAAAAGCAAAAATAGATATTGATTTATTTAGTACCTTTTTTATTCAACATCATTGTTCCCTCCTCCACTTTATTCTCACAACAACCCTGTGAGATAGGTTAGGCTGAGTAACAGTGACTGGCTCAAGCTCACCCAGACAGATTCATGGTAGAGTAGGGATCTGAACCTGAGTCTCCCGGATCCAAGTCCAAAACTTTAACCACTTTGCTGTCTGGTTCCTTTCACTCTCCTTCCCTTCATCTCAGCAGCTGATTGTACAAAATGAATAGGGAGAAAAGATGGCAAAGCTCTTTCCACCCCAAAACTTGAGTATTGGTTTGGCTGTATCTCTCCACCTTGGTTCCTGTCAGCACTGCCTGCTGGATGGCAAATGCTCCATGTGCTTTGGCCGTGGGTGGGAGGAGCATTTAAACATTGCTTTCTTCTGCATAGGTCAGCAAAAAATGGAACGAAGTTTTTAGTGGCAGCTGAATTTGAAATGTAATCTCTAAATTAGCCTTGAATATGCCAAGCAGCTTTTCGGCATTACATTTGTCAGGAGTGATTTAAGGTCAAGAAACAGTTTCCCTCAGAGGTGGTCCCTTTAGTCCAACCTGCTTGCCACAAATAACTTTGGTACTAGAGGAGTAAAATTGTTATGAAAGGGGCTCGACTCCCCTTATTTTGCTGAGCTACAAGTTCCAAGAGGGTTGGTTTCTTTGGTAAGATCTGATCATTTACAAAGTGGAGCGGATAGGACTTCTGAAGCGAGTAGCGTAACTGCTAAACCTGCATTGAGGTTCCCAAGTGCAACCGCTGCCCCCTTCTCCTTTTAGTCATCCCTGTGTCTGATTCTCTCACTGCCCAAATTCAAAACAGCAGCAGACTGTTCCACTTCCCGCTCCCACTAGCTGAACTGTGTGACATTCCAATGGCTGGGGGAGAGATTTCCAGCCATTAAGCAATTGTGACTACTGTCTAGTGCCAGATTATGCAAAACTGCAGAGACCAGCTCTTTTACAATGATTTCGAAAACCATTACACTAACCACATCAGTAGGCCAGTTTGCATTATGTGAAAGTGGTAGAAAGTGGTGCAACCTGATACCAACTATACCCTGTATCCATTTAAGTCAGCAAAATGTTCTATCCTAAGGTTGCCAACTCTGGGGTGGGAAGTTCTTGGAGATTTGAGGGTGGACCCCGGAGGGTGAGGTTTAGAGAAGGGGGAGACCTCAGCAGGGTATAATGTCATAGAGTTCAACCTAGGGTTGCCAGCTCCAGCTTGGGAAATTCCTGGAGATTTGGGGGCAGTGCCTCTGGTTGCCAATTCCAGATCTGGAAATTCTGGGAGCCTGGAGAGGTTGGGGATTGGTGAGGGGAGGGACCTCGGCAGCATATAATGCCATAGAGTCCACCCTGTAAAGCAGCCATTTTCTCCAGGTAACTGATTCCTGTCATCTGGAGATAAGTAGTAATTCCAGGCGATCCTCAACCACTACCTGGAGGTTGGCAATCCTAAGTCCACCCTGGTACAGACCATGAATTGATAATATTGAACATTAGAATATAGCTATAGAATATAGAAGAAAAACACCAAAACATTCATAGTGCCAAAATACAATTTAAGCAACATTCCTGAAGAGTTTAAAGAACAGATTTGCATTACTAAGTTCAAGTGAATGTAAACCAAAAGAACTATTGGTTGAAACCAGATATATTATCAAGGAAGAATGAGAAAAGAGTATTCCTGTAGCCAAAAGAAATGAAAAGCCTCTATAGGGGCAGGAAGCAAAAGTAAAAGGTGAAAGAAACAGATCAAAACTCTAAATGCAGCATTCCAGCAGCTGGCACATAGAGACAAAGAACAATTATAATAACCGGTGTAAAGAAATAGAAGAGAACCACAAAAAAGGAAGAACAAGAGATCTGTTCCACAAGATCCAAGAAATCAAAGGGAAATTTAAAGCACAGTTAGGCATGCTGAAAGATCAACATGGAAATACGTTAACTGAACAGGACAAAATAAAGGTGGGAACAATATACTGAAAAACTATACAGAAGATATGAAAGGATGGCAGATTCCTTTCAAGAAGAATCTTTTGAAAAAGAACCTACAGTTTTAGAAAGTGAAATGGAAGCTGCACTGAGAGCAATTGGGAGAAACAAAACACCAGAAGCAGATGGGATATCAGTAGAGCGATTCCAAGCCACAGAAACTGTGCATCAAAATCTTGACAAGAATATGCCAACAAATATGGAAAACAAAACAATGGCCCACAGACTGGAAACACTCAGTTTCCATTCCAGTTCCCAAAAAAACGAGACGAGACGTCAAAGACTGCAGCAACTATCAGACCACCACATTAATTTTTCATGCAAGTAAAAATTACTCAAAATCTTACAAAAAAGGCTGTTACCATATATGGAATGAGAAATGCCAGATGTTCAAGCTGGATTCAGAAAAGGAAGAGGCACTAGATATTTTATTGCAAATTTACATTGGTTACCGGCGCATGCGAGAGAATTTCAGACGAAAATCAGCTTGTGTTTCATAGATTACAGCAAAGCTTTTGACTGTGTGGATCATGAAAAGCTATGGCTGGTTTTAAAGGAAATGGGTGTGCCACAGCGTCTGATCGTTTTGATGTGCAGCCTGTACCCTGGACAAGAGGCTTCTGTTAGGACAGAATATGGAGAAACAGAATGGTTTCCAATTAACAAAGGTGTCAGACAAGAATGTATTTTATCTCCCTATGTCTTCAATCTATATGCAGATCATATATGCATATCATAAGGAAACCTGGATTAGATTTAGATGAAGGTGGAGTGAAAATTGATGGAAAGAACATTAGCAATTTGAGATATGAGATGACACCACATCACTGGCAGAAAATAGCAAAGACTTGAAACAATTACTGATGAAGGTCAAAACAATAAGTGCCAAAGTAGGATTACAGCTGAACATCAAGAAGACAAAAGTAATGACTACACAACTTTAAGGTTGATGATGAAGAAATGGAAATTGTTCAAGATTTTCTGTTCCTAGGCTCCATCATCAACCAAAAGGGAAACTGCAAACAAGAAATCTGAAGGAGATGGAGACTGGGAAGGGCAGCCATGAAGGAGCTAGAAAATATTCTGAAGTGTAAAGATGTGTCACTGGCAACCAAGATCACATTAATTCATGCCATAGTATTCCTTATTACTGTGTATGGGTCTGAAAGTTGGACAATGAAGAAAGCTGACAGGAAGAAAGTATATTCCTTTGAAACATGGTGTAGGAGGAGAGTTTTACACGTACCGCGGACCACCAAAAAGACAAATCAGTGGTTTCTAGATCAAATGAAGCCTGAACTCTCCCTAGAAGCTAAAATGACTAAACTGAGGCTATCATAGTTTGGTCACATTTTGAGAAGACAAGAGACACTGGGAAAGACAATAATGCTAGGGAAAGGCAGCAGGAAAAGAGGAAGACCCAACATGAGATGGATCAACTCAATCAAGGAAGCCATGATGGGTCTGAGTCTGCAAGACTTCAGCCAAGGCTCTTAATGATAGGATGTTTTGAAGGTTATTAATTCATAGGATCGCCATAAGTTGGAAGCGGCTTGATAGCACTTAACACACACATGGACCAATACAGATGATGATGATGATGATGATGATGATGATGATATGCCATCCAGTCACTTATGGCAACCCCTTGAAGTTCCACCACATGGGGCTTCTCAAGGCAAGAAATGAGCAGAGGTGGTTTTGCCATTGCCTTTCTCTGCACAGCAGTCTTGGACATCCTTGGTGATCTCCCATCCAAGTACAAACTAAGACCAACTCAGTTTAGTTTGCATGGTCTGATGAGAGAGGGATAGTCAGGGCTATTCAGACTGCTAACCAAAATAACTACTGACTATAAAAATCCCAAGTATGTGTGACTTGCATTTATTCATATTTTTGTTTCTCTCTCTTTCTTCCTTTCAACTTCTTTTGCCAAAACATAGGTTGTAAGATCCATCCCGGGGGAGGGGGGCTGGCTGGCTGTCTGGCTGTCTCTTTGGTTTCTTGTATTATTCTGTAATGCTCCATGTACATTGATAGTACAATGCAAGCAGAAGAAGAAGAAAGGTATTTACTGTTCTGTTCTGTTGGTTCCTCCTCGGCTTTTGTGCTGAGAGAATGGGCAAGTGATTATCTGCTCCTGACTTGTACCCTTCTGCTGTATTGGAGTAGCATTTCATGCCCAGACACAAGTCGACACTTCTGGATGGTCTCTAGAGATGCCCCATTGCTGCTGTAGCAAGAGCTGACTCCTGGATTATAAATTGGAGCAGCCTCCTTGATTGACATGTGCTTCCTGGCACCGATGTATAGAATGCAGATGCCTAGCCTTTGTCGTTACCATTTCATTCTGCTTCTTCATTCTTTCTTATCTCTTCATTTCTTTTACTGATGCTTTTTTTACCAGTTCAAAAGCTTGCTTTGCCATTACCAGAAGGGCAAATCTGGGCTCATTCTGTATTTTTGGCCTCTGTTGGAAGCCAACTGAGCTGATGTGCTCAGAGGGACTTCTGTGAGCTGTTCCTTCCTTCTCCAGCTGTCAGCTGGGGCCAGCATCTGGTGGGAATAATAGAGCTGGCAGTTTGTCAGTAGATCCCCCCCAAGTCCCCTATGATGTGTACTTTAAAAGCCACAGAATTAGCGAGAACAGCCCAGTATGAGTTTTTATCCCAAGCATCACAAATAATGCAGTCTATGTTTTGGTGTATCATTCGTGTTTAAAACTAACATATTTATTACTAAAGTCCACAAAGGGAATTGCTGGCAAGTTGGTTTCCATCTTGCAAAGACAATGTTCGAGGGTGTGCCCATCAGCACATAGACCATAACTAGGAATGACAGATATGAGTGACATGATATGGCAACAGATGTTCCCCTACTGCTTACTAGTTGCTCCGTAACTGTGGCAACTGGGCGATATGGGTGAGATCATGGTAACAGATGCAGGCTGCCTCCTCTTGCATGGCAGTATTCCATTCTGGCATACCTGAATTTCCCACGATGCATTCTGCCATGATAATTAAGATTATTGTTAGAGGAGATTTGGTGCTGCTAGTAGCAAGGCTGGAATATGACCATTCTTAGAGCAAAGCGACACTTTACAGGTCACCATGCAAAACTGTAACTTTTCCATTTGGAAAAAAAACACCACTTTGTTGCAAATCCCTCCCCTCCCCCCGCCAAGTGGGTTTCCAAACATTAGGGCAGATATTTGGAGTGGAGAAGTGGGGGGCAGAGAAAGAGTTAAGCATCTCCTCTTTTCTGCCCCCCCCCCCCGAACATTTCCCAAACCAACCAACCAATCAAGCCAATCTACAATTCGATGTATTTGCAAAGCACAGTTTCTATTTCAAGGAGTTCTCATGGAGAACTCAAATCGTGAAATCCTAAGCAGGGTTACATGCGTTGAAGTCTGTTGAAGTCAGTGTGCGTAGAAGGGTGTAAATCGGCTTAATTACTGTATTATGCACTGCACTGAAATCTTTTAGATAGGCTTGCCAGGTCCCCCCTCTCCTGCAGAGATTTTGCATGATGACTGATCTTTTGTATGGTACTTGTATTACATATACCGGTAGGTGGGAGATTTTGTATGTATAGTATTGAGTTGGTTTATGTCTAGCATTATAGTTATAGTAAGAATATAGAGTGTAGAAATATCACCATTAAATATGCAACCTTGATATAGAAACTTGGTAAAGATCGTAATAGGTTGTTTTTGCTAGAACACAAGCCCTGGAGGTTGGCTACCACAGATTTTCAGTCCAGGGAAGCCACTGAGATTGGCAAACACTCTTTTCTCCAGGCAATTCCTGGAGGGTGGCAACAAAGAATTTTTTCTCCAGGCCAGCCCTGGAGGTTGGGAACTGAAATTTCCCCCCTCAGGTTCATCCAGGAGGGTAGTAACCATAGAACTTGCAACTTTGATATTGAAACTTGATTAAGTTTATAATAGGTTGTTTTTACTAGAACATTATCATTCTGACAACCTAGGTTCTTCTTTTTGAGGTGAGTACCTGGAGGTTGGCAACCCTATTTATATGCCACCTTTCCTCATGGTCTAAGGCAGCCTACAATAAGAGTTAAAACATCCCCAGCTAAAACCAAAGATAAAATAGCAAGTCCCAAATCCCTCTCCTCTCCCCATTAAAAGATGCCCTGCCGTTCAGACTCCTTCCAACCCTGGCAAACAGCCAGGCCTCGCAGCACCTCCTGAAGATCTCCCGGGGGTGGGGGCTCACCTCTTCACGGAGCCCGTTCTACAGAGCCGGAGCCACAATGGAAAAGGCCCGGGCTCCGGTCAACACCGGATGGGCCACCCTGAGTGGTGGGAGAGCCAACAGATGGCTGCTTGGTGACCATATAGGGTTGCCAGGTCCCTCTTCGCAGCCTGCGGGAATTTTTTGTTGGCGGAGCCTGAGGAGGGCAGGGTTTGGGGAGGGGAGGAACTTCAATGCCATAGAGTCCAATTGGCAAAGTGGCAATTTTCTCCAGGTGAACCGATCTCTATCGGCTGGAGATCGGTTGTAAAAGCAGGGGATCTCCAGCTAGTACCTGGAGGTTGGCAACCCTATGACCGTAGCTGATGCACAGGAACATACGGAGGGAGACTTAGCTATGGGGCAACGGGGGCAGCTGCTTCTTGGGGTATTGCAGCCTTGCGTTGGAACACTGACTCTTGAGGCTGCTGGAGGGAGACGGTTGGAACGCTGCTGTCTGTGCTGTTATGTCGGTTTGGTAAACTATCTCACTCTGGTCTTTTATGCATGGGTTGGATCTCCC